>NC_052625.1:21897815-22255315 GCF_016161935.1 Mauremys reevesii
GAAATCTGATTCTCTTTTCTCAAACTGAGAGGAATGAGAGAGTCATTCAGAAGCTTGTGTGTGTTCAGGACTTCAGAATTTTCAAATGAGATGAGCAAAAATTCATTACAGTCAGAACTCCTGTTCTGTTTTTGGCCCCCCTTTCCCAGTTATTACTTCTGAAATGTCTTTGCAGACAGCATTTACAACAAAGTCATTTTTACTGGCCTTTCTTTTCAGATCAGATAAATCCAAGTTTCCCTTTATGGGCCAGTGTACCATGGCATTTAGCCATAAGCAAATCCTACACACACAAACCTACTTTATTCAATCAAGTTAAAGGCATTTTCTTCTTAGGCAGAGTTACAGCATCCTCATCACTTTACTAATTTTATAAATTAGGGTTTAACAGTTGAGGGCTTTATGCCCTTTTTGTTGCCCAGCTAACCTTGGGCTAGAAGATGATGGCACAGTATTAGGAGGTGAAAATTGAGGCTGCCAGAAACTCTCACCACAGAAAGTCTGCATAATCCTTCGGATTTTACTGCTCTTTGTGTTAAATGCAGATTTTTAATTTCAACAGAAGTATCTGAAATCAGAGAGGGCCAGCCTCTTGCCCTGAATTATACAGCACGCCAAAATGTGCTAGGTCCTTTAGAAAAGACATAGTGAAATTTCAGATGCAACACAGTAAGTGAGGGGGACAAAATAAAGGGGTTTGGGATATCAGGAATAGGGTTAAAATAAGATAGGGTTAAGATTGGTGACAGATTATTTTGATAATCTAAAATGTTAGAGATAAGGATAAAAAATGTATTGATTTAATTATTGTAGATATTGGGTAAGAAGTCAGTTTTCAGGCAAGATTTAAGTGAGGGTGGAAGGAGTGGCCTTGCAGACTAGCTCAGGAAGAGTCATATTGATTATTTAAAATAGCAGGGCCAAAGAGCAAATGGAGGGGAATATCAAGGCATTAGAGAAACAATAGACGGTTACAGGTTTCAGTGGTAACATAGGAAAGCAAATGTTCTAGTGTTTCTTCTTTTAATACCAGACCGTTGTGATCCACCTGGATTTTGGTTTTCATCCATTAGTTTTCTCACTGCCAGATTGTCCTGGAACATTATGTGCTCTGCATACTACTCAGTTGTTTAAAAATGCCTGCTTGACGGCCATAAAATCACTTGTTCTTCTTCAAGTGATTGCTCATATCAATTCCAGTTAGGTGTGTGTGCGTGCTGCATGCACAGAAGTTGGAAACTTTTCCCTAGCAGCTACCTGTCGGGCCGGTTGGGGAGCCCCCGGGAGTGGTGCCGATATGGCGATCTATATAAGACCCTGCCGGCCCGAACCCCCTTCAGTTCCTTCTTACCGCTCATGATGGTTGTTGGAACAGTGGTCTCTTGGTTTCTCAAGTGCTCCACTAATCCCTAGCTTATCTTAATCATTGTTAGTTAATTGTTAATAGTTAGTGTTAAGTGTTTTTCTCTGTAGTGTTAAGCATAGTTTAGTAGTTGAGGGCAGTTTAGCACTCATCAACTGCCCTGCGGGGCTCTGGGGCATGCCGTCCCAGGGCTTCAAGTCTTGCAACAAGCCCATGCCTAGGGGCAATCCCCACGATTCTTGCCTTAGCTGTCTGGGGGAGGGCCATCAGGCTGACAAGTGTAAAATCTGCAAGGCTTTCAAGCCATGGACAAAAAAAGAGAGGGAAATTCGACTGAAGCAACTCCTCATGGAGTCTGCATTGCAGCCCTCTAAAGACGTGGGCCTGAGCGCCTTGGTGCCCAGTGCTCTCCTAGCGGTGCTGATTCCGGCACCACAGAAGATCCCGCACCCACTGCGGGACCGACAATCTCCCGGGCCCCAAAAACGCCCACCTTGGCAACGTTCCCATTCCCCAGTTGCTGGAAAGAAGCAAGCCTCGGGAGAGCCACTCGTTAGGGTCGAAGCAGTTGTTCCGGCCCTGACCGAGCAACACGCCAGCCCAGCACAGGGTACCGTTCAAGGGGAGGAGATTACATTGCCTTCCACTCCGGATACCTTTGAGGCCGCTAGAGGCCTCATCGAAATGACAGTCCCGGTACCCCCGGCACAAGTTCCGGTACCATCCAAGGGCAAGCCGGCAATATTTGGACTGTCAGCCCCTAGACCAGCATCTCCATGCTGCTCGGAATCCTGGCATCATTCCGAGTCCTGGCACCGCCCCACGTACTGGTCTGACTCACGGAACCGGTTATAGTCGCGGCGCTGGTCTTGCAGCCACGACCCTCAGAGCGTTCCCACTTGAGGTCGCAGTCGACTGCTGGAACATGGTCTCGCTTGAGGTTCGGGTCTTGCTCAGTGACCTCGCGGCACCATTCGGATTGCCGCCTCACAGAACACCGATCCCCAAGTCGACTGTCGCCACAGCACTGGTCTGCGGCCCACTACCGCTCCCCATTGCGGCACCGCTCCCCGTTGAGGCATCGCTCACCATCGCGGCACCGTTCCCCAACATGGCACCACTCTTCATCGCGATCAGCCTCACGGTGCCGATCACCGCATGACCCTTGGCTACCAAGGGGCTCGGTGCCCCCTTTACTCCACTCACGCACTGCCCCTTCTTGGCCATTGCAGTCCCAATTCCCCTCCTGCAGGTCGTGGAGAGCTTCAGGGGCTTCGGACATTCCCCGGTCGGGCCCAGGAAGCCTTGGACAAGACCCCACAGTGCCCAATTGGCAGCCTCATTGGCAATTCTGGACCCACTGGGCATATCATCAGGCCCAAGGTGCCCTCCCCCCCACCCAGGGGCCCAGCCATTGTCGCGCTTGGACACCCATCCTCCCGAGGCAACCCTCAGCCGCCCTCTTCTGGACCCGGACCAACCTGCGGAGTCAGCACCTGTGGTAGGGGTTACCCCGTGGGCCCAAGAGGAGTACCTGCAGCTGACCAAGAGGCTGTCTCTGCCCCGGCTCTCCCAGTGGAGTCGTCTTTGTCCTCCCCTGATGAGGCCGTGGCTGGCACGTCCACGTCTGGTCCACCACCAATGGACTTTAGGGTCCTCCAAGCACTGCTTCGGCACATGGCCCTTAATATGAACCGCCAAGTTGAGGAGGTTGTGGAGGAGGAGGACCCTATGGTGGACATTTTAGGACCCGAAGGACCTTCTAGGGTGGCCCTCCCCATGAATAAGACTATTCAAAGTAATGCCAAGTCTCTCTGGCAAACCCCGGCCTCTATACCCCCCACAGCCAAGGGGGTAGAAAGGAAATACTTTGTTCCCACCATGGACTATGAGTATCTTTTCACTCACCCCGCCCCATGCTCGCTTGTGGTGGATGCGGTAAACGCCAGAGAAAGACAGGACCAGCAAGGGCCTGTGCCCAAATCAAAGGACGCTAAATGGCTGGACCTTTTCGGGAGAGAGGTTTATTCTGCTTGGGGGTCTCTCGTTTAGGATCACTAGCCAATTGGCGATCCTCAGTAGATACAATTTTAACTCTTGGTCTTCGGTCCTTAAATTCCAAGATCTTCTCCCAGCGGAGGCTCGTATGGAACTCGGGGCCATTGCTGAGGAAGGTAAATTGGTGGCCTGGACCTCCCTCCAGGGTTCCCTCAATGCTGTGGATGCGGCTGCGCACACTCTGGCTTCTGGCATTACCATGCGGCTACAATCCTCGGGTCTCCCGCCTGAGGTCCAAAGCACCATCCAAGATCTTCCCTTTGATGGTCAGGGCCTGTTTGCGGAACAAACCAATTCCCTCTTGCATACCTTAAAGGACACGAGAAACACTATCAAATCCTTAGGTATGTATACCCCAGCTAACCAACGAAAGCCATTTAAACCCCAGACCACTCAGCAGTACACCTTCCCGCCTAGACCGAGGCAGGACTTCTTTCGTCGGAGAAACAGATACTCCTGAGGTAGACCGTCTCGCCCCTCCTCTGGACAGGGTCAAGGACAGTCTAAGCCTCCCCTGGGCCCTAAGTGCCCATTTTGAAGGTGCGCCCAAGGATGGACTACCAGCTCTCACCCCAGACAGTTACCCGTTTCTGAACCGTCTATCCCGTTTCTACCATGTCTGGTCCCATATTACCTCAGACCGTTGAGTCCTCCGCACAGTGCAGACGGGATAATTCTATCCATTTCCGTTCACCTGTTCACTTCTCTATCTCTCCTGGAAGGTCACCTTCCTAGTGGCTATCACTTCCGCATGCCAGGTGTCCGAACTACGGGCTCTCACCTGTGATCCGCCCTATACCGTTTTTCATAAAGATAAGGTTCAGCTAAGGCCTCACCCGGCCTTTCTGCCAAAAGTGGTGTCCCACTTCCATGTAAGCCAGGATATCTTCCTGCCGGTTTTCTACCCCAAACCGCATGCTGACCTTCGGGAACAGCATCTCCATTCCCTGGATGTTAGAAGGGCACTCGCCTTCTATATAGACCAAACAAAGCCCTTCCGTAAAACAACCCAGTTATTTGTCATCATCGCGGAGTGGATGAAAGGCACTCCGGTTTCCTCTCAGCGAATATCTTCATGGATCACCGGGTGTATTCGTGCTTGCTACAACTTGGTAAATGTCCCTCCGCTTGCTGTCACAGCTCGTTCCACGAGAATTCAGGCGTCATCAGCTGCTTTTCTGGCGCACATTCCGCTCCAGGAAATCTGCAGAGCTGCCACGTGGGCCTCCGTTCACACCTTTACGTCCCACTATTCCATTGTTCACCACTCTCGTGACGATGCAGCCTTCAGCAGAGTGATCCTCCAATCTGCGGTTCCTTGACTCCGACCCCACCTCTGAGGTAAGGCTTGGGAGTCACCTAACTGGAATTGATATGAGCAATCACTCGAAGAAGAAAAAACGGTTACTTACCTTTCTGTAACTGTTGTTCTTCAAGATGTGTTGCTCATATCTATTTCATTCCCCCGCACCTTTCCCCTCTGTCAGAGTAGCCGGCAAGAAGGAACTGAAAGGGGGTTGGGCCGGCAGGGTCTTGTATAGATCGCCATATTGGTGCCACTCCAGGGGGCTCCCCAGCCGGCCCGACGGGTAGCTGCTAGGGAAAAGTTTCCGACTTCTGTGCACGCGGCGCGCACACAAACATAACTGGAATAGATATGAGCAACACATCTCGAAGAACAACAGTTACAAAAAGGTGAGTAACCGTTTTTTTCATTGTTATGAGAAAAAAAATGTGTTCTCTTTTTTTAAGAAATATATTTTGAGTGAAAGATTTGAGAAGTGTACAGTTTTCACACATACTTTATTTAAAAAATTGGGATAAAAGCTCAGAGCAACATTTGTTAAAATCCCCCCCATAGATTTCCAATAGCCATAGTGAAAATTGATCCAACTAAAAAAAAAATTACCTTAGCTTCTGAGTGCCTGCCCCAGGGGAGGTAAGAGCTCTTTATTGGATATTTTTTTGGGACAGTAAGCAGGGGAGAGCTCATACTTAGATAACAGGGGATTACTCCTGCAAAGAGGGAATACTTCAAAAAAAATTGATAATCTTCTCTTTAAAAAATCAGATGGTAAACCTGTGAGATTGAGGGTTTACTCCTGTCTTCTTATTTCAGTTCCAAAGCAAAATGAAAGTGTAGTTTAAACTCCTAATAAATATCTGGAAATTCTTGGCTTTGCAAACATTAGTTTCCCTTATAGAACAAAGTGATTTTTATTAACAGCACTGTCAGATAGTTTGATGATTGAATGTTGTTGGGGCTTGATTTCACTTGCATTTTTTTTCTCTTCTTCCTCTGTGTGTCTGATGGCTCATAGCATGCTGCCTGGCTGCTGGTAAAAGAAGAAATGGGGTGAGTACGTTTTATGGCATTTATACTAGAGAGTACTGGATTTAGTGAATTAAGAGATACTTCTATAACTTTTTTCAGAGTAGGAGCAATGAGGAACTTCTTTCTCTGGAATATTGGGCCACTGATAGAGACATTTATGACTAAATGATTAATACTGTATTTTCCATGTGTAGGAAAACAAAGTGATTCACTTGATAGGTGCTTTAAAAGTGAGAAAATATCCCTGCTAGCAACCAGCAGCAATCTCTCTGGAGCTATACTCCAAGATTCTTCCTCTCCTCTTCCCCCGCTTCCTTACAGTGAACTCAAAATAAACACGAAGCCAGGGAGTAAATGATCTGCCCTTGTAAACAAGGCTATTCAGCTGCTTCATTTGCTTTCATCCTTTTGCTGGCAAGCACCTTTAAGCATCCAGGTACTTGAGCAATAGAGCAAGCAAATAGTTGCTTTTATAAGTTATATGAAGGCTACTACTTAGCTGAATGCCGAGCAGTTGCAAAAGATTATAGTTTCAGCTTTGGCATGTGCACATCCTACATTTGCGACTAAATTGGATGTTTCTTGTTCAGTTTGTTCATTGTGACTGCAGCATCTGTAGGACAATGCTTCTGAGTTTGGGGTATGAGCTATTCATTCAATGTAGTATTTTGAAATTAATTTAGTGCTCATGAAAGTTGCCAAAATGACATCACTGGAATCAGTATTTCTCAGTCTGTCAAATAGATACAGTGATGGTACATTTATAATAGGATAACAGAGCCTTTCACTTTGTCACCACTTCAGCGCCAGCCCAGATCAGTAATGTCCAAAACTGTTACCGTTAGCTAATGGTAAAGAGTCATTCATTTGTTTGGTTCCCAGTAGACCATCACAGTTGATTAAAAAGCTGAGGATTGAATGATCAGAGACTGAACTATCCTATCACTCTTAGAACTGTTCTTTCTAGAGAAGAGCAGAACACATTGGTGGGGCTGTGAAGGGAAGCATGCATTGTTGTCTGTACTATACCTGTTCTGTGACTAAATAGAAGTAATTTAATCTCCAAGCCATCATGCCAGTACTTTTCATGAGCATTACATTCACTTTAAAAGAAGGAGCACAGCAAAAGCAGTTTAAGCTTTCCTTCACAGCCTCACTACTATGGCTTAGGGCTTGTCTACATGGGGAGTTATTCCAGAATAGCTGTTCTTGATTAACTCCATATGTGGATGGTCTTATTCTGGAATAAGAGTGCCTTCCATGTCCAAAATGGACTAAACTAATTTGGAATATATACTCTTATTCCAGAATAAGAGCAACCACACATGGAGTTAATCAAGGATAGCTATTCTGGAGCAACTCCCCATATAGACAGACCCTTAGACTGCCAACCAAAGTATTAATAAATATAATGGTATTCTGTTTTAATAACACTAGGTAACTACAGACTGGACTAAGTCCATCGATTCATTTAATATCAGCCAATTAATTACTATCAGAAGGTAATGTCTTTGTTACTACTGACCTGGGTAGGGATGGGGTATAAAATGGTCATCTAGGTTAAAAGTTCTGTATGTCTTAAGGAATCCAGGAGTCCTGTATTTCTCAGCAATCTCAATTTTTGAAGTTAGATTTGAATTTAGTGCACACTTAGTTTGAAGGTACACAATTTCATCTGTGTTTTAATGATTCTTCCATTTCACTTTTATTATTGGGGTAGCTACTAATGAGGTTATTAACATGTGGCTTTTCATATACTTTGTGTCAATGTACAATATTTTAATTGTATTGTTCTCAAGAACATAGGGTTTAAGCTGATGAATTTACCTTTGATGACTAGCTGATTCACAGGCTGTTTTCCACTTATGGTGAAAAAAGTATGATTAACATGTATAGTTTGATGACACTGATTATTTGCATTCAGATATGACTGATATATAAATCTCCACCTTTTGTGAGACATCAGTTTTAAATGGTCTAAAATTCTCCCAATAATGTAACACATGGGGACATGAACAATTTGTAGTAAGTAAAAAGTACCAGTAAGTAATAATTAATATATAATAATTTTTAAAAAAAATCTTGAATCTTATAAGGATCACAATAATGAATAATAATAATATAATAAGATACAGCTGTCTCCCAAAAAAATTATTATTAAGAACAGGTACAAAGAGACTGGGTACTGGCTGTAATAGGTATTAAAATATATAACCAGAAATATTAATGCAGTGATTAGATTAGTATTGAGACCTTTTGTTTATACATCAGTGATTTGGAGTATCTATCCAGTACGTAAGGAGAGAGTGTGTGCAACCTCTGTGATGTATCTTCTTGTCCCAGACCACTCAGAGGGTACCCCACAATATATGGGAGAGACAGGGACATAATGTCCTCCACTCACAAACCAATGGGTAATCCTCCAAGAAGGGTATACCGTCTCAGGCTGGGAGAAGAAGAAATTTGTGGAGGATTGGGAGGCAGTGTTGGAGCGGAGGCATAAGACTTCTGCATAGACGACTCTGGTCTCCAGCAAGTTTCCTATGATCTGGGAGTTCTAAGGGACAAACTCTATGCCCATTCCCAGACCTTTCCCCAGTAAAATGATCTGTTAGAAGCATCATGAGAGGAACACTTTGGAGATTCTTGTTCCTGATGTGGGTTTATCAGCCTAGGGGAACAATTTGGCTCAAAGTTCATTGTTATTGAGCTATCTTCTGATAGAGGCCCTCATGCTGGGAAGTGCTGCTTGAGATATTGGCAGTATAGGAACGCAGTCTTAGAGATGGGAAAGCAATTTCTATCCTACTTTAATGCTATCTTAAACAGTAAATTATTAATCTCTAAAAGCATCTTTTTATTGTTTAATCAGCATTAGAGAAGCTTTCACAGTGAGCTCCTATAAGGAAGGTGTGAGTTCTTAGTAAATTGGCCTGTCATTGGCGCTTGGGTCAAGAGTGGTAATGCTATATTTTTTTTAATGAAATGTGCTACTTGTGTGGCAAAGGGTTCTCACTATGTAAGCTTCCAGATTGCTGAGCTGAAAAAAGTGTGGACTGCTTTCTCTTAATACTTTTGGCATCTTTGGTTAGGTACACTTTCCACTGCCCTTAATTATTTGGTGTACTGCCTACATACTCTTGTGACTTGAACAAGTATATGCCCTGTCTCACAGTGAGAGGGCTAGCTGCTCCTCCGAGTTCACCTCCACAGATCACAGACCTCATGGTTTCACCTCCCCTGGGGTGAGTGATTCTCCTGCTCTTAGACTAGTCCTGAGGCTACCACCTCACAGATTCAGTGCTCACGCCAGCAGGTTTGACTAAGTTTGGCACCTTCAGTTCTCCCCTTCAGAGTTTGTGGCCAGCGGACCAGACGGCCTTCTTAAACCAAAGTATTATTTAATTTTAACAGCAGGAATAAAGCATAATATAAGAGGAAAAAGAATTTTAAAACAATGAAAGGTTGGGGGGAGGGATAGCTCAGTGGTTTGAGCATTGGCCTGCTAAACCCAGGGTTGTGAGTTCAATCTTTGAGGGGGCCACTTAGGGATCTGGGGCAAAAATTGGTCCTGCTAGTGAAGGCAGGGGGCTGGACTCAATGACCTTTCAAGGTCCCTTCCAGTTCTAGGAGATTGGTATATCTCCAATTATTATTATTACCTATTACATCTTCACTCATGTATTTTATCTCAGTCCTCACCCCCTACCCTCTGTGAGGGGAGTCTAGGAAGGCATAATTTCTTCATACCCATCAGCCAGCGTCCATGTGAGAGAGTCTGTTCCCACAAACAGCTCCTCAACACACTCTGACCTTTGGACAAAGAGCATCTTCATACCTGTTTTGTAGTCCTTTTGATATATTGGTAACACAAGCATTGGCAATTGGAACCCAGGCTAAACAAGCTATGTAATTTGGCTGGAGCTGATATGGTAGGATCTTCACAGTTAATAGCTCAGGCAATATCTCAAACACACTGAAGTGTTTCCCCGGTGGGTTTTCTCCAGTCATTCTTTTGCCTTCCTTTTTATTTCCTCACAGCCTTGTTGATTTAACCCAATATAGATATAGTAAGCAAGTTTATAGTATTCCTAAATTATTACAGAGCAGCACCATGTCCTTCACACCATGTTCTGTACACTTTATAGTTTTGGCCTGTTTATACACACATTTTATGTTAGTGACAGGTCACTTATTTTTAGTATGAAATGTCAGAGGTATGATTGTTTGACTGACTCATATACAAGTTTCCATTGTTTATTTTTTATGATTCAGAAAACAGGGCCTGTCACTGGCAAAAGAGGACATTGTTCAGCTGAAAGAAACATACAAATGGATTATTCATCCCCTGTTCTCGGAGGAGCTGGGTGTTCCTGCTGATGGAAAGGTGTTGTTTGAATAATAAAGTTGTTGTTTTCCTGAATTCATATAAATTACTCATAACATTGATGGGTTCTAATTAGACAGACAAGTCTGTCACTGGTCTTGTCTGGTAAACAAAAAAAGTGCTCTTTTACCTCAAGTTAGCTATCGCAAGTAAATCCTAGTGGAGACAAGGCAAGCAGTAGTTTTTATACAAATTAGCTGGTAGAGTTAAAGACTAAGGAGTCTTTTCTTAGTCATGACATATAGAAACAAATGTCTTTAAACATTAAAGATAGCAAGAGACCTTCTAGAGCCCACAAACACTGAGTCCCTCTAGTCATAAGTGTACCATAAAAATAAGTTATCTAAGGCCTTGTCTACAATACATAGTTCTGTCAACAGAACAGTGGAAGTGTACACACGTCAATGCTCTTCACGCCGATGTACTTCCCTGCTACGCCAACAAAATAAAATCACCTTGATGAGAGGCGTAGAGCTTTTTGCGGCAAAGTTAGTTCAACACAGTGTCAGTGTAGACACTGCTTGCTTATTTTGCCATAAAGGCCTCCAGGAGGTGCCACACAATGCCTATCCTGACTGCTCTGGTCAGCAGTTTGAACTCCACTGCCCTGCAGCCAGGTATAAAGGCATCTGTCCTTCCCCCTTTAAAGGGCCGGGAATTTTTGAAATTCCACTTCTTGTTTGCTCAGCGTGGAGAGCTTATATTGCATCTTTCCAGCTGACCATGGCAGCTCCACACACTAAATGATCTCCCGCATGGAGTACACCGGAGTTGATGGATTTGCTGGCTCTGTGGGGAGAGGAGGCTGTGCAGTTCCAGCACAAGTAAACAAAGCCTGGTTGAATGCATTACATAAAGACACGTTACTGGAGCTCATTGTCTAAATGCTGCTTCAAAGCCTCCCTGATTCAAATAGCCCCGTTGTGCCCCTCTAATAGCTCTAGTTTCTGGCTGCTCAAAATCAGCCACCAGGTGATCCACCTCCATGCTGCATCCCTGGGGAAACTTCTCCTTAGCTTCACAAATATTATGCAGTGTACAATGGGCTGATATGACCATGGGAATATTTTCCTCATTTAGGTCTAACCTGCCATAAAGGAAGCACCAGCGAGCCTTTAATCTGCTAAAGGCACATTCAATGATCATTCTGCATCTGCTCACTCTATTCTTGAAGCACTCCTTGCTGCTGTCCAGGTTTCCTGTGTAAGGCTTCATGAGTCATGGGAGTAAGGGGTATACTGGGTCTCCCTGATCACTATGGTTATTTCAACATCCCCCATTAGAATCTTCTGGTCTGGAAAGAAAGTCCCTGCTTGCAGCTTTCTGTACAGGCCAGTGTTCCTGAAGATTTGTGCATCATGCACCTTCCTTGCCCATCCCTTGTTGATATCCGTGAAATGACCCTGGTGATCCACAAGCACCTGCAATACCATAGAGAAGTACCCCTTTCTATTGATGTATTCCGTTGCAAGATGGTTTGGGGCCAAAATGGGGATATGTGTCCCATCTATCACCCCGCTGCAGTTAGGGAATCCCATTGCTGCAACACCATCCACTATTTCACACACATTTCCAAGAGTCACAGTTCTTCCTAGCAGGATGTGATTAGTGTCCCTGAAAACTTGCGTGAACATAAACTCCATGTTGGACTTTCCAACTCCAAACTGATTTGCGACCGACTGGTAGCAGTCTGGAGTTGCCAGCTTCCATACAGTGATCACCACGTGCTTCTCCCCCGAGAGAGCAACTTTCATTTTAGTGTCCTTGCACCATGGGGCAGGGGCGAGCTTTGCACACAATTCCAGGAAGCCAGCTTTGCGCATCCAGAAGTTTTGCTGCCACTGTTCACAGGGCCAGTGCAAGGATGTTTCGCGCCCTAGGCGAAACTTCCACCTTGTGCCCCCGCCCTGAGGTGCACCCCCCCCCCCAGCTCACCCCTTCTCCGCGCACGAGCACCCCGAGCACGCCGCGGCTGCTTCACTTCTCCCGCCTCCCAGGCTTGTGGCGCCTAAGCTGATTGGCACCGCAAGCCTGGGAGGCGGGAGAAATGAAGCAGCCACGGCGTGCTCGGGGAGGAGGCGGGGCAGGGGTGAGCTGGGGCGGGGAGTTTCCCTGCGTGCTGCCTCCTCCCCCCTTACTTGCTGCAGGCGGACCTCCCCGCGCTCCCCTGCCCCAGCTCCTTCTGCCTAAATGCCGGCGGCGACCGGGGTGGCCGAAGATCCGGCCGCTGCGGTCGCTTCTGAAGAAAATGGCGCCCCCCAAATCCCAGCGCGGTCGCCTAAATGGTTGCACCGGCCCTGACTGTTCATCATTCCATACCTGCATGATGATGTGATCACACCACTTGATGCTTGTTTCCTGAGCCCAATAGCGATGATCCACCCTGTGGAACTGCATCATGAATGCCAAAAGTAATCTGGAATTGTTTCTTTCCATGGCACGCAGCTCGGCAGGCATCACGGATTCCTGTTCAGATTCACAGCTCATAAATACTGCATGATCCGTCGCATTGTGTTTAAAACACTTATTACAAGACTAGAGAGCAGAGCTGGATCCCTGATTTCAGGCAAAGATGGTGGGCATACTGTTTACAGGGGCTGTTGAAAAATGGCGTGAAATGTGATCAGAACCCTATGGAATAATGGGACAGAAAAAACCACATCATGGGACGGTGAACCCATGATGCACTGTGATCCATTCCTCATTCCTACAACTACTAGAGGGAGAAGGTGGCGAGTTGCATGGTGGGATAGCTACCCATGATGCACCGCTCTCTCTCTGTCAATGTTAGAGAACCAACTGTGGACGCGTGCCGCGCTCGCAGGGAGCATTGTGTGAACATGCACAAGCGATATTACTATTGTGGTTTATGATCGTCCGTGTAAATTGCGTTGACTTAACTCTGTAGTGTAGACATAGCTTTATAACTTAAAATCATTTAAACATTATCTAATCCTCTCAACAGCCCTGTGAGGTAGGTTGGTATCTGAATAAGTGAGGTAATGAGAGAATGATTTGCCGAAGGCAAGGGAACCGTGGGCAGCATTGAGATGACTCTAGAGTTCCTGGTTCTGTTGTCAATCCACTAAACCACATTGCTTTTCTTTTATGGCTTAAAGGCATCCAGTCATTGCAGACTAAATCCTGGGGTGAACTGCTTACAAGATTGACTGGTTTGGTTTTGTCCCATGATTTGCTAGGCTTAGTGACCATAATAGGTAGGCTTGGCAGAATTTGGTTTTTTAAATGTAATTTTGACAGATAATATCAATGTTTATTTTAAGCATTTTTTTTTCAATTTAAATTTTCACAGTTTTAGGAAATTATGTGGGAGGTCAGACAGCAAGGGGATCAGATAATCATTTAATGACAAACGCAAACAAGTTTAAGCTTTGTAACTGTTAAAATACCAATTGTCAATATCACATGTCAAAATATGCAAAGTTAATATCATTAAATCAAACTCTAATATGTTCTCAAGCAGCATTTTTCTTACTTTGCCTATCTGTAAATTTCTATTACCCATTGAAATAGTTTTTCCATTGGTTTGTGTGTGTACGGTGAAATCAGTGTTTACTGACATTTACCAATAAAGATCTAATCCTTCCAAGCCTAATTGGCTTTGGGCTGTTATTCTCTCTCTGTGCTAGTTCCCCCTTGTACAAAATGCTTGTAAAGTGCATTGAGATGGTTGAGTGCTATAGAAGTCTTATAATAAATTTCTGAAATGGCTTCTCGGTGACCCATTTAAAAGTTTCCCATTTATGCTGCAATTCTATCTTCCTCTTCTCCTCTTCCTTTACTGTTTTTCTGTAATATATCAATAAGGATCCTTGAACCATTTGTTATACATTTGGTTAATAAATTGCTAGCACTTAGTAAAAGGAAATTGTTACCGTTCTTTTTTGTCTTAGAGCTTGTTCGAAGTGAGTGTGGTCTTTGCTCACCCGGAAACTGATGAGGATTGCCATTTCCTGTAAGTTGCAATACCAACAACAAGATCTGTATCTTAATATTGTGCAATATTGTTAGAGTTTGTCTGTAGCAAATGCAGTGTCTCCAGTATTTGTGATCTAGAGTTTGACCTGAATCCAAATCCAGGTTCCTCTTTGCAGCTTAAATCTGTGGTATCTCTGAGGGGCCGAATCTGCACACCAAATCCAAACAGCCTAAAGTTTGGAAATGTTTGGATCTGGGTTGTCAACCTTAGTGTCAGAATGTGTGGATCTAGAATTTGGTCCATTACAGAGAAATGAAGTTGGGTCAGGCATTTGATTTAGGCCTGTTTGTACTGTTCATATTATAATAAATGATGACTTTACATGGTGTGTGAAGTACTTTTGATAACCTTTGAGCATATGTAAAAAAAAAAATCCGTTTATATAATACTGAGGTTTTCTGCTTATTTTGGGGATTTGGGTATGGAGGGAGGGATCAGAAGTGAGTTAGTTCTACTTAAAGACAAGACTTTAAATAAAACCCCACACAAAGTGCTACATAATCACTTGGTCCTGCTCTGCAGAGTGGCTGCCATAGAAATCCTTTTCCCACTGGCAAAGAAATCCAGCATTTCTGGAAATCTGGGTACCATTTAGTCACATCCCTTAACAGCTAGAGGGAGCATGTTGTGAGAAAATGGTTTTCTTGCTTGACGTTTTTTCCCCCAAAAGCTAGAGCTTCAGGCAGTTTCACTGTACATGTTCCTGGTAGGTGTTAAAGCAGAGCATGGAAGGTGCCTTCCCGTACAACTTCTCTGACCAGGATACTGTCAGTTGGCAGCTGCTGTCTACCCACAAGATCAGAAACTAGAGCATATCTCTGGCCTTTCTGACTTCCTTTCATCTGTTGCCGCCCTTACTGCCTTACTTACTCCTCTTTTGAGAGCCTGATTTTTCGCTTTATTGCTGCCCACAGACCACATCCCTCCCAAGTCTCTCATTTTACAAGAGCTTCTTCTCTGACTGAGAGGACTTCACATTAGGAGGTGACCCAGGGGGGAACAGGGAAGAATCAAAGTTCCCTTATTTCCCTCCCCAGTCAGCTTTCTGTGGCTTGGAGGGGAAGCCCACAATTCTGACTGCTGGCAGCTGGAGTCCTGCTGGCAAAACAATACTGTGGTAGTGGCCAGGCCTTGCATCTCTGTCCTTATTCCACCCTCCTTGCTGTCCTAGCTCTCCCTCCCCAGTCTGTCTTGTTCCCTTCTCTTTCTCTCTGCCCTCCCCTCTTACTTCTTCCCTTTCTGTTGGACACCTTTTGAAAATGTTTATTCAGGACAAGTTAGCAGCTAGCAGTATAATGTAGCTGAGGAGGGAGTGGTGGCAGGGGGAGGAGAAAGCAGTAAAGCAGGGATCTCAAACTCAAATCACCAGGAGGGCCACATGAGGATTAGTACATTGGCCTGAGGGCCACATCACTGAAACCTTTTCATACAATGATACAAAAGTATAGTTAAAAATGAAAAAAATGAAGCGTAATATAGCATGCTATTAAAAGTCAATGTGTTAACTTTTTAAAAACTGTAATGCGAAGAGGGGTTTTAATAAAATATAAACACCTGTAAATATTCCTTATGCGCTCAGTAACACCGATGATGATCTACACTAACAGTCTATCAACACATCTGTAATGGTAGGAAATTTTTTGAAGTAGCTATTCGTACAAAATACGTTGCCACTTTTAACAAGCGTTCTTCCCAACTACTCACAGCAAAGAATCATACGTGCTGAACTTCATACCTCAGACTGCTCATCTAGTCCATGAGGCCCCGCCTCTTCCCATCCCTTCCCCGCCCCCATTCCAACCCCTTCCCCAAATCCCCGCCGTGTCCCCACTCCTCCCCCCTCCCTCCTGGAAAGTCCTAAGTGCTGCCAAACAGCTGTTTGGTGGCGGGAAGCGCTAGGAGGTAGGCGGAGGAGTGGGGACGTGGCGCGCTTGGGAGGGGAAGGATGGGGGACCTGGGAGTGAGGGGATCTTGGCTGCCAGTTGAGTCGGTGTCTATGGCGGGCTGCAGTAAATAACGTCGCGGACCGCGTGTTTGAGACCCGTGCAGTAAAGCAACCCTGGGATCTGGATGATGCCCACATTTCATCTAGCAGTGTGAGGGGCTTGAATTCAGGAAGGAGATCCCTCCACTTGCTTTCTCAGTGCAGCCAGATTGGAGAGCTATGGTGAGACTTTTAGGTAATATAATATATTATGCACTGTGGCCAGTAACTCGGAGAACTTTCTCAAGTGATAATTCTCCAGATGTGCAAGTCTTCTCAGACAGAGGTCTGTGTCTAGGGAGGGCTGTGTACACATTTTAGTGCATTTTAGATTACTTCTAATATGACTATGGTAAAATTTGATACTTTAATTATCAGGGCTTGAAAACTGATATTGGATTTTTTTGTGTGGTAAGAAAGTAGGTTCTTGTTTAAGCCTGGAGAGGCCCTTCCATGCCCAGTGGTCTTTGGCTACACAACAGCTGATTCCCCTGAACAGGCTCGTTGTGTCAGTTTCAATAATAGGGAACATGGTAAAAAATTGGGGTTTTTTTGAGCAGTCTGATTGGGAACACCCTTTTGAGAAGTGTTTCAGGAGCAGCCACCACTGTCTCTTCTGTCCCTTCTCAAACTGCTCCTGTGCTAACACCTGCAGAAGGTATGTGAGAAAGTGATCTGTTTTGTGTGTAGTTCTCTGTGGTTTGAAGTGGAACATTTAACTTGTTTTTGTTAACTTATACTTGGAAACTAGATTAAAATAAGAATGATTATTTAAATTCTGGAAAAAGGAAGTCAGTGTACTCTATATTATCTCCCACAAATGACATGTGTAAAAAGTCACAAGGGGTCTGCTGTTAACAACCAGTTTCGTTTTACCCTGAAGTAGCCTTCAAGGTGCTGCTGTCATAACCTGAAGAGCAGCAGCAGGAGAGAATTAAAAAAGATGTGGCATGGACAAAAGAAATTATGTTGTCTAACTGCATACATAGCAATCCACTAATTTGTAAACTTCCTTGACAAACATCCAGTACTCAGAAAAGCCTCTAGTGCTAAATGTTTTACTGATTAGAATTTTTACTTTTGTGAAACAGAAAATAAATAGTTTCCTTTTAGGAGTGTTAGAAAGAATCTCAAAGATCTGGATGACCTGATCTTACCTTTTTTACATTAGACTGATTTTTCCTGTTCAGTAATAACATTCAAAGGTGTATTGGGACACCACTAGTCAGGGTGTTGCATTTTAAGCCACGATGCATGGGTTAGGAACAGGAAAAGAACCAATAGAGAGCTAGGGAAGTCAAGTGCACCTTGCAAAGGTGCACAATATTGTCAGTTATCTTTGTTGGCAGTCTCAGAAGAAAGGTCATAGGAGACTGATCTCCCCACATACCTCCTCATTCCAGCTCAAAACTGAGGGACATGGGTAGGAGTCAAAATGGGAAAGGTTTGCACAGCCACTACCTAGACTGTACATATTCTGTGGATAATCAGAGGATTTTAGTTTATGTAAGTCAAAAGACTGGCACTTTCTGGTGTCAGTTTAAGATTGAAAAATCTTAACTCCATCCCAGACTGGAGAGTGATAGAGACACTGTAGGGCATTGCTGCTAAAAAATTAGATCTGGTTCCTGGGTATTTTCATTTTGATAAGAGTCTTTTATTTAAGTGATCATATCAATTAATTTTCTATTTCTATTTAGAGCCACAGTATGTCCAGACTGTTTCAAGCCAGCAAAGAATAAACAGGTAAGAATCCCATATCTCTCATCAGCATCATTCTTCTGGGATCAGAATTCTTAAGTCAATGATTAAAATAAAGGAAGGTTTCTTGAAATTCAGTAATTACTTTAATGCCTATTTTTCTTTGCCCCCTCTCTAAAAGGTTCTCCAGTTGTTTCATATGCCTCCTTTTATTCACTCAACTCTCAACTTTTCGTCTGTTTATGATGGCTCAGGACTCCATTCCCAGACCTACAGCAAGAAAGCGATCATTTCAAAAAACATTCTCAATATGTATAGGAATTTGGTTTGGATACACTAAAAATATCAGTATAGCAGGACCACTGCCTACTGTCCATGGATGATATGGCTGAAATAAGGCTTAAAAAAAAAAATAAGAGAGAGAGAGAATCTAGTCTTAGCAAAAGGGAAAAAAATCAAATTGTCCTAGAGCATTTTCCCCAGGCCACCATTCCAAATTAAACAAAACATATGCAGAATGGTATGCTGCTTCCTGTTTGTTATGAGACCACATGGCTGCAGTAGTACCCACAACTGTTGTACACCACCCAACAGATGGTGTCACCACTGAATCCACCTTTCCTCAGCCCAATCTTAAACTCATCCCTGTAGTGGCATGAAAAGAGCACCTGTGAAGCACAGGGAAGGCAGACCCTGTGTGGTTTTCCATATCCCTCGTCCTCTCCTCCCCTTGCATGCAATGAAGTGCACAGATTCCACTTTCTTCTCAGAGCTCTGTGCCTGCAGGGAGCAGGACTTGCCTTTTAGTGCCAAAGATGTAACATAGCCACACATCATTTAGGAGATGCAGGAATGGGCATCAGTCTGTGTAACACAGTGTTCCATATGAAACTGTAAACATTACTCTGTACAAGTCACTCTCATGTGTGGAGCTGAGTTAGTGCCAGTGGCTGAAAGTAATTTTTAGAGCTGGAAAAAAATTTATCTCCAGACTTTTTCTGATGTAAAAAGGCTTTTCAATTAAATGGAATGTTTGTGGGCAATTTCCATTTTTGCCAAAAACTTAAATTTTTCAGCAACCAAAAACTAAAATAAATTCATTTTTTTATTAGACTTGAAAAATTTTGAAGGAATTTTTTGACAAAAACAGAAGAATAATTGATTTGAGTCAAAAAATTTCAGAAGAAAAAAATATTTTCCTGCCCAGCTCTGGTAATTATAGTGCTACTTGTGTAACATAATGGAAAAAATATAGTGCAGTGAGACTAATAATATTTTTTAAAATACCACCTAGAAGGCTTTTGCTAAGAGGCATTATATCTTTGGGACAGGAACTAACTAAGAAACTCTTTATCCAATGATGATGATAACTTACCTGAACCCATATAGGCCAGCTGCGTATTCTACCCTACTGGTCTTCCTGGGTAGCTATGATATCCCAGAATGATACATTCTGGCTGTCGCAAGGTAGCTGACAGCATGACTTTGGAGGAGCCTAGAAACAGTGGGAAAGTTTCATTTTTAGATAGGTGTTTATGTGCTGACTGAGGCTAGATACCATGGAGATGAGCACATTGAAAGTACATAGACACTATGCACCTGGAGAGAAAGGGATTCAGCATACGTTTCTGAAGTAAATTAAATTTGCCAGTCTTACTTGTTCATCACCTGTAAATGTACATTTTTACAGAATATATAAGTACAAACCTATCTAAGATACTTATATGCCTTCTATCCCCCTACTATGTGAGTGCCTCACAAGCTTTAATACATTTAACCTCACAGCACCTCTGTGAGGCAGAGGAATTCTGTTATCCTCACTTTACACACAGCCTATATCTCACTTCTCTATGTCTATACTTACCATGGTGTGTAGAGTACATACACTACATATCCCCCTGCACAGGTATAAATAGCAGTGCAGACAGAGAGGCACGGCTTAGGTGAGTAAAGACACTCCTGAACTTTAGGCTGTGTACCCTACATGGTTCTCCACAGGCCCACGCAGTGCCTCCCACATCTCTGCTGCTATTTTTAGCACTGTGGTGTCCCACTGCCTCCCTGTTCCCGGAGCCTTTCCCACCGCAGTAAAAGATTCCAGCAGTGGGGAAAGGCTCTGTCAGAGAGAAGGCGGTGTGGAAAGGTTTCAGCAGCTTCCTGCTTCTGGAGCTTTCCTCCACTGCCTCCCCCCGCCAGAGCCTTTCACTGCCATATGTAGCCACATACTGCAGTGTGAACACAGCCAGCTTTTCACTGCAGCGTAGGTACCCATATCTTAAATGCCACCACCAGCGTAGACAAGGCCATAGAGAGACTAAGTGACACAGATCACACAGGAAGCCTTTGGCAGAGCAGGGAATTGAACCCAGGCTAGCACCATACCTGCTGGATATCTTGCCTCACTACCAGATGTGTGTGCACAAATCCCCAGTAGGCACATGTACATGGCTCACAAGTCACCTACCTTCTCTTGTGCTGTGCACATCTGATGGTGTTCAGAGCAGGCACCCAGGAATATCACTTTGTTGGTGGTAAATCCAAGTGGAATTCTGTTTTCAAAGAAATTAAACTGAGGAATGTGTCCTAGTCATGTACTTAAATGGCAAGTTGTATATATTTTTCCTTAGCAATAGACTGTAATTGTTTCTTAAGGGTTTGTTTTCTCTCTCAAAAGTCCTTTCCACCATGGAAAATCTGAGACATACGTTAGCCCAATCATATTTAGTCTTCCATACATAACATCACTTTCTACTATCTACTGTAAACAGGACATATCGATCTATAACATTTGTTACTATTAAGTGTACACTGGGGCCAAGATTTTCAAAAGTTGGAGCCTAAAAATAGACTCCGAAGCCCATATGTAGGTGCCTAAATTTGTAGCCTTATTTACAGAAGTGTTGAGCACTCAGCAGCTCCCAGTGAGATAAATAGGGGCAAGTGGATGCTCAGCCCTTTTGAAAACGACTTAATTTAAGTGCCTAAATATGGCCTTACAAGTCTAATTTTAGGCTCCTACTTTTGAAAATTTTGGCCTGAACCCTCCAGTCCCACTGACCCTTTTTCTTGCTTTTACATATTTTTTCATATAATCTAAAATGAAGAAAGTTGTTAGAGATGTGTCTGGCAGCTCCTTCAGCTTATGGAGGGACTGAACTAGCGATTATGTGTCCCTGAACCTTTGAAGGATCTGGGATGGGATTTTTCAAAAGCATCTAAATGACTTAAGATCACAAGTCCTATCGAAAGTCATGAGACATGTGCTCCTAGTCACTTAGGCACTTTTGAAAATCCCATCCCAGATTTATACAAACAAACAAACATTAAATATTTTTTGGGAAAAGTTATGTTTTGTTGTGAAACGATTTGTGGAAGGGAACATACTTTGTAGTGATATTTTTCCACGCTACCTCTCCCAAACGCCAGTATTTCAATTTATAGGAAGTTGGATATAAACCATAGAATGAGATAGAACAAGTAATTATATTTTTTGAATATCTTCTAGAATCAAAGAGATGGGGTAAAAAAAGAGTCTAAATCCCATTGATTTTATTACGAGTTTTCAATGCTTACTTACACATAAACTTTAAAAATGTGTAGGCCTCAATCCTGCAGATGCCAATGTTGAGTAGCTTTACATACACAAGTCAAGTTACTCATGGCAAGATCAGAGACACACTGACCAGCGTGTATTGTTAAAAGAACAGCGATCATGATTAGTAGGGTGTCAGCACATGCTGATATTGCAAACATTTTCAGGCATAGGAAAATAGGATACTTAAACTTTAGGTATAAAAAAACAATCTATATTGGTAAGAGTATTTGAGTTCTTTTTTTTCTCATATGGCAAAATGATGTAATTACCCTACCCACATCCTTTCTTCAGCCACTCATATTTCCTTGACTCAGATATTTTATTTTTCATTTCACTGTGCAGTCTGTTTTCACAAGAATGGCAATTATAAAGGCTTTGGACAAGATAAAAGAAGAGGATTTCCGTAAGTAAGTATACATTGAAATTATGTGTTTCTTAGTATTGGGCCGCTTCTGTACAGAATTAAGATGGAGAGGAAAATGTTAGAGGGAAATACACAAGCATCGTTAATTGTTAAAAATCTACTGATATATATATGTATGTATTGGTCAGGAAATGTTGCATTTGCATGTCTTTTGATGACATTAGAATGTGTCATTGTTATCTTTTAAGAAATAATCTCACAATGCTTCAATTAGATCACAAAGAATTGAAAAGTGAACATGCTGAAAACAGTTCCTCCCTCCCCCAGATTATTTTATGATTGGCAAATTTAGGGCTAGATTGTACCACAAGAGCACAACCTTAGATTATTACTGCATAGTCAAACTGCCACAACTCCATTGCTGCTCCCCTGTTGTACCAGCAGTAAATTACTATGTGCTCTGTGCTTGGAATGCTTTACACTGAAAATATAGTATAGTAGCAATATTGCCAACCCCGGCTATTTGACAATCATGTGTCAGGTCCCAAAAAATCAAGAGATTTAAAAAAATATATTTTAGGTTTTTTATTTGCCTTCTGGCTTTTGAGCCTGAGAGTTCGTACTTTCAAGCTTTTCTCTGAAACAGTGAAGATTACTTATTTTAAAAATGATGCTAAGATTCTCACATAATTCCATGACTCTGGGAGCTGGGAATTTAAGAAAAATACCAAATATTTTGAGACTCGCAATAAAATTAGGAGGTGGCAACATGGTAGCAGAAACTTTCTAATATGCAACTTTGCTGAACTGCACATAAATCATTGGTCTTTTCCCCACCTCTCAGCAAAGATTTAATAGCAGATTATGCAGCTAGGTTCTGTACAGTATTAAGAATTTCATTATTTCTGTAAAACGTGCTACAATACATTTTGCTAGTATACTTTGAAGTATACTTACAGTTATAATATCAGTTGACAAAATAAATTAACAAAGTACATTTTGAATTGTATTATGCTCAATGTGTTTCATGATTCTTCCCTTAATGATTCGCAAGGGGTGTTGCAGTTTTTAATATGAATAGGGAGGCTATAATGTAGTCATACTTTGTTTACATGGAAACAACTCCAGGGATTAATTTTTGCTACAATGATTCAGCATCATGTTTTGAAATCGCTTGTCTTTTAATCTCACTTTTTTTTTTTTATTCAGACATTTTCCATGTCCCCCAAGTTCACCAAAGAATATCTGTGCTGCTCTGGAAATTCAGTGCACTAATGGTGCAATTTTTGTGGCTGGTAAAATATTTCTCTTGCTGTTATTTTCTTTAAAATATGCTGTACAATCCCTACTATGTAACCAAATGGACTCCTGCTATTTATTATTACTCTTGTTATTAAGCATAGGGAAAAAGAAAACAGATATACAAGAGTGAAGTTCTAATGAACTTCTCTAGAGAGGAAAAGAGATTACTTTTAACTTGCCTTTCACAGTTTCATAGCGTTTAAGGCCAGAATAGACCATTAGATCATCTAGTCCAGTGATTTTCAAACTTTTTTTTTCTGGTGACCCAGTTGAAGAAAATTGTTGATGCCTGCAACCCAGTGGAGCTGAGGATGAGGGGTATGGGGTGAGGGCTGCAGGGTGGGGCTGGGAATGAGGGGTTCAGGGTGTGAGAGGGGGGTCTGGGTTGGGACAGGGGGTCGGGGTGTGAGAGGGGGTCAGGACTCTGGGCTGGGGGTGCAGGCTCTGGGGTGGGACCAGGGATAAGGGGATTGGGGTGCATGATGGGGCTCTGGCTTTGGGGGGGGGCTCAGGGCTGGGGCAGGGGGTTGGGGTGTGGGAGGGGGTCAGGGCTCTGGGCTGGGGATGCAGGCTCTGGGTGGGGATAAGGGGGTTGTGGTGCAGGGCTGGGTCAAGGTATTGGGGCACAGGGTTGGGGTGCGGGGTTATCTCGGGCAGCTCCCGGTCAGCGGCGCAGCGGGGGTGCTAAGGCAGGCTTCCTGCTTGTCCTGGCACCGTGGATTGTGCTGCATTCCGGAAACGGCCAGCAGCAGGTCCGGCTCCTAGCTCTTGCCTGCAGACACGCCCCTCCCAGCTCCAATTGGCAATGCAAAGCCGGTGCTCAGGGCAGGGGCAGCGCACAGAGCCCCGTTCCTGGCCCCTCCCCACACACACACCTAAGAGCCGGATCTGCAGCCAGCTTCTTCTGGGCTGCAGCGCGGTGTCAGAGCAGGTAGGAACTAGTCTGCCTTAGCCGGGCAGCACCGCTGACAGGACTTTTAATGACCCGGTCGGTGGTGCTGACCAAAACCTCCGCGACCCAGTGCCTTACATTCTGCGACCTAGTACTGGGTCGCGACTCACAGTTTGAAAACCACTGATCTAGTCTGACCTTCTTCACGTCATAGGCCAGTAAACATCACCCAGATACCCCTATGTTGAGCCCAGTGACTTTAGTTAAATAAAAGCATTTTAGTCCTCAGGAGACTAAAGACAGAGAATTGAAGAGATTGAGGTGCTGCCAGTACCTGAGGCCCCTGCAATGGCAGGGAATCAATTAGGTGAGATATATCCAGATGATCCTAGCAGGTGATCCATATATACCCCCTTCCTTCCTGAGCCTCATAGGCAACTGGTTGAAGCCTTGAAGGATGAGATTGCATTATAATCATTATCAGAATAGAGAACTAAAAGTATTATAGGTTGAACATTTAAAGAGGAAAAAAAGGATATAAAATAAAATATTAAAATGGAAAAGTTAACATTCTCATGGCCAGCTAGCTCTTCCATACTGCATATATGTAATATTTTAATTTACTAATTGGGCTGTGAAATATTTATTTTAATGGGACCAAAATAGCCCAAGTCTGTTGGCCTTCAAAGTATGCTGCAAAACACACACATCTATTTTCACCGGCTGCTGCAAAGGTGGGCCTTTGAGAAAATTCATGTGTGTGGAGTGTGACAGACTGTCAGTTTCCTGCAATATCCTGAATAAACTTTATTGAATGAAGTTAAACCTTATTGAATTAGGTTTAATACCTTTAGGGGGGTCATTGTATTAAAAATGAAGATGTGTATGTGTTGTGGAATTACATATACCTTCTTTACTAGAAGGGGGATGCTAATGTAGTTCCTCCATTATCAGCCCTTTAAAGCCACCCGCCTCGAGAGGTATGGTATGCATATGCTAGTTCAAACTGGATTCTCCAGGGACTAAGAGACAAACAAATGATTTTTGGATAAATAGCCTGGTCTTAATCTGGCTCAAGGCCTTCTTCCTGATTCAGCAAATGGACAGGAGACCCTGATACATGAAGGGCCCCAATCCTTAGGTTAGGCTTGGAAAGACTGGGTCTACTGAGGCCCCATAGCACTAGGTGCTTAGTCTGAGCTGAAGCTATGATGATCTTCTAACCACAAGGAATCCCCTTGGATGGGGATTTGAAGGACTGCTCCTGGCAGAATCCATGTTAGGATTGCTGTGTTCCTTGTAAGCTTGTTAGTATGCATGTAGGTTCTTTTATTGTTTTTAATATGTTTTCTCTGTAGTGCTTTTCCCTTAAGAATAATACAGTCTTGCATAGAAACCTGTGTGGTACCTTATAACTGCAGCAGTTACACTTGTTAACCATCTCTGAAGAGAAACCAATGAGGTTCTGCTTGGGCAGCCTGTCTCTGTTGGGGATAACACAGTGAAGACAGGGAACTGTGCAGCCTGGAAATACCCCAGTCAGAAGGAACTGAGATGCGGGTCTCCACCCGAGAAAGGTTACGTCTGGACAGCTGGAAGCCTGAGAGTGGGTGGCTGTGTGGGACCAGTGAGAGGAAATATAGTTCAGGGCAACTGCATCTATGACATGGAGGAAAGAGAGGGGCTTGGTGTTCTGCAGGTGATAGCCTATTGTTTTTATAACTTATGGCAGGGGCACTGACAGCCTTGGATAGGCATCCCTGCTTATTTGTTATGTAACTCCAGTAATAGACAATGTGCAGGATTCTGTTCTCAGTTTAGGCTATTGTAAATCCAGAGTAGAGCAAAGACTATAGTGGTGTTACTCTTATTTTACAGCACTGTAAATGAATCTGACCCAGTGAGTGGAGTGTATGAGAGTTGATGTTTTCAGGACCTTCACTTTTGGCTGTCTGGCTTGGCTTTAGCCTACTATTGTTACAAGTAATACCTAAGTTTATTAAAATTGAGAGAGATGTAATATTTTTCTATCTTAACATTTTGATTACCTTGTGCATTTGACAATGCTTTGTGGATATTCATTTCACTGTTTGCACCTAAGGAAGCAGTATTAGTCAGTTTCCTCATTTGTTTGTGTGGGGTTTTTCACAGAGCAAGGGGCGGGGAGGGAGGAACACTTTTAAAAACAGGAAAATGTGATAGTAAAATCATAAAAGCTGACCAGGGGGGTGAGAGGAAGGTGGTGTATCTGTAACTGCTTTGAACTCTTATGTTTTTAATAAACTAGATTTCAGTTTGAAGAAGTCTCTCTAACTTTATATTAAAATAGGTTTTTGCACCCTGCAGTTCTTCATAAATCAGTTCTTGCCATGACACACACACTTATTTCTCATAGAAGTGAGAGATGGAAAAGACCTTTTAGATAACCCAGTTCCATCTCCCAGCCAGTTCAGGATTGTTCCTTGATTGAAACATTCCTTATGTTCTGTGGGAGGTTTTGTATTAACATGCGATAACATGAGGCTGTGACTAGAGCAGATCAAAGGGAGACAATTCTGTTTTATGGCAGCTTTTGAGGTTTCTAAATTCAGCCTTGTTCCACATTGAAACAAAACTAAAACCTTCCGAATGTTTTCATGAAAATGGAATTGTGCTGAAATGTATGTTCTCTGATTGAAACCTGAGCTTTGTGATTTGGGAAATGACATGTGGGTAGGTGTTTAGAGTACTGGGATGTGAGACACCCAGGTTCAAGTCCCTGCTGTTCCTGATTCAAGGCAAAGTTTTTCATCCCAAATCACACTGAGTGAGGCACAGGGATTGAACGTGGGGGCTTGTCTCACTTAACATGGTACAAACTGCGCCACTGTAGTGCTTCAGTGTGGACACTACCTGTCGTGCCAGGAGGGATTCTCCCACTGATGTAGTTAATCCATCCCCCCCAAGAGGTGGTACATCGGTCAATGGAAGAATCCTTCTGTCGACCTAGCACTGTCTTCTTGGGGACTTAGATCAGCGCAACTGCTGCTCAGGAGGGTGGATTTTTCATATTTCTGACCATTGTAGTAAAAATGACCTAATTTTCTAGTGTAGACCAGGCTTGAGTTTCCTGTTGACCTAATCATCAGGCTCTACACCTCTCTCTCTCCTTTCTCCGGCCCTCCTGGATATGTCTCTGTGATGTTGCACTCCATATGTTTATGGAAATATGCTTATGAGTATGAATATAATGTAACTGGAATATGCTTTATGCAAAAGGTCTCTTGTAAGGTATCATTACAAAGCTTATAATTTACTGAGTGTGTTCATCCTATTTGTCTGAATGTATCATTCTTATATCTGAAGCTAGAAATGTGAAGTATTACTCTGAAGTCCTATGGAAATTATGCAAAGTGTGAGCCATTAATGATGGCTTGGAATCTTGATGGCTCCCATTGACCAGGACAATTGGTTGTAAATGGCTCTGTTTACTTGTAAGCTTTCCTGTGTTTGTGAGTCAGGCCGGGAAGAATGGAGGCTTGGAGGGTCTCACAGGAAATGTGACCATATCACCTGGTACTGGAATCCATCTTAAACCTGGTGCTTTTCCATTTAGAAGAAGGGGTGGGGACCCAGAGAGACACAGGATTCCCGCCTTGTGCCAAAGCTATAAAAGGGGGTGGAGCAGGACAAAGAGGTTGCCAGTCATGAGAAATCCCCTACTTGCCACCTGAGCTGGAACTAACAAGAACTGTACCAGGGGAAAGCATTGGGCCCAGACTAAGGAGGAGTCTAGTCTGTGAAAGAAGCTTATTGGAACATTTCTGAGGGTGAGATTTACATGTATTCAGTTTCTTAAAGGTATTAGGCTTAGACTTGCATGTTTTGTTTTATTTTGCTTGGTAATTTGCTTTGTTCTGTCTGTTATTACTTGAAACCACATAAATCCTACTTTTTTATACTTAATAAAATCATTTTTGTTTATTAGTAAACCCAGAGTAAGTGATTAATACCCGGGGGAGCAAACAGCTGTGCATATCTTTCAGTGTTCTAGAGGGCAGACAATTTATGAGTTTACCCTGTATAAGCTTTATACAGAGTAAAATGGATTTATTTGGGATTTGGATCCCTTTGGGAGCTGGGTGTCTGGATGCTGAAGACAGGTGACTTGCTGAGCAGTTTTTGGTTAAAGTCGGCAGCTTTGGGGCATGGACCAGACCTGGGTCTGTGTTGCAGCAGACTAGCATGTCTGGCTCAACAAGACAGGGTTCTGGAGTCCCAAGCTGGCAGTGGAAAACGGGCTCAGAGGTAATTCCAGCACGTTATGTGACAGTCCCAAGGGGATCTCTGTGACCGAACCCATCCCTGAAACATTTTGGCTTTAATGAAATGATGTTCTAACCAGCTCTAACTGTGACCTCTCTGGCACATAACAGCTATCAGAATGGAGAGAACAGCTCTGATTTAGTGTTTTCCTATCTCTATTTTTTTTATGCACAGAAATCAGAAATTCAAAATTGTGATCTCCATTGCAACTATAATTTGAGATTCCTTTGTGCCTGTGTAGTATTTAGTACATAGTGTTAATTTTAATGATTTAATATGGGTGTGCAATACTGCTGAGTTACAGTTGCTGGAGAATCCCTACATTTGAATTTCCTATCCATAAGATGTAAAATATCAGCCGTAACAATGTATTAGCATTGGTTTTCGCATTTTATTTCATTTAAAGAAAAAGGAAGAGAAATGTGATATGATGCAGGAATACATACACTACATACATCCAACAAACTATGTTAAAAAGAACAATAAGGTGACAAAGTCAAGTACTCAAAAATTCCAGAATTAAGATTGCTGTGGAGCCTTAATTTGGCCCCCTGGAGCAGGTGTATTATCATACAACCTTTAATTACATAATTGTATATTATTGCTAACACAGGGCCCCTGCCTCATTCAGTGAATGAGAAGTTATTTGATATTTCCTTTTACCCCCCCCTTTTTCAGTTGTGGACCCCACTTTATTTAACATATATCATCCAAACCCTGCACTGAGTACAACATTCTTAATTTCCTCCTGAGCCTTCCTGTTGTGCTCTCCCCATAGTATGTAAATTATTATTAACAAACATGAGAATTTATCTTTCCAACACCCCTGTAAGACTAGGTAAAATGTGCTATGAAACACTAGAATTCAAAGCACCAGTCCATTATGCGAGCTCAGTGGTTCTCACCCTATTTACCATTGTGGGCCACATATACCGCACTCTGTGTGTTATGTGGGCCACATCCACACAATATGTATACTACCTGTATGGCACTGAGGATGTCACATGGGCCACAGCTGGGGGTTGAGAACCACTGTGTTGGATGAATTAATGGTAACATACTTGTTTTATTGACAGGAAGGTACAATAAATATTCAAGGAATTTACCACAAACTCCCTGGATTATAGATGGAGAGCGAAAGCTGGAGTCTTCAGTGGAAGAGCTGATTTCAGAGCACCTAATGACAGCGTTTAAAGCAGATAGTGAGTGTTCAGTATTGTATATATAATTCATAGTACTTGGGTTAATTTTTCTTACACATCCTGAAAACAACTCCCACAACTGGCCCATTGGTTACCAGCCTCAATAGACAGGCAAATTGAATGCACATGGAGAGAGAACTACTCTCTCATCCTTTTCAGCTGTCTCTGCAAGCCAAGGCTGGTCCTTCCATAGCCTATGTCAGTGGTCCCCAACGCAGTGCCCGCAGGCACCATCTTAATGCGCCCACGTCCTGGCCCCTGGGAGAGTACCCACCGAAATGCCGCTGAATTTCAGCGGCATTTCAGCAGGGACGCCTCTCGCTGACACCGCTTGCCGTCGACAAGTGACATCATCGAGAGGCGTCGCCGCCGAAATTCGGCGGCATTTCGGCAGGTGCTCCACCACCGCAGTGGTCCTTTGGCTGGCACCCGCCAGCCAAAAAGGTTGGGGACCACTGGCCTATGTTATGCCTGATCATTAAATAATTGAATGCTTGCTTTATTTTGTATAGTATTACCCTTTTCAAATAGTTCTGCAGCTGAGCCTGTAGTGCCAGTAGGTCCAGCATGTATGGTAGTCAGTTTTAACTCCTACACCTCTTCCTTAACAATTTATAAATGAATGCTCATTACAGAAGACACTATTTAACAATTAAAAAATGCTAAAAAGATTAATAACATATAGGTTTATAATCTTATCCTTTGACTATTGCAGTGTGAAAGTGAAGTGTGGATGTACTCATCCAGTGGTGAGTGGGGCTTAAATCCCAGGCATGGTTGGGGCGTGAGCGGTCAAGCCTAGTGTGTGGAGTCAGATCTTGCGGGTTGAGCTGGAGCCAAAGGGTCGCAGCCCGGAGTCAGAAGCCAGGAATCAGAGGAAGATGAAGGAGCAGGGTCTGTCGTAGCAGCTGGCTGAGGATCCACCTAGTTGCACAGACAGATTCTTGGTGTCTCCTCCAGGCTTAACTATTGCACCGGGACCCTGGAAGCACTGCCAATTAGGCCCTCTGTGGGCAGCACATCCTGTGGTGCTTGGGCCTGCAAGGCGCTCAGCCTGTTGACTGATGCTCTGCCAGAGCTGTGTGGAGGTGGTGTGCATGCAGCAGGTTCTAGAGCTGCAGATCCTCATACTCCCAGCTGGAAAGCCTTGTTATTAATTGCTTCTGTCTCAGGCGTTCCAGAATACCTACCTTGACCCTTTTCCCTTGGTCTTGTTACACTGCCTTTCTGCTGTGCATAGAGATCAACTGTCTAAACACTAATCAACTAAATAGGAGTTTACCTGTAGGGCGGGGGTGCTTATTGTCCATTTCTTGGCCCCCAGACTCAGCGATAGTGACCATTAGCTACAAGGACAAATTTAATTCAAAATTAGCAGAATTCCTTTCCCCCCGCAGTTGTATATGTCAGACTGGACACTGGGAAAATCCCAAAGTAGTAATCACAGCATACTATTAGAGAAGGTACTGAGAGGCACCTGATTTTGGCATGCAGAACTCCCACAGCTGCTATCCACACCGGTTTGTACATTAATGGTGAGAAAAGGTATGAAGGTCTGCTCCAACTGGTAGCTTGCTGAACTCAAGCAAGGGATCACTTTCCCATTTCTGCTGCTGATGTGGTTAGTGACCTGATAGAACCAGTAAGTACCCCAATGGTTGATGGAAATGGCTGGGTAGACCTCACTGCTTCTGTCCCTCACTCACCTGGCAGTGGAAGCTGAGGAAACCCCATACACAATGAAGAGAGGTGTCCAGTTTGTGTAGCCTCCAGGGTTCTCTTGAGACAGCTCCACAAAGCTACTGTCATAGCCAGAGTGCGAATTTTTTCCATGTTCTTCCTTGGAGGGATGGAGGTATGACAGCTCCTGGGGCAGATTAACTGGGGAAGGAGTCAGAGGTAGGACGCTAAGTACCAATCTAATCCTTACCATATCTTGAGAGAGAAAAAATAAGTCTATTCTTGCAGGTGACACCTGAAGTTCCCTTCTCCTTCTGGCCAAGTGTATGGCTAACAGCCAAATAGCTTCAGAGGTGAGGAATCTTGCTGAAATCTTGGGAACTCATGAGTGTGTTCAGGATAAGAGTCACAGCGTGAGGGGACAACAAAAGGCTGGAGTCTCAGACTGAGTTTAATCACAACCTTTAGGTATTTAACTCCATGTGGGTAAGAAAAGGAGTAGGGATTAGCAGCAAGTGGGATTCCTTGTAGGATTAAACTGCTCTTTCAAACTTTCTCAAGGTTGTGATGTCCCTCATTCAGGCAGAGGAACTAGGAAGTGTCTGAGGGATGAGACAGTGACTGTCTCCAGTTTTGTTAAAATAGAGTGCAGACTACATTTTAAAATCAATTTAAACAGTTATTCTTTTTCTACAAACAAGCTTTAGATTGATTAAAAAATGTAAAGGTAAAATCTCTCATTTTCTGTTCATATTTGTTTTTAAAGGTTTTAATTTTTCATCCTCGGGAAGAGAAGATGTGGATGTGAGAACGCTAGGCAGCGGTAAGGTTGGAATGTCCCTTCATTAAAGGCATAAACTGAACAAAATGGTGTCTTGGAGCTACTCAGACATATTTTGTTCTTTGTAAATGGGAAGCTAGCTTGTGACACAAATCCTACTTTGAAACATTCTCTCAATAATTTTACCGACGTATTTATTTAGAGACACAGACAGACATTATTTCATAAAAAGAACTCTGTGAGAGAATAGACCTCACCATAATCTTCTTGACTGAACAAATACAAACATTTAGAAATCCATAGCTTGTTATAAATATTCTATCTTGCATTTCCTAATTTTAATCCATTTATGTCACATTAATAAATATATTGTTTTCTGTTATGTAATTCTGTTTTGCATCTTTTAGTTAGAAAAATGCCTGTTGCTCTTTCAAGATGATGATTTCACTTTCTGGATGTAGCTTCTTTAATCAGCTATGCTAATACTTCCAGTAGCTTTCAGCTACACTGAAACAACTGTAGCAAAAAGAGTAAAAATCAATAATGAGGTGTACCAGACGCTGGCTAATTTGTGGTGTAATTCCAGGCATTGCATATCCTGGGATCAGCGCTGGCCCAGAGCACAGAAAGTGCAGCCATTTCAACAGATGTTTAGTTAAGGGAGCTGGATTTAACGTCATCTTGCACCTGGGCATTGCTGTAGGTGACAGAAAATAAGCTAATTAACTTTTTTCTTATTTTATTTTTTAATTAGCACAGACTTGTACAAGATGTCTTCTGGGAAGCAGTAATTTGCACTTACTGATAATACTTAGGTTTAGTAGCCAAAAAATGTCCCTTGTTTCTTTCCTTCCATTTGATGGCCATGTCTCTGAAAACCTCAAACCCCATATGTATGTGCATAAGAGTAGACACATTTTTCACACCTTCCGACCTTAATGCATAAATCCAAACATTAATTTAGAACAACATGTTTTTATGTTTTATGACTCTATGCATGTTGCCAGGAAGGCCCTTTGCAATTGAGCTTGTGAATCCTCATAGAATACATTTTACTGCCATGGAAATGAAGGAGCTTCAGCAGGTAAATCATTTGCACTTCATGAAAATCATAAAGCACATGTACTTTTGTAACAGGGCAGCTTTGCTAACTAATTCCTTTTCTGACATCACAGAAAATTAATAACTCTTCAGACAAAATAAAAGTTCGAGATTTACAGCTTGTCACCAGGTCAGTATTTACTGTCTCTGGCAAGGGATTTCAGAACGATGCTTTGGGAATTCTGCAAACATCTTCATTTATACAACTGTGTAGTTATGCTTATGCGTGATTCGTTTCTTTTGTTTAGAGAGGCAATTGGACATATGAAAGAAGGTGAGGAGGAAAAGACAAAGACCTACAGTGCCTTAATATGGACAGACAAAGCAATACAGAAGGAAGATATTGCACTTCTAGATGATATGAAGGTATCTGTATTTTTCTTGCTTTTATAGAGCACCTGCCTCTTGGTAGGTAGTGCATGTGTCTCTCTTTTTCTCTCTCACTGTGTTTCATTGATCATGGGTTCTCGCACCCTTTATTCTAGGGCTGATTGTATCCACTCTCCCATTTGCCATTCCTCTTATGCTGTTAAGTCTAATCTTTCCTACTACACAGTAACTGTTGCTGTGCTTCTCCTTCTCCCAGGATAACCAGTTATTAGCCTATCGGAGGCAGGTGTTGTGCCAATTATCAGACAGCACAAAGTGCTTTTGGAGGTGGAAATCTCTCTCCCCAAGGACCCTTCATGCCATCTCAACATTGCTAAGGGTAGACGAGCAAAACAGAGGAGCAGGTTAAAGCAGAACTAGCAGCGTTAGCTTCTTGTTCTGTCCAGCTCCAGTCAAAGTCACTTTGGGGACAGTCGCAGCAAATAAATCCACATTCAGCTGGCTGTGCAAAATCATGGAAACCAAAGGTCTGACACAAGTATTTGAAGTGAAGAGACTGCAGTGGTAGAATATAGACTGTCCCAAGTGTCAGTCAGTGAGACACGTTGTGTTGAGATAGGCTGGCTGGTAGACTGCCCAGTTCTATGTTCTGGTTTTGTAGTGTTGGAACATTGGCCTAAGAGTCTGATAGCAAGAGCATTCTCAAGTAGAGACTACTGTTACTTAGTCTTTACTCCAAAGTTGTGTGTGTTTTGGCTTGAAGTAGTAAAATGCATGAGGACAATTGGTGCTCAACATTTTTTTTATCACACTAGAAAAAGATGCTTTGCAAATCAATGCCTCTTTTTGTAGAGAAAAGCTCTTTAAAGAAATGTGATTAAATCTTTGGTCGTCTCATCTCTGCTTTCTAATTCTTATTTGTAGAGAGTTGGATGCAGTTTAGACAAAAGCCTTTAATTTTTTTTAGAGTGCCCTGAGGCGCTCATTGAGTTTGTAAATCCTGGAGTTATTCCAGCAAGAGACTATGGAGATTTCAAGGTTATTATGCCTCTGCATTTGTGGTTCCACTAGCTTGTATCCGCATGAGGCCTTCCCAATAAGACTTTAAAAGATAGTTGCCCCCTTTTTTCTTTGATATACTCGGAGGAAGACTTAAAGAAGAAACACTTCTCAGAAGATCCTTCAACTACCAGAATATATTATTAAAAAGTAGTCTTATATGAAAAGAAAAAGCTATATATGTGTTAATTTTGTGTGTGCTCTGTGTTGGACAGTTCTTTGTTTTAAATTTTCCAAAAGGAATTAAAGATTGATCAAAAAACACCTCTGCGGGTTCTTCATAGAAGGCCTTTAGCTGTAAGATCTCGTGTCATTCACACCATGAAATCCGAGTACATAGATGACCATCACTTTCGCCTGCATCTGAAAACTCAGGCAGGGACGTATCCTTTAGACTTACTGCATGATAAATTTTAGAACCAGTGCATTGTTACCGTGGTCATACAGGCAGTGTTTTCTTTTGCAAGTGCTAGTGTAGTCTGTTTGCATTATAAGCCCCTGATTTTTCAACAGTTCATACATTGGGTTTTAAGGGTTTTTTCTCAAGTTTGCCTTGAGCTGAAACATGTACAAGTTACAAGCTCAGAAATGCAATTGGTATACATTGTTTTGCTTAGTAACAAAAGATGTCCCTAATTATTTTCAAGGTACAGGAGAGCAACAAATGTATAGATATACACAGATTTCAGGCCCTTTATTTATCTGTAATTTAAAAATGGAGTGTTGCAAGCCTTTGGCATATTCTAGATTGGGATAAAGATCTGTGCCAATTGCTGAGGTTTTTTGCCTGTATTTCCACAGAAGTCTTCAGTGGTGTTTGGAGGGCAGCATTTGGCTCTGCATCTGTAGTATAAGCACTCAGTTTTTTGTTTTTTGTTTTTTTAAGTAAAACCTCTCAGTATTGAAGATAAGTATCAGACATGGTCAATAGTACTTTTCAGATTGATTTGGCTAGTAGCATTATACACTTGCTGTGTGTTCTGAGTGGATGTGTTAAGAAATTCTCAGTTTTGCCTGAAAAACACTTTTTAATCCATCCTCTTGATTCTAGTTCTTATATGGGCCTCCAAAACTGCGTGAATAAACATACCAAGAGTCTTATTCCAGCTTCCATTGAATCAGGAGAAATGTGTTTCATTCTCTAGATGCAGTGGAGGGCGTGAGGGAGGTTCAAGATATGTAATTAATTTATATTTCTGAGTTTGTTAGATCCTCGGTTAAATGTATTTGGTTTTGTTTTAATATTTGCCTAATACTTAGGTTCTAAGAGTCTGATTAAGAAAAGTTAGCAGTATGACTCACTCATTTATTATCTGAGAAATAGTTATATAACATTTTTAAAATGAAACCATTCTAATGACTGACTATTGGTATATAGTATCGGTTGTTGCTACTTACTGTAACAGGTTTAGAATTTAGTAAAATGTCACTACCCAGTTTAAAACAAACAAAAGCATGGATTGTGATCAGGAACAGAAATAGATTTTGGTATTTCTGCTTTGTGTTTTTTGCCATATCCTTTTCACCTTTCTTCATTAATCAGCTTCAGTCACTCAAGGCCCACACGCACTTTTCCTTAAGCAAGATCTAGTTACATTAAAGAGTTTGTACATGGAGATTTTGGAAGAACAAAACCCAATATTGGCTTCCTACTTAAGAGAACTGCTGACATTCTGGAGCTGGATGTAGAGGTAAACTGTTCATAATATATCTGGGTGGCCAAACTGTGGCTCGCGAGCCACATGTGGCTCTTTTATAGTTAAAGTGTGGCTCACAGAGTCGCCCTCCCCCCATGGATCCCCATTCTCCACCTACCAGACTGGTGTGGGGGGAGAGCTTAGGGCTACTGCCCTGCATCATGGTGGTGGGGATAGGGGCTTCTGCCAGAGATGACTGATGCCTGCTGAGAGTGTGAGGGCACAATTTAAAGGTTGGCCCCCCGAACAGCTTGAATCATGCCCCCCCCTGCAGCTCCCAAGTGTTAGCTCTGTGTGGAGAGACAGTAGCAAACAGCTGGGAGCTGCAGGGAGAGGCCGCTGCTCTCCCCACAGCCAGCCACAGCTCCCAGCTTGCTGGCTCCAGCAGCTGCTATGCAAGGAGGGGCAGGGCAGCACCATGTGACCAAGTGGGGCCAGCAACACTTGGCAAAAATCGGGGGCGGGTGGACAGGACCCCACATCCTGTCCCCCCACATTGCTTCTGGCTTCTGCCCAGCAAAGAGGAAGGTCTTGGGGATTCAGCCTGCCGGGGCTCGGGATTTCAGCAGGATGGGGCTTCAGCCCCGAGCCCTGGAAGGCACCTCCTTGGGTGCCGAAGCCCCGAGACAGTCCTGTAGGGAGTGGGGAAGCCCAGAGCCCCAGCAGGCGCACCCTGGCTCTCGAACTTTTGAAGATTGTCATATGCAGCTCGGAGGGTCAATAAGTTTGGCCACTGCTGTAATATATCCTATCTTGAGGTCAGCAAAGCAGTTGCATTTGTAAGGATTTGTCTACACATGAAAAATAATCCAGAATAAGGTACAGTATGAATTTTAAGCAGATTAACTATTGCAAAATGGATTACGCTCCTGTGGAATAAGGCAGTTTTATTCCAAAATAAGAGCATCCACGTATGGAATTGATCAGGATAGCTATTCTGGAATTATGCCTTGTGTAGACAAGCCTGTAAACTGTATGTATAAACTTTCTTGCTTTGGCCTAATTAACAATCCTTACTACCATTAATGCCAAATATGATGTTAATACAAAATAATCGTTAAAAATTTAAACACATCATTGAGCCATATAATCCGATGATGTCATAGACGTCCTTCACTGACGTCTTCGGGGCTCACTACGGGAGCAGGAATCTGCTTACCTGAGGAAGGGTCTCCTGGATATATCGTGCTTATTTAAACTCTGGCTTTCTAATGTCCAGCAGTGCATGGTGGAGTGTAGTTTAGCAATAGGGAGTTTTGCTCTGCATATTATGCATACCACACCCTCTCCCTTTAACAGAACTTCTGAGAAGTGGGGCTGGATCAGAAATAAGAGCAATGTAACCTTTCGTATCAGTGCCACTGATTCAAATGCAATGCTGGATAACATCTGACTGCTTGCTGGTAGCCTCAGCTTGGTTTCTAATTGACACCTATCCATATTACAGTCTCATTACCCCTGATAGCAAATGGGCATGAAGACTAAATTTTTCTTGTACCAAAAGATGGTCCCTGCAAATCAGGAGTTAGACATATTGGTAGGGCAGAGTATGGGAGGAAGTCTGGGCTGTACCTAGGGTGACCAGATGTTCCAGTTTTATAGGGACAAGTCCCAATATTTGGGGCTTTTTCTTATATAGGCTCCTATCATCCCCCACCCCCATCCCGATTTTTCACACTTGCTTGCCCTGGCTCTACTAGATCTTAGGATGAAGGGAAGATTTTGCAAGTATTAAAAACCAGGCATGATCACTAATTTCATAATAAAAAAGAAGGAAATAGAAAATGACTTAAGTTATCGGATCCTAAATTCTTAAGCCTCTATCACAGAATAAACACACAGAGTTGTCTGTTTGGAATCGCAATTACAAATCCTTTAAATAATAAATGAATTCCTGGCGTCATTGAAATCGGTAGGAGTTTGGCTTGCAGCGTGGCCAGGATTTCACCCATCTACGTTTGAGGAACTGCACACGTGCTACCAATGTTTAATTCTACTGTCGTAATCAGTATTGTCATCTGACTACATATATTTTAAAATATAGTGATTTACTTAAGAAAACGATGGACTAAAATAAGTTATTTAGTTTCTGGAATTTCGAATGGAATTGCTGAAATATAATTGTAAAAAATTATTGATGCTGTGGGGATTCTGCTTTCCTCATATTTTTAACTGCAGAGAACAGCATAGGCTTGGGTTTAATATTTAAACAAATGGCTGCAGTTTAATACTTTTTTTTTTTAATGTGAAACAGCCAGCATCAGGGTTTTATCTTTGCTAACTGTATCCCTGGAAAGGGGAAGAGGTGAGGAGAAGGAGCCTACAAAGACAACTGCTGAACATGAGCAACTAGTGCTAGACTGCAGTTGATAAGCATTGCTCTCACGCTGAATGGTGTCAGTGCAATTATTGCACACAACTATGAATGATGTCTGGGGACTTGAAAATAATTAGTCATTTTACTCATAATGGATTTTAGCCTAGCCCAAGAACCTAATCTTTTTATGAAGATGTAGATTAGGTAAGGAGTAGGTATGATTAATTTAGGCAATCTTGAAGCCAGAGTGTTTAATGTGCCATCATTGTGACCCCTACTTGACGAATGCCTGATGCTTCATTAGTGACGGATGTGCTGCCTCAGGAATAAGCTGGCAACAAGTTTACACCCAAAGGGAATTGGCCCTGGGGCCTCTGTGAGGCCAGGGGAGAAAGATAATCCAGATTCCATTAATTGTTAGACTTGCTGCTAATAAAGTATGTGTCAAATATGATTTGTGCATTTTGACCAGAAGTAATGACGACTTAATCATCTGACCTACATAAAATCAGCCATCTTAATTTTTGAATGAACTATACATGATGAGGAGTCATATTTGGGGAGTGATCAGACCTTACTCAAACTCTGCCCACAGTTCCAAACGCCATCCTCAATCCCATAATACCTGGATGTTTCTGCTGTATTGATCAGCAATAACAATAGTTATTAATCACATTTAACTCACCCTAATCAGCCTGAAATACTGTTTAGAGCTGGCTGGCTGCAACCTCAGACCAACATCACTGCATTAGGTCACACTTGGAAAAGCCTAGTGTAAACTGAAAAGGTTAAAAGCTTTTTGAAAATGCAATCTTACACTGTGCAGAAATGTGTATGGGCCACCAGAGAAATGCAGATACCCCATGCCACTGTGTCCTAGCTCACTCCATCTTTCTCTTGTGCTATGCTGTTTTGCCATGTCTTTTTAATAATTTGTTCCCCTTTTGTATGAAAGTTATTCTTTTGTTAATATGCAGAAAGCACTAGTGGCAAGTCTTTTCTAAAACACCAGCTCTCCTGATCTAGTGATTTTGCTTTCCACCCCCACCCCCCTTCTCTTTTAGTCTGTTGATGTTGATTGGCCTCCAACCCTGAATGATTAGAGTCTTTCAAGCTGGGAAGAGGAAGAGTGACTTGACTCTCTTATCAGGAGCTGACAACAAATTGAACTGTGCACCGTATGATAACTTGTTTATCCCCTGCAAAATATTTCTGTTGAACATTTGGATCATGTTGATCTGTCAGGTTTTTTTAATTGGCTTAAAAACTCAGGATCAGTTGATGTTTGTTCAATTAATTTGCAGCCTTATTGTAAATAAATTACTGTCCCATGTAAAGGGGTCTCTGACAGGCAGCTGTATTAACAGCAGTAAATGGTTTCTTTTGAAAAAAATTATTTAGAGAGATGTCCAAACCCTGATCTTTGCAAGATATACCAAATATGCTTTCCTGAATACTGTTTGAAACCCTTTGATTGAAAAGAGAAGTTCCCCTCCCTCAAACCCCACATACCATATATCATCTAATTTTGTTCCCAACCAGAAAAAAAAATGTGGATGTTTGTAGCAGATACCATAAGCATAATCTTCTTATCTAGATGTTTGTACCACTTCCCAGAGCAGCAGTCTAAAAGCCTGATTCTAAGTACACCAAAGACTATTCATGAGGATTGTCAGGATCAGACCATAAGAAATCAATTGTATCTTGTTAATCTGGAATTGTGAAATCAATGGGACTACTCCTGGAGTGAGGTACTGCTCAACATGAGTAGGGGCAGCAGAATCTGTCCTACAATATTTTCCCCATATATGTACAAGTGCTGGTTAGATTTTGATTATTGCAGGGGGCGGCTGAAAACTTTATACCCAGAAATTCAGAAACTCCTGTTATCTCCTGTTGGCCCGGGTCCCTGACCAGCCTACATGTTCCATATCTCCCCTCTTGCTGAGCCCCCCTGTGCAGCATGAGAGATGTAGTCTGGCTGGGGAATCCACCACATGAAGGAGAGTGGGGACGAGAGGTGCCTGAACCACAGCTCTTTGATGTACCATAGTGGCATTACTGAAAAGAAATATTTGGGGTTTTGGCTGACTATCAAACATGTTGGGGGTTTTCTTGACAAAAGTTGAAAATTCCAACAGAAAGTAGCTAATTTTTTTTTTTAAATTTGATCTAGTTGAAAACTCAATTTTCCATCAGAAAAAGTGTTTTAATGGATTTTTTATCATCCCTAGGCTATGCTTACACTGGTCATTGATTAATTTTATTTTAGTGAGCTACTTCTTAGGCATAATACTGGCAGGTCCAAGTTCCTCTGTGAAAGAGCTGTAAAAGTGGCCATATGTTTGTGCTACATTTTGCGTGGCAGGATAAAGAGTTGCAGGTTTATACCACATCCCACTTCCTGTACAAAAAGTGCAAGACAGATAAAAAGTTCTAAGTCATGATAGAATTTTAGCATGAAGTAGACAAAGGGCCTAATCTACAGCAAGACAGCTAATTCACTACCCATATGCCTCTACCAGCAGTAGGAATGGTGAGGCTGTAGTGTATATGGTTTTCTGGCATTTTTATGTCAGCAAAAACATTTTATGTCTGCATTGCCAGTGGTGAATCACAAGGCCCAGATTTGTCACTGTAGCTGAAGTATATAGAAGCATATGAAAACTTGTGTATAAATTAATGAGCCCCCCACTTTAATATGTGAATGTGAAATGGCCTCACAGTTGTAACTCAAATCAGAAATTGAGGACTTCCTTAAAACACGTCTTGCTGTTTGATAAAATCAAGACTGAGTGAGTGCATCATAGAGCTGTTTCTGTGCCTATGAAGCACAAAAAAGAGATGAATAATACATATTCAGGAAGAAATTGAGGGGATTATTAGAGGCTTTTTCTTAAAGTGTTTCAGAAATATGTCAGGTATTGTGCAAGACATACTGCTATTTATGTGGTGGTGGTGGGATGAACAGTTGGGTGGACTGTATCCACTGCTAGGGTCAGGAAAGTTACCCTTAAAGATTTCAGCGTGGCACAGCATGTCAGCTTCCAGTGTAGGGCCAGGCCTCAGAGTCTGTAAGTTGGCATAGTTCTATTGTCAAGAAAGGTCTGAGGAGCTTGTCTGGAATATTCATAGTAATTCTTCCTCTTTGCCCATGATTGGATGTCAGTGCTCATTTAAGACACCTTAAATTAGTTCCTCTTCTCCACTATCTCCAACACGTAACCATGGATGCAGGAGTTCAAAAGTATATTCCTGTTTCTTTCTAGAATCAGAGGCACAATTTAGACGACAGGTTTTGTTTCTAATATAAAAGTAACTATGAGCAAATGCTTCCAGCAATAGTTGACTTTGTAACTGTCCACACAGATAATTATCTAACACTAAGGGTATGTCTACACTATGGGATTATTCCGATTTTACAGAAACTGGTTTTTTAAAACATTGTATAAAGTCAATTACACGTGGCCACACTAAGCACATTAATTTGGTGGTGTGCGTCCATGTACCGAGGCTAGTGTCGATTTCCGGAGTGTTGCACTGTGGGTAGCTATCCCTTAGTTCCCGCAGTCTCCCCTGCCCATTGGAATTCTGGGTTGAGATCCCAGTGCCTGATAGGGCAAAAAACATTATCGCAGGTGGTTCTGGGTACAGCCTCACCCCTGCCTCCATGCAAGTAGCAGACAACCGTTTTGCGCCTTTTTCCCTGGCTGAACTGTGCAGATGCCATAGCACAGCAAGCATGGACCCTGCTCAGCTCAAGACAGCAATCATGGACGTTGTAAACACCTCACGCATTCTCGTGCAGTCAGTGCTGAACTAGGACCTGCAAAACCAGTCGAGGAGGTGGCAGCGACGGCAGCGCGGCGATGAGAGTGTTGAGGACATTAAAACCATGGGCCCCTGCGCTTTGGAGATCATGCTGGTAATGGGGCGGGTTCTAGCTATGGAACACCGATTTTGGGCCCGGGAAACAAGCAGAGACTGGTGGGACCGCATAGTGTTGTGGGTGTGGGACGATTCCCAGTGGCTGTGAAACTTTCGCATGCGTAAGGGCACTTTCATGGAACTTTGTGACTTGCTTTCCCCTGCCCTGAAACGCCAGCATACCAAGATGAGAGCAGCCCTCACAGGTGAGAAGCGAGTGGCGATAGCCCTCTGGAAGCTTGCAATGCCAGACAGCTACCGGTCAGTCGGGAATCAATTTGGAGCGGGCAAATCTACTGTGGGGGCTGCTGTAATGCAAGTAGCCAAAGCACTCATTAAGCTGCTGCTACGAAAGGTTGTGACTGGGAAATGTGCAGGTCATAGTGGATGGCTTTGCTGCAATGGGATTCCCTAACTGTGGTGGGGCGATAGATGGAACCCATATCCCTGTCTTGGCACCGGAGCACCAAGGCACCCAGTACATAAACCGAAAGCGGTACTTTTCCATGGTGCTGCAAGCATTGGTGGAACACAAGGGACGTTTCACCAACATCCATGTGGGATGGCCAGGAAGGGTTCATGATGCTCGCGTCTTCAGGAACACTAATCTGTTTAAACAGTTGCAGAAAGGGAATTACTTCCCAGACCAGAAATTAACAGCTGGGGATGTTGAAATGCCTGTAGTTATCCTGGGGGGCCCAACCCACCCCTTGATGCCATGGCTCATGAAGCCATACACAGGCAGCCTGGACAGTAGTCAGGAGTTGTTCAACTACAGGCTGAGCAAGTGCAGAATGGTGGTAGAATGTGCATTTGGCCATTTAAAGGCGCGCTGGTGCACATTACTGACTCGCTCAGACCTCAGCCAAACCAATGTCCCCATTGTTATTGCTGCTTGCTGTGCGCTCCACAGTCTCTGTGAGAGTAAGGGGGAGACCTTTACAGCAGCTTTGAAAACCAGTTTCATCACAGGCCAGGGTACGGTGTGACTGTTGTTTGTTTCTCCTTGATGAACCCCCCCCCCCTTGCTTGACTCATTCCCTGTAAGCCACCCACCCTCCCCCTTCGATTACCTCTTGCTTCCTAAGGAAATAAAATCACTCTCGTTTAAAAATCACATTCTTTATTAATTATAAAAAGAGGGCGAGAACTGATAAGGTAGCCCAGGTGGGGTTTGGGAGGAGGATAGGAGGGAAAGAAAAGGCCACTAAAAAAAATGACAGCCTTTTGGTTGGGCTGTCCACTGGGGTGGAATAGGCGGGTGCACAGAGCCTCCCCCTACGCGTTCTTAGTCCTCTGGTGGGTGAGGAGGCTAAGGAACATGGTGAGGGCGGTTATACAGGGGCTGCAGCGGCATTCTGTGATCCTGCTGCCGTTCCTGACGCTTCACCAGATGCCGGAGCATGTCTGTTTGATCATGCAGCAGCCCCAGAGTTGCATCCCAACACCCCAGATCTTCCTGCCGCCACCTCAGATCTTGAGCGTCTCTCCTCTCCTCACATTCATCCCTCCTAGCCTCACGTTGGTCCCTCCTGTCCTCACGGTCACTGGCATCTTTCCTGTACTTTGATACCACGTCCTTCCACTCATTCAGATGAGCTCTTTCATTGCGGGTCACTTCCATGATTTCTAAGAACATTTTTGTCTCGCGTCTTTTTTTCCCTGCCGCCTTATCTGAGATAGCCTTCGGGATGGAGGAGGGAGACTTGAAAATTTTGCAGCTGCAGGAGGGAGGGGAAAAAAGGGAGAGAAGTATTTAAAAAGATACATTTTACAGAACAATGCTTACACTCTTTCACGGTGAACAACACTATTCACCTTACATAGCACATGTGATCTCACTACAAGGTCACATTTTGCATCTTAATATTGAGTGCCTGCGGCTTTGGTGTTAGAGATCACAGACGCAGGTCCGGGCATCAGAATTCGGCTTGCATGCGGCCATGGTAAGCCATTGTCTTTCAGCTTCTGCAGCCTTCATATATCCAGCACCCTCCTTTCCCAAATTGAGTGCTGCTTCTTTCCTGTTAACGTGCAGCACCAGAACCGCCCCATCCAATTCTCTGGGATGATCGCTTTACCTCTGCCCCCACCATGTGGCTGGTATCATGGAAGATCCCTGCTAGCCAAACGCGAAAAAGATCAGCGCCAATCACCACCACCCTCGCTTTGCTAAATGCAGGGAAGGATTTCTTGTAAGTCATAGGCAAACAGTCCAACCATCTCTGTCCCCTTAATTAAATTCCCGTATTTCAACCAGGTTACCATGAACAATATCACTGTCCCTAGGATAACACAGTGAGATAAAGAACGGATGTTGCTTGAATGCCAGCAAACACCGGGACCATACGCAGCTAGGCTTTGTCAAGCAATGATACCAGATTACTTGCTACATGCATGGCGTGGTCAAGTGTCCTACCATGGAGGATGAAATAAGGCTGCCCTGCCCAGAAACCTTCTGCAAAGGCTTTTGGAGTACCTCCAGGAGAGCTTCATGGAGCTGTCCCTGGAGGATTTCTGCTCCATCCCCAGACATGTTAACAGACTTTTCCAGTAACTTTACTGGCCGCGAATGCATCCCAAGTCCTCAGGGCAAATTAATCATTAAAAAAAAAGCTTGCTTTTAAACCATGTTTTATATTTACAAAAGGTACACTCACCAGAGGTCCCTTCCATGGCTTCATTGTCTGGGATAGTGGCTTTGGAAGGCTGGGAGGGTTCTTCTGTTAGGCTGAGAAAAAGCTCCTGGCTGTTGGGGAGAATGGAGTGCTGTGTGCTCTCTGCAAGCTCATCCTCCTCATCTTCCCTGTCCGCAGAATCCTCAGGCAAGGCTAAGATTACCCCCACCTCGGAATCCACAGACAGGGGTGGGGTAGTGGTGGTGGACCCCCCTAGAATTGCATGCAGCTCAGCGTAGAAGCGGCATGTTTTCGGCCCTGCCCCGGACCTTCCCTTTGCTGCTTTGGTTTTCTGGTAGGCTTGTCTGAGCTCCTTAACTTTAACACGGCACTGTACTGAGTCCCTGCTGTGGCCTCTCTCCATCATGGCCTTGGAAATTTTTTCAAATGTTTTTTCATTTCGTCTTTTGGAACGGAGTTCTGTTAGCACGGAATCCTCTCCCCATATAGTGATCAGATCCAGTACCTCCTGTGCGGTCCATGGTGGAGCTCTTTTTCGATTCTCAGGAGACTGCATAGTTACCTGTGCTGATGAGCTCTGCGTGGTCACCTGTGCTCATCAGCTCACCAAGCTGGGCAAACAGGAAATGAAATTCAAAAGTTTGCGGGGCTTTTCCTGTCTACCTGGCCAGTGCATCCGACTCCAGATTGCTGTCCAGAGCGGTCACAATGGTGCACTGTGGGATAGCTCCTGGAGGCCAATACAGTCGAATTGTGGCCACGCTAACCCTAATACGACATGGCAATACCGATTTCAGCGCTACTCCCCTCGTCGGGGAGGAGTACAGAAATCGGTTTTAAGAGCCCTTTATATCGATATAAAGGGCTTCGTTGTGTGGACGGGTGCAGCGTTAAATCGGTTTAACACTGCTAAATTCGGTATAAACGCGTAGTGTAGACCAGGCCTAAGAAAGGAAGCAACGTGAATGATAGAAAACATAAGAAATTGAATTCACAAAAGCGAAACCCAGTGTAATTGTCTTGATTTCTTGAAAGAACCTATTAAAGTGAACTAGATAATGATTTCTAAATTCAAAAATCTATAGGGAAAAATCAGCAGGAATAGACAGCAGATATCACACAACAGCCCCTCCTGTCTGTTACAAGGCAAAACAGAAAGAGAGCGAGCGATCAATCTGCTAATGCTGTCTTAGTACAGAAAAACACTCTGGTCACCATTATCTCCAATATTCCTCTAATATAGCTTGTGCTATGGGAGTTGAGAGCTAGAGTATAGATGGATGATGAGATTGTAAGGGCTATTTTAAAATACAGGGTCTAATCTCCCTTCAGTGCATCTGCAGAGCTCCCAAAGATCCTGAATCAAGACAGGCTTTCCTTAATACATCTGCATTGGGGTATAATCAAGGGTGAAAGTAACTTAACGGACTTACCAGTACGCAGGGCAGCCAGGGTCCTAGGCAAGGTGGGGGAGGGGGACTCTGGGCCCCTAGAAGGGCTGGGGCTGAGGCCAGGGCCAGACTTCCCTAGTCAGCCTTTCAGCACTGCCCAACCCAGCCCACACCAGCCATGGCTCCAGCAGCAATTTAAAGGGCCCAAGGCTCCCAGTTGCCGCTACCACACCAGTGGCAGCCAGCAGCCCTGCACCCTTTAAATTGCTGCTGGACCCTGGAGCTCCCACGCCAGCGACTGGAACCCTAGACCCTTTTAAAATCGCCAGGCCCTGGGGCAGCTGCCCCTTCCCACACAGTCAGCTGCTTACCAGCGGCCACCTTCTTACTGGTACGGCTTACTTTCACCTCTGGGTATAATGCACATGAAACTAAGCTGGTAGCTAAGGTGCCTATACATGTAACCATCCGATTATGTTCATTGGTTGTGTAGTGAAAGTGATCACATAAAATATAAAGAAAATTCTGAAAAGCTAATGTAATTTGTTTTGCAACTTTGTTAATCTGCAGGTTTAAGAAGAAAATAAACCCTTCTCTCCTTCAGTCTCTGTGTGTGTTTCTAATTTACATTGCAGAACTGGAACTAAAATTATACTTTTAATTCAAAAATAACATCAGGGCAAAATTTACTCACCTTTACCTTAATTCAGTGACACTACCTGAAAGAGTGATGGCTTGTGTGAACAAAGGGAGCAGGATTTAGTCTATTATAGAAGCTTATCAGATCAGAACTATGCAAACCATTAAAAAAAAGTTTTCATACATTGCAACATTTCAGCCCAAAGCCAGACAGCTTAGTGTATATAAAAAGTTATTAACATCGACTCGGAAGGAACTCTAGGCATCACTAAAACTACTCATTCCTCCATCTGTCCTAAATTTATCTTTCCTAACAAAACACATAGCTGTTTAGAATTGGGTCTGTGCTATGTGGAAAATAGATTTCCTATTCTATTCAGAATCTAAATGGCACTGTTGTCCCTCAAAGGTCATAGGAACTAGGGCAGCCAATAAGAAAACTGATATTAAACCCAGTATTGAGCATCCTTAAACTTGAGTGATGTTTCATTTAACTCAACAGGACTTAGTGTGGGAATAGGATTTGCAGGATCAACTCCCATAATGCAGAAGAAAAAGGTATGTTAAAATAGCTAGAGTGGGTGATATGTGGTAAATCTAGAGAACATCAATCCCCTACTATTCACTACTCTAAGGAAAAGGTCCCCTGGACTTACATTTCAAACAATAGCTGTGCAGCTGCCCTCTGAAACTCAGGCTTCTTGAAAGTGTCAGAGACACCCAAAAACTGAGCCCCTCCCAAAATATCACTAGTCATTTTTCAGAAAGTAGGCCTTAGGCCTACACAGAGTTTTTGCATGGATCTAACTAAACTGGTAGGTTTAGTAAAGGTATTCATATTTGTAGCTATACCAATAAACACTTTTACACCAGTGTAACTGCCTATCCACTAGGGAGGTGTGCTGATTTAACTAAATTTGTTTTTCTACCAATTTAGGCAATCAATGCAAAAACTATGTAGAGATGCTCTTCGTGTACAAGTCACTTTAGGCTTCCCACTAGCCAACGATACTCAGTAGCTGTGGAAAATGCCTTAAAAACAAATTTCCTAATATGAACAAAACAAAAGCAGCGTCTCTCGAGCTGATTTAAGCTTTCGGGGCCTCTCATGAGTAGCCTCATTTAAGTCAAGGAGTGTTGGAGGGGCTGAATAACTGTTAGGATCAGATCCCCCCACCCCCCAGTGTTCTTGAATTGTCTACAGGGATGAAGTATAAACACAAAGCCAGCTTATCTTGGAGCCAAAAAGGAAAACACAGAAGTGAATGAAAATATTTAATTATACACAATAAAACAAAATTGTACCCAAGAATTTTTGAAATAAAATAATTACTAAAATGTTAATTGAGAACTTTAAAGAAACTGATTGAACAGATATTTCAAGCTTTATTCTGATCTCTATATTTCCTCAGTCATGCTCTGTTTGGTTATTACACCTACAAATCACATGAAAAAATGCTGTTTGATCCCTTTCATTTATTTTAAAGCTATTACAAAAATGCTGAAGGCTAGCACATTGCAGCTCCTCTCATATTAGATTTATAGGAAGCACCTGTCCCTGCTCCAGCTGCATAAATACAGTTTAAAAATAATCTGCAGAACTACATACACAGACCTGCCCTGTATTGAGCATTACGACTGGAGGTGCATAATCACCTACACCAGTGGTTTTCAACCTTTTTTCATTTGTGGGACCCCTAAAAAATTTCAAATAGAGGTGCGGACCCCTTTGGAAATCTTAGGGCTTGTCTTCACTACCAGGGTAAGTTGACCTAAGTTACACTACTCCAGCTACGTGAATAACAAAGCTGGAGTCGACGTAGCTTTGACCTTCACTGAGCTGCATTAATGGGAGACGCTCTCTGGTCGACTTCCCTTACTCTTCTCAGAGAGGTGGCGTGCCTGGGTTACTAGACCCGCTAAATCAACCCCTGCTGCATCGACTGCAGCAACGTTGATCTCCCCATAGTGAAGACCAGCCCTTAGACATAGTTTGCAGGTCCGCAGACCACAGGTTGAAAACCACTGACCTACGTCCTTCAAATTATTGCTCTGAATCAAATTTATTTATTTTTGCATCTGGGAGTCAGACTGCCAGACAGTAATTAGACCTATACAAGTTTTTAAAAGTTTAGTGATGCCTTTGTCAGTGGATAAGACTATTTAAATAGCTTAAAAAAGTGAATGAATCTGATTAGAGAACTTGTTGGTATAAAAACAAAAACAAAAAAACCCCAAACCCCCACACAATACAGAAATAGATCCTCACATGTGCTTGAGTTATGCTTGACAACCTATGGAGCTAAGGGGGCAGGGCATAGCCCCTGATTCAGGGTGCAGAGGGGGATCCTAATTAGCACTGAGTGGAATGACTCTGGATGCCCAGCGCACAGCATGTTTTGGCCACACCTTCTCCTTCCCCCTATGATGCCAGGAGCCGGAAGTAGGTGGTACAGAGGTTTATGTCACCCAGGATTCTTCTATGCAAGGGGACTTTCAGCTGTTTTAGGTTGGCCCAAAGTCACCAGAAAGGAAGTGTATGTAAGAGGATCTGACCCAATATATTTTATGTAGTTCAAAATAAACACATGCAACTCAAAAAAGTATATTCCTTACAGTACCAATCCCATGCTACCATTCATAAAGCATCCAGTACATTACAGTAAAAAAAATACCAAGAGAACAGTGCAAAATGGTTTTGCTTCTTTGTTCAATAACTCATGTCATACCATAGCTGCACTAGTTAAGAACTCCAGGGAACATTCTAGTATTTTTAAATAGATCTAACAATGACATAGTCATTACCATTTTTAATAATAAATTTGCTTTCTAAGCAAATAGAGTGAACATATAAATGTGAAAAAAAATCAGTGCATAAGCTAAGTTTAGCAATAAAAACGTGTATATAAAAAATGTTGAGATAGCGCTATCAGGTGAGAAGAAAATATTAAGAGGACTAAATGGGCCACTGCTGTGCACCAGCAGGACAATTCCTGGATTTGTCTGGTTTGTTATTTAGCAAATTTATATTAATTTTGTAAGGAGCAACAACTGGTTTCGTTTCCAACTACTTCTTTCCCTTAAATTATATAAACGTAGCCCCTCTGAAGATACCTCCTGCGCTCAGCAGAAGCTCGCTCATGGAAACAGGTCTTTAGCACTTAGCACTACCCCTTTCCAACAATGTAAAAAAAATTATATGGGGTTATTTTGATGTACAAATTCCCAAACCCTGTTCCCTAATGTCACCTTTAATGTGGCATCAACCTTTGATCAGCTGCCCTAATTATAGTCTGAAACGTGCATAATAAGTTGCACTGACAAACATTCCGAGAGGAAAAGTTAGGCTCCCACAGCATAACCATGAGTATTAATATTCGACTACATATAAATTGTCTGTCTCTGGCCATTAGAGAAATTGGTTTTCAGACTGACAGCAAAACAGAGACTCAGGGGTTGAAGCCCTGAAATAGACCATCGAAATTGACTTCAAAGCCACTAAAAAGCTCTTCTTCACCTTGGGTTCCCCCATCAGTATAGTACTGGCTATTGGAAGCACTATTTTGATTATTCTGAATAAGATTGCTGAGTGACCCTGATTCGTTCATAACTTGAGGGTCTAGGAAACCGTAAGCAGCTGAATGAAATGCATTGGACTGTGAACTAAAAGATGAGCTACAAGAAGCTGCTAGAGATGTACTGGTAGAAGGAGCCTGATGGATTTGCCTCCTGTGATCATTTGGGTTTAAAACTTGATTAAATGATGCCTTTTCTACGTTCATGCTCATGCATCCCATGTCATCAGTCTCCATGTTAACAATGCTGGGTGCTGTGACGTTTATGGTGTGAGCCTGATGCATGATGCTGCTATCAGAGACATTCTGCATGTCTTGCTGAGACACTGCTGATGCTCCTATACCATTTGTGATGGTGAAATCTCGATAGTAGTTTATATCCTTCTGATCAGTCCAGTGCAGAACATTTTCATGAAGAGCTGAGAGAGAACTGCTGCTCTGTGGGTTAGGGTGAAGTGCATCCATCACAAAACTGTTCTGTGGGTGTGTATTAACTGTGTTGCTTGATGAAGTGGAGCACAGGGAATGCCAACATGAAGAAAGAGCTTCATCATGCTTAACCGGTCCCACGGCCTGCACATTCGTAGGCTGATGTGGGATTGGATTTGAATTGCATGTGGGTGGGGAATAATAAGACGGAATTTGACTGGTGCTTACAGGAGTTCTCTGCAGCGGCATAATCGCAGTTTGAGAAAACATATTTGGTTCTGTGAAAAGGAAACACAGTTCTTAATGCATGGAAATTATAAGAATGAAAAACATGGCAGGCAATTCAAATAGTCAAGCCTGCCAAAGTCGTACATCAAAAGCACTAAGCACAGGCTTAACTTTAAGCACACATGCAATCCTATTGACATCAGTGGGATGATTCATGGGCTTGCAGTTAAGCACCTACTTAAGTGCTTTGTTGGATCAGGCCGCAGTGCTTAGCACCTTGCAGGACAAACCCTAAATGTCCAACCTGCAGTTAGACTGGCTGTACACATCACCCTTCTCTTTACTTGAAACATGGAAGCTAGAGAAGCTTACAATAAAAATATGGCTGGCTTTGAGGCTATATAGTAAGTACTCTCAATATTTTAGGGCATGTCTATTCTGCATCTGGGAGCAAGCCTCCAGCCCCAATCCACAGACTTGTACTGGCGAATATTTAAGCAAATGGTGCGGAAAGCCCGAAAATTTAAAGTTAAACTTCACTGAAAAGAACCAAACGTCTGAAAGCTCAGAGATAAGCAGAGATAACAGATACGATTGTCAAAAAAGCCTAAATAAGTTGGGAACCTAAGTCCCAATGACTTTGAGACTTAGGCTCCCAAGGCCGAAATCCTCAAAGGTATTTAGGTGCCTAACACTTTGACAATGGGACTCCTAAGACATTTAGGTGCTTTGGAAAACTTTACTCACTGTTTAGTATTTGTCCAAACAACTTTACCTCCAACCCAATCTCCTGCTGCTCTCCCTGGCACCAGCCCCCTACCCCTCCCTCTCACTGAAAAGGGGCAGTACATGCTTGCTTGCTCTCTCCCTGCTGGCTGTCAAGGGCTCCTGCCCCACGTCAGTGATGGACTTTGGGGGTGGGGCCTATTGCAGACCTCTGGTGTTTGTTCCCCTCTTACCCCTGCTACTGAAGAGCTTCTCTCTCCTGCAGTGAACTGCCCTGTCATGAGGGAGCATTAGGGACTGGCCTCTCATACTATCAGCAGGGGGCAGACTCCAGAGACGACTCATTGCCAAGGGACAGTGCTCTTGCTGAGAGGGGAAAAGACCCCACAAATCTTCCCCAACCATTTCTTTTAGACAGCTTCACATGGGGTATTTTCATCCACCTGAGGGGCAGGCCTACAGCAGCACTTTCAAGATGGAGAAACTACAGCATACGCCTTATGAGGGTGACAGTCATAATTTCACTGTGCCCCTTCGGGAGACCATGAATGAAATGGGGGAGACAGGGGCAGGTGCAAATAATAAGTGTCTTCAGGTAATACTACTGCCTTGAAGTTTAAGTGCTAGAGTCCCGGTGGATAGAGGGAGGGCCAGGTGTGTTCTCAGCTGTGCACCCGCATTTACATGTCAAGTTATTGCAACTCAGCATGCATGAATCAGAAAGCGAAAGGGCTTTTTAATTTCTCTGAATATGCATGAGTGGCAATTGTACACGCAAACGTCACCCCACCAGTGCCTCTGGCCACTGAAAACTAGCCCCCAGTGTTTGGAAAAGCTAAGGGCCCTCATCATACTCTCTGCTATGGAAAATGGAAACTGCAAATCAGAGAGTCGTCGTTTGTTTCAAACTGATGCTGGATTGACATATGCAGATAGATCTACCTTTCTTAATTATCCTCCCGTCGCCAGGGATAGACCGGAATGGAGCTGCTTTGGGCCTCTCGGACACATTGGGACCTGCGATGGAAAAGGACATTAACTCTGTTATTTAAGAATAGGATTGCTTTTAAAAAAAAAAAAACTTTGCCCAAATTAAAAAAAAGAACGTGGAGGCAAACTACCAAATGTTTTCCTTACCATATTCCTGCATGAGCTTTTGCAAAGCCAATGTTGATATTTGCCTTTGTCTTTTTGCTTTATTACCATAAGGATCTACATGGGGAAGGAGAAAAGAGTATTGGTGATAAGGATGCTCTCCACTGTGTTTTGTAAAGAAAGTTTCCAGAACTTATGTATGCCTTCTGTTTATAATGGCAAGGGTCTTCCCAAATGTAGTTCTCATAGATATGTGATCTAAAGAGCTGATACAAAAAAATCACAACCCACCACCCCTAATATTATTCTAAAGAAGGACAATGCTGGGGTGCCGTTACTAAAAACACACTTTTACTGATTCAAAGTTGTTCTCTCATGTAAAAATACAGCACTGACATACTCTTAAGAATTCTCCTAGTAGGAACTGTACCTTTTTCATCTGGTAGATATCTGAAATCCATCGACTCACTGACTTCCTGGTCAGAGGGTCTTCGCAGCTGCATCTTTACCGTAACTGGTTCAGTGATGTCTTTGTAAAATGGTGGGGTTTTGAATACAATAGCGACTTGGCGATGTACATCAGCTTGTGAGAAACTACCTTTGGCTTCCCACTCATTCAAGACAAATCTGACTTCTATATCATCTAGTCCATCAGAAAAAGAAGGTACCAGTTAGTACAGAGAGAAAAAACTAAAACCTATGGCCATTTTCAAACGTGCAGGCCTAAAGTTGGCGTTTAAGTCCTTATGTAGGCTCCTAAGTAGCCTGATTTTCAGAGGTGCTGATGACTTATTGAGTTCAATGGGAGTTGAGGGTGCTCAGCAACTCTGAAATCAGGCCACTTATTTAGGAGCTTAAGTGAAGGTTTAGGGGCCTAACTTTAGGCCTCCAAGCTCGAAAATGTTGGCCTCCGCAGCTGAATACTTTTGAAATATATTCTGGAAAGAGGGAGAGAAACTAATCACAGTTACCTTTTTGAACCTTGTCACACAGTAGAAATATTTCATCTCCTCCTTTTACACTTCCACAATTCTTGTTCACACGACAGATTCTCAACTCTGCTGTGTTAGGAGCTCCTAGAGATAAACAGGAAATAGCAATAGGACATAAGGACACATGAACAGCCACACTGGGTCAGACCAATGGTCCATCTAGCCCAGTATCTGGTCTTCCAACAGTGACCAATGCCAATTATGTCAGAGAGAATGAACAAGACAGGCAATGTATTGAGTGATCCATCCTACGTCATCCAGTTCCAGCTTCTGGCAGTTGATGTTTAGGAACACCCAGAGCTTGGGGTTGCGCCCCTGACCATCTTGGCTAATAAAAAAGAGAGGGCTTTATGAAAGTGCCCTGGGATGACTGATGGGCAGGTATAACAGCAGTGTTATCAACATGAAGGGATGTGAATGGCAGGGGTGAGTTTGAATGCACGTCTGTACTGGGCTTGGTATTAAAGTCTGTATTGGAGGGGGTGCTCTATCTAGCCCTCTCCACTACGTAAGGCTTTGTAAAACATTAGCGGCTGCCATAGAATGAAAGTGCAGAGGAGAAATTCTGGTACATATACACTGAAATTAAGGTCTCCATCCTGCTTGACCTAACAAGGCAATAACTGGGGCAGGGACAGTGCGCACCTAGCATTCAAAATGCCCTCCACATGAAGGTAATTTAGAAGCATGTTCCTAGACCAAGATGAAATCAGTAAGCTGGTGATGAAGGCAAGAAAGATGAAGGCTCTGGTCATGTAGCCTTTTCTTGTCTTGGGCACCGAACACCAATGCTGCTACTCTTAACCACTTATCTTCCATATTTATTCCAAAGCCAGCTCACATTACTGTTGCAAATATTTCACCACTTAGCCAGCTGCTGTTACTCAATGTTACAGCAACTCTGACCCATAGAACTCACACGCAAGGGTTTAGTCAATTACCCTTACACATCACTCTGGAGTTGCTGGAAAGGGTTGGGTCAGCAATTCGTTAAAGTGATACCATCCCCTTCCCCCCACCTCAGCACAGCAGATTATAATTTTTACTTATTTACATATTTGGTCAAAAAAAAAGGCTAAGTTTGGCCTAAAAGAGATGGGCAAATGAGGGTGGGGCGAGAGTCAATGAGTCTTTCTATACACTCACATAGCATCTACTCAATGTGGTCCCAGTCAGGATTGGGATTGCTGGGCACTACCACTATAGAAATATTTAATAAAAATAATTATTAATAAATAGTTAACAGGGTTTTAACATTTGGAGGGAATGGCCACAATTTTCAAAAACAGAATCCTAAAGTTAAAACTCCAAATTTTGGATTTAGGCATCTAAACAGGTGGCCAGATTTCAAAAAGTACCCAACAGCCCCCAATAGGGTCCACAGGAATTTCTGGGTGTTCAGCACTTCTGAAATCTGGCCACCAAGGCCTCAGTCCAACAAAATACTTTAAAGCATGTGCTTAACTAAGCATGCGAGCAATCCCAATAAATCAACATATGTACATATGGTTAAATTTATGCATGGGTTAGGTGCTTTGCTGGATCAAGGCCTCATTTAGGCGCTTAAGTATAGAAAATTCTGAAAATCTTGGTAATATTGCATATTATTGTCTGTAATTCTATACAAGGAGCCAGACTGGGCTCGAAGACAACCACCACACAACTTCTACTGACTTCAGCATCTGGCTAAAGATGTGCAGACACAGAAGGCCTCCGGTATTCTTTCAGTGCTCACAGAGGTACTGGATCACGAACTGCCTATGCAAGATTACCTCTGGTAGCCTCACTGTTTATCATTACAAAATAATACAATTAGGATAGCATAACTGTTTAGTCCTGAGCAGCACAGTCATGCTGGAGACCTGCAAAGCTTTGGAGTCTTCAGTGCCCAAAGTAATTATTCAATCTACCACAAGTCAGAGTTAATATATTAACAGTAGCTTTTCATGAACAAATGTGGGATTATGATACTGTTTCAAATTGATATACTTCATAAATAATATCATAATTCATATAATCCAATAAGTATGCTGGGCAAAAGGAGGTCCAATACATTTATAGATTACATCCCAAAAACCTAAATTAAAAGAACATTAAGGCTGCAAAGTCAAGGAGCTGAAATCTCCTAGTTAAGGCTGCATGTGCAACTATAATTCAGCCCCTTTGTGCATATTCATTATGATACAATCTTTACATATGTGATCACGTGCTGGTTTTCTCTGACTCATTCAGTGCACAGGACAGATTGTGCTCACTGAATGAGCAGCTCTTCAATATTTTGTTTCATTCTCATCATTCAGTGTGTGACCACATGCCTCGCTGCACACTATTCAAAACCTTCTCTACATAATAGTACAGAACTATTAATTTCCTCATGACGCTCTCAGTGTAATATCTTCGTGCTTTACTAACATTAATGGAATTGTCTTCACAGCCCTGTGAGGTGAGGCATAATTACTAGCCCCATATTACAGATGCCCAATAATTCTGGGTGTCCAATTTGAGATGCCTAGTACCTGATTTTTCAGAGAATTTGGTATTATGTAGCATTTTATATGTACGTAGCACAGTTCCCATTGACCTCAGTTGCAGCTCAGAGTGATCAGCACTTCTGCAAATCAGACCCCAGGTGTCTCAAGTTGGGTATTCAGAAAATGAGGAACACACAGTGACCACCATGTGAAAATTCTGGTTTACATAACTTGCACTGCATCACACAGGAACTCTAAAGCTGTCCCTGCAGTTCTTCTTTGAGTGATTGCTCATGTGTATTCCACAGTAGGTGTGCGTGCTCGCCACGTGCACTGGTGCCGGAAGTTTTTTCCCTTAGCAGTACCCGTACTGGGGGAGCACTGCTGCGACCTCTAGAGTGGCACCTCTATATCGCACTATAAGGGGAGCTGCGCACTACCCCCACCCTCAGTTCCTTCTTGCCACCAGTGAAGGTAGTCGGAACTTCGTGCTCCAGCTCTGCTGTAGCGCTTCTAGCCTTAGTAGTACAACTCTTCTTCATAGATTGCTTCTCTAGTTAGTTGCTTGGCTCGGGGCATGCCCCGTGCCCCAGGCTTCAAGTCGTGCAACTCCTGTCGCAGTTCTATGCCCAGGAGCGACCCACACTCTGTGTCTTCGCTGTCTGGGCGAGACTCATGTAAGTGAGTGTAGTAAAATCTGCAGATCGTTCAAGCCTTGAACAAAGTGTGAAAGAGATATCCGACTACGGGCCCTGCTAATGGAGTCGGCATTGGCCCCAGCACCGGCATGCCGACCTGACTCGGCACCGGGCACCGCATCATCGGTGCGGAGCGAGGCTCCATCCACCAGTCAGCACCACTCCCCTGCCAAGAAGCAAGGGAAGACTCAGCGGTGCCAAGAGAAGGACAGGGATGAAGCTGGTCTTGAGTTGGGCAGCCCACGATCCCCCTCAGGAACCAGACCATCGACTCGCGCTGAGCGGAGTAGTCCGGTCCCATCCGCGCGAGCCTCTCCTGTGGTGAAAATGCCGTTGATGCCAGAGGCAGCACAGGCAGCGCATGACATCCTCGCCCTTCCAGTGCGGGGTGCGCCACCTGAGACAGGTCCCCGATCCCAAGGGAAGTCACCAGTGGGAGCTCATCAACCCTCCCCAGTCCGGCATAGTCTCCGCTCCGAGGATGAGATACCTACCCGTTTCGAGGGGCCATCCTGGAGCACGCACCAGACTTCCACTCCATTGGCTGATTTGCCTGAGAGGGAGTCTCAAGGGCCCTCCACTACCCACAGAGGTTGCAGGCACCGAGACAAGAGGCATCAACGCTCCTCTTCCCACTAAAGCTATAGGAGCGGGTCTCAATGCCATCAGTACCGACGCTCAGATTCGAGTGTTCGCTCCGACAGGTGTCATGCTCGGAACGCTCCTCGACCATCGTCGGCACCCAGGCGCCATAGCCATGGTTGCCGAGGGGAATCTAGAAGCAGCACCTCTGATGGGTACACGTCGTCGTTGTCGAGGTCTAAATCGAAGTCGGTACTGACACAGCTGTGGACGCTCCCGACGCTCGTACGGCATCATGCGTTCCTCAGCGACTTCAGCTTCGGCACCCAGCCGCCCATCCCTGGACTGTGCCACCCCCCACGATCAAGCGGCTCCGCTCAGTCCCCAAGAGGGTCAATGGCAAGGGGTGCCTTGGCAAGGGCAGTGGTGTCAGTGGGCACTGTGGCCCCAATTACCTGCACCAGCGAGACCCCGTTCAGTGGCCGTGGCATCACAGATACACTCTACATTCCCGCCTCAGCACCAGGAAAAGTCAACCGGTACCGAACCAGCGGCACTGCATATGGGCTCAGAATTGGGGGTTGAACCACCGTTACCGCCCGACGCCCTGGGGGCAGAACCCCTCACTGGCAATGGAGGAATCCATAACGGCGTCACCACCCGCCCTACAGGAAGATTTTAAGGCTCACCAAGAGCTCCTTAAGCGGGTGGCCTTGAATCTCCAGCTTCAGGCTGAGGAGATGGAGGAGCTGTCGGACCCCCTGTTCAACGTGTTGTCCTCCTCGGCACCGGGCCATGTGGCCCTACCTCTCCACCAGGGGGTGGCCAACAAATCGACTTCGCTTTGGTGAACCCCAGCCTCCTTGACACCTATTTCTAAAAAGGTGGAGAGAAAGTATTTTGTGCCAGCAAAGGGGCACGAATACTTCTACTCTCACCCGGCACCCAACTCTCTGCTGGTGGAGTCTGTAAAACACCAAGAGAGGCATGGTCAACCCGCGCCAACCCCCAAGGATAAAGACACCAGGAGACTGGATACCTTCGGCAGGAAGGTTTATTCATTGGCGAGCTTCAGCTCAGGGCGGCGAATCACCAAGCCCTACTGAGCCAGTATGATTTCAACTTATGGGGGTCCTTGCCAAAGTTTGAACCTCTTCTCCAGGAAAGGGACAAGAGGGACTTCAGAGCTTTGGTCGACGAAGGAGCGGCGGCAGCGAAAGCGGTTCTTCAAGCGGCTTCGGAAGTGGCAGATACAGCGGCCCGTTCGATAGCCTCGGCCATTTTCATGCACAGGGCGCCGTGGCTATCACTGTCGGGGCTGTCCGCGGAGTCCCAGTCCCTCATGCAGGACCTACCCTTCGACGGGAAGGTCCTGTTTGCAGATCAAACAGACATCCGTCTGCATGGGATGAAAGACTCCCACGTCATCCTGCAAACTCTGGGCCTACATGTCCCGCCAGCAAAGGACAAACCCAGGCCACAAATCTCAGCCCTTCCAGCTAGAGGCAGATATAAGCCCCTACCTAAGAGGCCGAGGGAGCAGAGACACAGGTCCCAGCGCCAGTCCCGCTCAGCCCCGCGGGCAAGAGGCAGGGGAAGAGGCACTTTTGACTCTTTGCGGGGGGCCACGGGGCCTGTTGCCAGGGAAGCCCCCCAGTTAATAAAGTTTGTGTTCTGCAACTGTTTATCTGCCTTCCAAGTGCACTGGTCCTGTATAACGTTGGACCCAGTGGGTCCTCAGCACCATTTCCAAGGGCTACATGTTGCAGTTCGCTTCGCCCTCCCTCCACCACCCCCTACCCCCGGAGCACACCCTCCTTTTAGGCCAGGAGGTGACGCACCTCCTCACCCGGGGCATGGTGGAGAAGGTACCTCGGGAATTCCAGGTCAGAGGGTTTTACTCCCGGTATTTCCTGATTCCGAAAGCAAAAGGCGGGCTCAGGCCCATCCTCGACCTGTAGAACCTCAACCAATTTATGGTCCATTACAAGTTCCATATGGTTTCCCTGGCCTCTATTATTCCATCCCTAGACCCATGACGACAGCAAGGGTGTGCCTTCAAATCTTAGGCCACGTGGCAGCATGCACCTCCGTGGTGCGACATGCCAGGCTCAGAATGAGGCCCCTCCAACTCTGGCTGGCCTCCAAATATTCCCAGGCCAGGGACGCCCTGGACAAGGTGGTCACATTACCTCCCAACGTAGTAGCTGACCTGCAATAGTGGTCCCTCCCGAGCAACATGTTACAAGGGATTCCCTTCCGAGAGACCCCCCCCCCCCACTAGATCTGGTGTCAGACACCTTGGACCTGGGGTGGGGAGCCCACGCAGGGAGCTTCCAAACCCAGGGCGATGGTCAACCTTGGAAGCGTCTCTGCACATAAACGTCAGGGAACTCAGGGCGGTACGCCTGGTGTGCATAGCTTTCAGCCCGCACCTACGGGGAAAGATGTACACATGGACAATATGGCTGTGCTGTATTACATCAACAGGCAAAGGGGCACATGCTCCTTGGCCTTGTGCCAGGAAGCCCTGGACCTATGGGAATTCTGCACAGCCCACGATATCTCTCTGTTAATTTTATCTCGGCCTCATCTATTATGGCAAAGCACCAGCTCTGCTATAAAGTCCCTGAATAAAACATTGTGTAGCATTTCATTTGGCAGAAGTAAGAGATTTATAGCATGTTTTAAAAGTAGGTAAAAATAACAAAAACGCTGGTTAGAGCAGAATACTTCCATAATGGTTATGTCAATTCATAGCATAACTCTCCTCATCAACTGCATAAATGCACTTTTTTTAAAATCAGTGACTTCTGCTAAAATAATCGGTCTCATGACCTACAAAGCTTGGCACAGAAATGTCTTATCAGAAAGATGACAAAAATAATTTCCAAAAATTCTTCAACAATTCTTAAAGGCTATTCTGCAAAGGCAGGATATAAATATGTACGTCACATATTTCACCCTCTTTTTTCGGACGATCCCATTAAAGTGTAGTGAAGTCATTCAAAAATCCTCTGAAAAAGTTAATCCTTTGCAAAACAGATATTTGTTTGTGGTAAAATTCCATCCTGGACAGTGAGTCAGCACAAGACCTATGCACCACTTATGGGGCCAGACCCTGAGATGCTCTAAACTGGCATCACTCTACTGAAGGCAGTGAAGCTACGCCAACTTATACCAGCTCAGGTTCTGGCCCAGGCCCTCAAAGTAAGGGTTGATGGGACATAAGTGGTTTAGAGCTTTGTGCTAACTCCCTACATGGGTGAATTTCACACACTGGGCCTGATCCAAAGCCCCAAAGAAGTCAACAGAAAGATTCCCCAATTATTTCAATAGGCTTTGGATCAGGTTCTTGGGGCACAGATTGAGTTTTATGGCAGCTAAGTCCAAGCTGGGACCTTTCTCAGCAATCTTTATCACTACAAAATATTTTAAATGCCTTGCCTATTGGAAACTGGGTTTCCTGTGCCTACTGCTGCAGTACATAACCAAGGGTTGTGAAAGGATCTAACGAGTAGTATGACTGAGATAGATACTGCACCTCCTACTACCCAATGTCAACACACCACTCCCACCCATTTGATATGCAACAGGCATATACACAATCTACAGTTCATACTCTGGCCTTGGCTCTAAGCAGTAGGACCCAAAGCCAGTGCTAGGATCCTTGGCCCTGTGTTTGCACTGGATAGCATCACAGAGCTGGAGAGCTGAGAGGCAAATGGCTGGGAAGGTGGCCTGACCCCTGTCACTTCAAATACAAGGGAAAAGTTATCACTTAAAAGTGCACCTGTCCAGGTGGGATACTCACGGTTATCATAAATAGGGTTGGAGATGACAGGAGGAACTGGTATCGTACAATTGCCATGTTCATCAGGGAGGAACACCTGAAAGCAGAGTCTCACGACATTGAGGTCATACTCATCAACATTGAGCAGCTGTTCTTCGGGCACTGCAAGATGGAAAGGGATGACAGAGTAAGAGTTATCACACAGAGGCAGCAATCACACAAAGAAATTGGGGTGAATCTCTGCTGGCAGAAGCAACAATGCCACCAATGCATGAAGGATTCACCTGTGACACTCACTAACTCCCGCAGGAGCTGTATGTATCAATCCCTTGCATGTGGAACAGTAGCCTCTACCCGTACTCCTTCAGTTACAAATCCCAAGGCTGCTGCAATGGAAGTGTGTTATTCACCCAAGCTGCCTCTTGGATTAAATGTGATGGGCCAAACTGTGGCTGCCCCTCAGTAGCTGCCCATGAGGAGAGCAAGCAAGCACTAGGGATGGCACCTGTCTTCCCCCACCACAATGCACTCTGAACAGGAGGCAACCAATGTATAGACCCAATTGTTTAGCCAGCAAATGCTCAAGGCAATGCAACGCATCCCAAAATAATGGTTCCCAACCTTTTGGGGCTTCCCTGTTTGTGAGGGATCTGCACCTGGGTCTGCAGTGGGGACAAGTGCCATTGTCTCACCTGAGGTTGTTCATTCCCTCCCCACAACCTCTCCCAGTTCTCCCCTTCAAAGTCTTTATTCATTCTCTCCAAGCTTTCCCTCAAGTCCTTCTCCACCTTAGGGTTTCCCCATCTTGTTTCTCCCTCTCTCTTTTCCAGATCCCTCCCTATTCTCTCTCTCTCTCAATGCCTCCATTTTCTCTCTCCTCCCCCACCAGCCCCATGCGTAGTTAAGATGAGAACATAGACAATTTTGCCTTAGCACAATTCTTCTAATGTGCAGGAGGCCTTGGGTCCCAACGGCTTGCCAATAGACAATGCACAATGTTAGGTTATTTTCTTCTTAGGATGTGAAAAGAAAATAAACATCCAGAGGAGAAAAAAAAATCACCAAAACAGCAGTCTCTGTGCCCACAATGCTTCAGGGCACCATCTCTGCTCTTGCCCCATTCCCGGTGTGCCTCTAACTACAAAAACCAAGATTTGGCTCTAAAGATGCCTGTTAATACCTCTTGTTATTAAAAAAACAAAACAAAACCTCCTTGCCCCCACTGATAGGTACAATTATTGGGAACCATATTTTAACTGAAAAAAGATGATGTATTTCTGCTGATTTGTGTCAGTTCTGTATCTTTGGGAATAGCAACTACTGGTATCACATAATGGTACATTTTGGTGACACAACAAGTAAATCCCTGCAGGGATTTTTGTTCATATACTTTTCCCCAGTGTAAACTGAGACATATATAACCCATGCCTAGCATTTTAGTTTTGTCCAGCCTTCTACGTCATTTTAATTTTCAAAATCTCACACTGGGACATATCCTACTTCAGATATTTATGATTAAATACCTCATCTATTGTTAGTTTACTGTAAAAATCTGATGCCAGAAAAAAGAGTTCTGATTTTGATGATATTCTCTTTTCAAGTCTCGAATTAAATTATCTGCTGGGGTTTTTTAAATGACACCACAGAAAAGGAAGATAATCTGATTTCACTTATTAGAATGGGAGGTCCAGTTAAAGAGCTATTTAAAGAAGCTTTTATCTCTTCCAAACCTATTGTTAGCCTGAGAACAGTTTTATGGTCTCATTTAGCCATTCAAAGAATCACAAACCAAATGCCTGCAATATCAGCAGACCATAATAATTCTTCCAGTTCACCCATCCTCCAAAAACCTCCTACAAATTTCATTAGCACCTTAGTACTGGGGATGTCAAGAGTGAAGCTTGAAACATGCCTGGACCAAAAAAAAAAAAAAAAAAAAACCCAGTGACCACACTGTACTGATAAACGTCAAACACTTGCGTTTTGGTGTCCGCCCCCACAAAGAGTAGGAGGTGATACCACCCACTCTGGTGACATTTTTTTTTCTTCATTTTGGTATTATTGAAATAGTACATGCAGCAAATTCAAAAGGGGTTCCTCTGCATATTTCATTTGCAATTGTTATTTGAATATCTCAGTCCCTCCAGATCTCAGTTTTAAAAATAAATTTGATCTCTTTCATTTTAAACATGGGATATTTATCTATAAATGCACCAGGAGTTGAAAGTTAAAAATCAGCCCCTTTACAGCTTTAAAAATTTTGGATCCAAACCTGGCATCCTTACCTGAGTAGATCCTCTCCTGGAATTATTTAGTCTGCAGAAGAGAAGAGTGAGGGGGGATTTGATAACTGCTTTCAACTACCTGAAAAGGGGTTCCAAAGAGGATGGATCTAGACTATTCTCAGTGGTGGCAGATGACAGAACAAGGAGTAATGGTCTCAAGTTGCAGTGGGGGAAGTCTAAGTTGGATATTAGGAACAACTATTTCACTAGGAGGGTGGTGAAGCACTGGAATGGGTTACCTAGGGAGGTGGTGGAATCTCCTTCCTTAAAGGTTTTTAAGGTCAGGCTTGACAAAGCCCTGGCTGGGATGATTTAGTTGGGGATTGGTCCTGCTTTGCGCAGGAGGTTGGACTAGATGACCTCCTAAGGTCTCTTCCAACTCTGACATTGTATGATTCTATGACTTGAAGGTAGCATTTGGCAGAAATTCTACAAGGTGCACCTCCATGGAAGATATTTATGGGCTCTGGATGGGGCAGAAAGCATAGCCCCCCTGCCCTGCAGAGCTCAGATCTACAGGGAAAGGCAATGCCAAACTTGTGCACTCCATAGAATCTGCAGTGGGGCAGATCCTCCTTGCAACAATGCTTGTGGTCTCTCCTCTACACTGGTATGGCTCTTGGAGAGCAGTGTGGGGTACCTGTAGGCTTATCCAGATCTTTTCACACTGGTTTGCTCTCTGCAGCAAGCTCTGGTAGAAATACAACAACAACAAAGATGTGAGGGAATGACTATTGGCTTGTTTCTGCTGCTAAAATTAGGCCTGAAGACAGTTTCCTACTAGGATGGTTCAATATGTTGCAGAGATGGGATCTCTGAGCCCAAACTCCTTTCTCTAATTGGACAGATGGCTGCTCAACCTAGCTCAGGCCTAACAGATGAAGCGCACTCATCCTTTTGACGTTACTTGGCTGATATAAATGTTTAATTTTTCCCCTCTTGACTGAGTCTTAGGGAATGGCATATTAGGTGTCCCAATGTCTCTGGTATCTCATCCACGCCCCAAAAATTTAAGCAATAACATCTCAGTACCATTCAGGTTCAGGGACTGAAGTTGGCGTTTCAGCACTAGCCTTTGGTGATAAGCCCTCATCATCAGGGTTTGGGTTCCCAGGCTCATTCCAGAGCTCCTGGATCATAAATTATTAAACTAAAGGTGGCATCAAACTTTATCCAGACTACAAACCTCTCTCTGTGGATTTGACAGCGTTGGGATCTGTTGTGGTTTAGCTCATTACAAATATATGGAGCCAGGCATGACAATCTGGATCTGGTTTCTGATACCGTACCACCTCAAAGCTGGAATCCACAGCTGTGGATCAGCGGCCTTAACTACAAACTAAGGCCCTGATCATTCATTGTGGTTTGCACAGGTGCAGCAGTCTGCCCATGCACAAGAAGTTGCAAGATTAGCGCCTAAAACAACTCCAGAATTCCAAAAATGTATTAGATTACGTGGGAATTTATATGCTAATAGTAGGGTTCAAATAATGTATCTTCCCAACATATAAATGAGCTTTCAAACTTTCACTGCTTCCTAATCAGTCCACTTGGCCAAGCTGTTCATTACCTTGAAATACAGAAAGGGTACAATGGACTAATATTTCCAAAATATGAAATCCATTTGAAGAACAGTTTTTACTGGAGACATCAGTGTTGTGTTTCCCATATTCTTAAAAGTAGTTTAACATTTAAAAAAAATTGGCCATTTGAAAGAGGAAGTGTTCAGTTAAGACTGATTCCTCTTGTCTATTTTTAAAATTCACTTCTTACTAGCTGAACAGAATATAATGCAGCAATCATGTTCTCTTTTTTTGCTTTAACTCCATCTTGTGATAAGATATCTAAAAAAAAACAATAACCCAAATATATGGGCCAAATTCCACCTTTGCATAAAAACACACAGCTCTTGTTAATGTCAACAGGAATAGCATTCACCCGTTGAGGACAGATTACAACCCCAAAGAAAACAAATCCTTATTTTTGACCTCAGTGGGAATTAAGAGTCTCATCCTGCTCCCACTGAAGTCAACCTGAGTTTTGTTGTTGACTTCAATAGAGGCAGGGTCAAGCTCTAAGTAAAGACTACTTAAAAATAAACCAAAATGACAGTAACTCATTCTACATGAAAAGCCAGATCCTCAGCTGGTGTCATTTGCTGTAGCTACAGTGTCTTCAGTGTTGAAAGAACCCAGCTGAGGATCCATCCCAAATATCTGAACATTCTAACATGTAGCCGAGAGGATAAAAAAGATCTGATCCCATTGTGTGAGCCTCACACAAGTAGTCCCATTGAAGTAGTCAATAGGAGTACTCAGATGAAGTGCTCAAAAAGCAGAGGACTGATTGCATGTTGGGGTTTGATGAGCACAGATATGGTAAGAATAGCTTGTGCACAACTTTATATTTATAAAACAACGTGCCCAATTTCTTGGCTTCAGTTCAACAACTTCTTAGTTTTAAACTCACTGTTTGTAAATGGCACCACACCTTATTCTCACCACAGGAACCAACCAAAGCAGTTTTACAGCCAGGCCTGGGCCCAACATCATAACAAATTTCCTGTGACTGTCCATTCTAATTAAAACCTGGTCTCACTGCAGCTGAGTTCACACCTCTTAGGAGTTCACTTTCTGTGACTATTCCAACACACAGATGTACATGAAGGAATGATTGTGAAAACGGTGAATTTTAAGTAACTTTAAGAATATTGATGGAAAACACATTTTGAATTCATAAAATGCAGTTATTTGCATCAGAAACTTGATTGTCAGAATTACTCATGTAATCATAGAACAAAAAAGTCATGTGACCTATATACACACACAATCAAAAACCAGTCAATGCTATTCAAATTCTCACCAAGAACAGCTCACAATCTACCAAAAAAAAAAAAAGGGGGGGGGGCTATTCAACTTTTAATTTTAAATGAATAAATTTGAAAAAAATGCTGCATTACTAACCCCAAGTTTTCAATAAATCCTGGGATTGTCTTAAATATCATCAGATTTCAAAAATAGTAAATGTGAAGGTTTTTTTTTTTTATCTGCTTTCTGGGTTTAGGGTCAAACTTTTGTCTACAATCATGAGAGCTAGAAATGTAGCTTACATTTTTAAATAAAAGAGATTCTCACTTATCACTTTACTCCTGGCACTGGGGATTTAAAAAAAGGACATCAACTATCCTGAGACTTGCAATAAAATTGTGGGAGTCAGCAACACTGAAAATGGTTAGCTGTTTAAAATCAATCTGTTACATGAAAGAGGCTACACTCATTAATAAATGATTTTTCTATTAATTTGTCACTTCAGTGCTACTTACCACTGTTTCAAGAGATACTCTGATACAACTGCTGTAAAGAGATTCTTATTTATATGTGTCAAAAATAATAAAACCTGTAATAGCTCTCCACTTCTGCAACCATGCAGCCAGGGTGGAGACTAACAAGGAATTATAACTCCAGAAAGTTCCAAACCCATTGATTTCAGCAGGGAGCCCTAAATTCCATCTCTGTAGTGAAGCTTCAGTGACAACTAGTTCCTCCAAATGTCTGTCTCTTTTTAAAAGAAAGTTGGAAAATTATGCTACCTGGAAAGAGTAAATAGGATTATGGAACGCTCAACTTGAAGAGGTAGTAGGTGGACTATTAAAAAGTAACAGATTTTAAGAGAACATTTACAAATCACTATTTCAAATCTATATGCTGCAATAGCCCCCCATATTTGAAGGCACCATTTCCAAAAACATTTGGCAGTGGACTAACTCTGCTCCTGCTGAAGTCAAACATTAGACCAATGCAGTTAAACCAATGCTGAGCACTCTTTAAAATCCAATCCGAAAAACCGGTGATTTGTGGGGCTGGGGAAAACCAAATACAACAATGTGATCAGATTAAATCCAGGTCTATACTCAAAAGTTAAGTTGACCCAGCTATGTTGCTCAGGGGTGTGAAAAATCCATACTCCTGAGCAATTTAGTTAAGTTGAACTATCCGCTGGTGTAGACAGCACTAGAATTCTTCCATTGACCTAGCTACCGTCTCTTGGGGAGGTGGATTAGCTACGCTGATGTGAGAACCCCTCCTGTTGCTACACACTGTGTTGCTGTGCCGCTGTAGTGTTTTAAGTGTAGACTAGCCCTTAAGATAAACTTAAAATGTTTGTGACTTGAAAGAAGTGTCTGGGGGCTTTTACAAATATGTTAACTACCTCAAATTATTTGGCAATCAATTACCTCAAATTAACTGCCCATCAATAAACTTGACATAAAAGAAGTCTAGTGTTTGAGAGGCTCTAAGTGGGCAGCTGCACTCTGTATGAACTCAAGTTTCTGGGTGGTCTTCAGACGTAGCCCCAGGGTAGAGCACACTGCAGTACCCCAGTCTGGAGGTGATCCACAGGCATGGATCCTTGTGGCAATGTCTGCTTCTGAGGGGAACGGTTGCAATTTCTTTGCCAAGCATAGATGAAAAATAGCACTCCTGGCTACTGCCTTCTGCTTGACCATCCAAAAATCAGGATCTATGGAATCGGGAATAATTTCCTGAAGATAAGTAGTTGGGTGATCAAGGGAAAGCTCTAAACAGATGAGAACAGCACAGTTATCCCCAAGGAGCTTCTCTGCCAACAATGGCGAGGAAAATGGTCTGATTATTTTCAGCATGCTAGCTCAGAGTACAATCGCAGTGGCAGGAAGGACAAGCCACCTTGAATACATGCCTATGGTCTCGGATAGGTACATAATCAGGGCAACTAGCCCATCCTGCAACGAGAGCTGCTCTATTTTTAGTGAGCTAATTCAGAGCTAGTGGGAATACGTCTCCTGAACCCAAAGTTACACTTCCAGCTTAAAGTGTGGGCATACCCTAAGGCCTTGTCTACACTACAAATGCTCTGTTGGTACAGCTCAACTGGCAGAGTACACAATGGAGAGCGTAAGTTGACAGAAGGAGTTTTTCTGTCAGCATGGTAACACCATCCCTCCACAAACATTAGCTACACTGACAGAAGATCTTGTCAGCACAGTGCATCTACACTGAGGCTTTTGCTGACAGAACTATGCAGACTGGGGTTATGTTTTTTATACCCCTGACTGACAATGCTATGCTGGCAAAACTTTGTAGTGAAGACAAGGCTTGGCCTGGGAGAATTTAGGGGACCTGGGTCTGCTGCAAGGCTCCCTGGATGACCTTTGGTAAATCTGTTTAATTACACTGGGATGTTCTTTTGAAAATCCCACCCCTCATCCTTTTATGTCTCAGTCCCCATCTTTAAATGGAGAATAATGCTTTGCTACCTTGCAAGGGTCTTGCCAGGATAAATCCACTAACTTGGGTGAGACGCCCAGATACTACGGTGATGGGGGCAAGATAAGCAGACAGAAAGGAATGTTCTCTGCCATTCTCTCACTAGAAATGTAGTCCCAAGAGTAGGGTTCTATGAAATTATGCATCTCTGGAGAGCTCATTTTTCTTGCTTCTGTAACATTAAACTGCAAAAATTCTGGGCCTGATTCATCGCTGCGTAATTCCAGGTTCCTGACATAAAAGTGAACCAACCCACTGGTAAAAATCAAGACCTCTTTTACTGACACACTTAGGCCATGTCTACACTAGTGAGTTTACAGCGGTACAGCTTTACGGATGCAGCTGCAGCACTGTAAGATCGCTCACGTAGCCCCTCTCTGCTGATGGGCGAGAGCTCTCCCATCGACGTAATAAAAATCACCTCAAGGAGAGGCGGTAGCTATATTGTCAGGAGAAGCTCTCCCACTGACATAGCACTGTCCACACCAGCACTTATGCCAGCTAAACTTATGTTGCTCAGGTGTGTGCTTTTTTCACACCAATGAGCGACATATGTTTTGTGAACATAAGTAGTAGCACAGACATGGCCTAAAGCTGCCAGAAGGACCAATACACTACCCGGTGACATTATTTTGTGATTAAAGACTGAAGTTCTCTTGTGATGAGATTGCATAGGGAAAGTGAAAGGTTATTTGGAATATTGAAAAGAAGTATAGATGAGGCAGGTGCAGCTTGTTAGATGTCACCATACCTGATTAACAGCAAACTCCTCCCTCCCACCCCAAGCAACAACATCAAGTTGATTTGTGGAAGCCACCCACTCTAGAACAGACAGGCAGGCAACTCAGCATCTAACCTTAACATGCATGGAAACTTCTGAGGCAGAAGTGCCAAGCTGCCAAAAGGCCTTGTGCTGATTTTATGAAATGCAAAGTGTGCAGAAAGGGCAATGTTAAGAATATCAGCTTAATTTACCAAGGGACATGTTGTACCCTCGATAACTCACACAGTAGTTGTGTGCACATATTGCCAAGCAGAATTAAGCCTCTGCCTCTCTAACAAATACAACTATAACTATTGCCCTAATGATCAAAAACTGTACTTCACTCTCTAGGCCACAGACATTCCCACTAATAGCTATGGGTTCATTCTGACCGCTCATGTATGTGGCCAGTTCATACAGATTTAGGGCTAGACTCAGTGTTTACTCAGCCCTGTGTAAGGGATTGCATGTAGATGCACTGCCTTGGGAGCAGCTCCCAAAAGACTGCATCTCAAAGAAACTTCTCTGAGACACAATTCCTCCAAAAATCCCTTTAGAGCAGGGGTTGAGCATTATATTGCATCTGCCCACTACCAGATTCCACTTACTCCACCCCTCACCTCCAGACTTGTGCAAAGTGGGGGAACAGATGGCTCCAGCTACTCCCTGAACCTCACTTGCAAGAACAAATTATCTGGCATGCAGTCCCTGCTCTCCCCACATGCCTATGTAGGTCCTGCATTGTGTGCAGGGGTGAAGTGAGGATTTTACATCCCTACAGGGCTACATGAAGTTAAGTCACAACTGACCCCTTTGAAGAGAGATACCTCGCCTTTCTGAAGGCAGAATTTGGCCCTATACACTATTGATGGGATTTCACTACAGCAACTACACTCTCTCATGATTTTATGTAGTGCCAATCATCATAAAAGCATCTAGGAAGCCAACTAACCAGTAAAAACTAAAATTAATAGCAATTACTAAGTCTGTCTCTCCTCCACACATATTAAAGCACTTCAAAGGGTAGGGAAGCATTTTACAGATGAGAAAACTGAGGCCCAGAAAACCTATGAGGTCACACACAAGTCAGTGGCAGAATTAGAATGGAAATGAGAACGCTTGAGTCACAGTGTCCTACTCTATGTAGACAACTTTGTCTTTAGACAAGCTTCTCTTCCTGTTTTCAATCTAACCTAAAAACTGGAACTGAAGAACCATCTCCAAGGGAATTTATCCAGCAGCTGTCAAATGAAGCTCAGCTAGGACTCTTTCTAAGCTTCAATTTAGCCACGTAGTGTCTCCTTGAGCAACAAAAATTTTATGCTTCCAATTTTTTATACTAACTTCCCCCCACCCCCCAACTTCAAATAATTTGCAACGCTTTCACTTTAAGCAGAAGTCCAAATTTCAGCATAAGATTAAACAGGAAGGAGTGTATGCATGGGAGTGGTGATGGTGAAGGAATGAAGGGATTCCTCAAGCAAATGTAATTGGGTGACCAGTGTGTCTCTTTTCTTAGTGGGTTTACCCAGTGTTAAACAAACTGGTAGGCTTTCATTCAGTGAATTCTTCAGTTTGAGAATTTAGGCTGATTGCTTCTTGTTGTTTTTTAAGGACATCATTCCTTTAAATATCTGAGATATCCATTGCAGAGACTTCTGCTGTTCTGCACTTCACAACATGTTCTGAAAGTTCCCGCTTAAAGATTCTCTCCTGTGCTAAAGAGAGGTCTTGTGCTTATTCAGTGACTGTAAGCCTTAGTTTAAACCAGTCCTAGCAGCAGTGGAGTGTGGCAGTGAGGGGGCAGTGCAGGGGAGGTGGTCTCGGAGAGTTTGGCTGGGGTAGGAAAGTAAAGGGAGTTGGAGAGCGTGGTGGAGGGGACATGGGTCTTGCAGAGTGTGGCTGGCAGAGGGGCTGATGAGGGAAGCTGTGGAGAGAGTGACGGGGGTGTGTGGGAGGGGAGCATGACGGTCGTGTGGGAGTGAATCTTTGAGAATGTGACATGTGTGGGTGTGAGTGGGAGTTGTGGAGAGTGTGACTACTGTGAAGTGAGTGCGGGATCGTCTGTGAGAGAAGAAATGAAGGACTGGTAAAAGGGGGCAGCAAGGAGAGGCAGAACAAAGGAGAAACTGGGGAGGACACGGAAGTTTAATTTAGTAACTGGGGAAGGAAGTGGGTTCTCAAGCCTGATCAACCACTTACTAGGTAAAACCATTACAAGTGAATGGGGGCCCTCAGCAGCATCCATTTGCCAAATTCTAGGGGGGAAGCCTGCCAGCAGCCAGGAGGGTGGAGCACTCTTGGTTTCTCACACTGGAGCCCTCTGGCTAACAGTACTAATCCTCTGGGAAACTGTGCTGAGAGAGATTTTTTCCAACATTCTTCACAATACATACAGAGTCTTCACTGCAAAGTTAACTTGAATTATAACTTTGGTGTTGCCCTGTTGTGATAATTAGGCCTAGCCTAATCGTGAGCTTAACAGTAAGAAGTGAAAGTTCATAAATGATACAATAACTTATAAACAATCAATGAGGGTGGGCAAAGGTACAAAAGGGACACAGAAAAACTGAATTAATCTAAACAACAAGACCTGCTAATAGAACTCAAAGACAGTGTTAAGATCATGCTTGCTAAACAAAAGCAGCGTAGACCAGAAATCAATGGACCAAAATTGATGAGTCAGAAATCAGACCTAACTGGTAAAAAATAAAAATAAATAATAATAATGACGGAGTTAGGCTATTCCACCCATCATTTTATTTGTATTAAAAACTTCCCTCTTAGTGGTACAAAGTCTTTGTCACTTCAAAACAAAATTGCTTTAATGTTAATGTATTGAAAGTCTAAATTTTTATTAAAAACATTGTGAACTTTTTTATGCATAGATGGAATTTTTTTTAAAGCTTAAAAGTTAGGCATTTAAATCCTTATATAGGCACCAAGGTTGGGATTTTCAACAGCATTTCAGCTTTTTTGACTTGTGGAAAGTTCAGAGGTGGTGTTAGCTGTGAATATAGAACAGGCTACTTGTTTATCAATTTTGTGTTTCTGTTTGTGCTGTTTTCACAGTGAGAATATTAAAGAGGCCACAGTTGTGTCTTTTACAGCATAAGACTGGCATTTTAAATGTGAAACTTCTTAATAGAAAAATCTCTATGTACAAATCTGAATTCTTCTAACAGTTAGAGGAAACTAATCAAAGCAACAAGTGCAAGATATCCACTCCAGCAATTTAAAACTATAAAATGGGAAGAAAATAAAGAAATAACATGTAAATATGAACATCTGATTTCTGTAAAGTTTTTTTTAAACAATGGATTTTTATTCACCCTGTTTCAAACAGTCTGGGTCTGATGAATGCACACTCAAAATTAAGTATTGTTCATGTGAATAAGGTTTTGCAGGATCAGTCCCTTTAGAAATCCTTCTTCACCACCCATTTGAGCCAGTCAGATTTGTGACATCACAAAATGCCATGGCAATGGATTCTGATGTCAAACACATCATTATGCTTTTACTATGGGATCAAGCAGCAGCAGCAGCTGTAGTTCCAAGCAAGTAACTTGTTAAACCCAAATATCTTCCAAAAATAGCAGTAGAGAAACAAAAATATGATTAGGAAACTTGACTGTTATATTAACACTCTCTTTTATTCAAGTTTGCCACACTGAAAGAGTTGTTTTTCAATGAGTCCTGGAATAACTGACTTAAACATTTTCCTTGCCATATTAACCCTTCACACTTCAGCTATAAAGCCTGTCATTAAAGCGGTGTGTCAGCAAGAAACTGCTAATAGTCTAACTCAATCCGTGTGTTTTCAATCAAGGCTGGCAGAGTTTGTGAGCCTCACTCATGGGACACTTGGAGGATCTCCTGGGGAAGTTTCCTCCTGCAGCCCAATGTCCTCAAATCAGGACCTTTTGCCCTTGCTATCTGGCAAAGGAGACCATGATGTTTCTGCTAGAAGTCATAACCTACTGAATAGAATAATCACAGGATGAGAGTGAGAAAGGAGGGGAGAAATAAAGAAGCTAAAGGGAAGAGATTTGGCAGCATCTAAAAGCCTATATTTTAAAATACATCTCCATCAAAAGAGCAAGGGCATTATAATAGAAAGTGCTTGCAAATTAAATTGCTTTGGTGTCCAAATTCTTTAACATGCATTTCAAACTGTTTATTAACAGCTACTCACCACTGAATGGATTGATCTTTCTTGCGATTCGTGAACAGATTGATTCTTTCAGGTCTCTCTTTTTAACACATTGAATGCCCAAATTCTGAAAACTAGAGCACATGTAACAAAGTAATTAAAAACAAACAAACAACAATTATTTAACTTAATCACTGGCACAGATATTCAATAGCTGAATTCTAATCCTCCCTGTAAAGAATCAAATTGTACATCTTTTGTCAAAAATATATCTTAATAACGAGTTGTGTAGGAAATAAAGATGGCAAAAGAGCTTTGGAAAAGATGGTTTTATATTTCCAAAATAAAGGTAATGATAAAAAGAAAAGAATTCTTACATAAAATAAAATAAAAACAGAGGAATTTTTTTTCACATTAAAAAGAGTTATCACTGGAGTTTTAATATAGTAAACTAGCAATGCTAAAAATATATAGAGGACCAGTGTTTAAACTGGTGCAAACTGGCATAGCTCCCTTGATGTCAATGGAGCTACCTCAATTTACATCGGCTGAGGAGCTGGCCCAGTGTCTCACACCAGGAAATGCAAATCTGCAACAGTGTTTTGAAGTTAATTTTTTATAAAATTTGAAATCTCATCTAGTTATGGAAAAGTTCTAAAGAGCTACAGTTCCTCCTCATTTGCATATGACTACATCTAGTCAGCAAAGGAGGTGGGGGGAGTCCCCACAATTTGATTCTTTCCCACATGGAAAAACCATGACATCATCAAAGCAGGGTGGGGAAGTAGGAAGTAAGAATCTGAACACACTATAATATCACTAGAACACAGGAGGTCAGTTATGCCACCAGGTTCCACTGCACCTCCAGAAGAACTGGCAATTCCCTTCCCTTGAAACCCCACAAAGACTCTTTACTTGAGACATGCCTAAAGACTTTCTGAGACACTCCCTGATCACGTAGCACTGCTATCTGTCTCCCTCAACTATGGGCCAATATTGCCCTGCAAGTTCCTCAGTCCCATCCTGCTATCAGTGGATCCATCCCTTTCTACAGAAATCCAGTCATCTTCCTTCCCCTATCCACACCACACTCTAAGGCCATACTGCAGTTAGAGAGCTAAAACTCACTAAAGGACTAATATAGGCATCATTTCATAGAATCACAGGACTGGAAGGGACCTCGAGAGGTCATCTAGTCCAATCCCCTGCACTCATGGCAGGCCTAAGTATTATCTAGACCATCATGGACAGGTGTTTGTCTAACTGGACTGAATTCTGATTTTTAAAAAAAATGCAGAGCTGTCTCATGATTTAATTAGATGACTTTGGTTCCATTTCTGGTTTCCAGTATTTAGGGTTTGCAGAGAATATTAGAATGCACTGCTATTGCTGTATCATTTTGTTGCGTAGGGACGACTTTTTTTAGGCCTCGTCCACACTACAAATGCAATTGTTTTGAGGGAAACACAGATAGAATACAGTTGTTCCCCCAAACACAGTTAAAGCATGTTTCAGTGGTATAGATGGGATCTGGATCATGTCCCCAAATTACAATATGACAGCCCAGCGCTTTCGAAGAGTTTGGAGAGAGGATTAATGTCTGTCCCCCCCCATACAGCAAAATAGGGGGACAACTATACTGGGGGACAACTGTGTTGTAACCGGTTGTGTTTGTAATGCAGACAGGGAGTTGGAGAAAGTAAGACGCCAACTCAGAAAGCAATCTAAGCACATAGCACTCTAGGTTCTGCCTGTTGTACTATCAGAACACTGTAAATTATAGTTGTCAATTAAATACATATGAAAAATCAGCCTCTAACAAAAACATTATCTGCTACATGAAAACTGACTGCAATTATTCTACTGCTGTAGATTATTCATAACTATCAAGTACCAGTCATCTTGTGGGCCAAACTGGACTTTTAACTAAAAGATCCTTAACCAATGGCTTCTCAAAACTTACAAAGTCTGACCCTTTTCTAAAATATGCTTGGGTATGATTGAAAGTGACTGGCTAGTGACCATATCACTGCTGCTAAGCAGAGGGCTGGAGCAGGAAAGAGAATCTGACTAGAATGCACAACAAAATTAGGCAGCACCACTTCAGTGCCAGCTGAGTGGCAAGGAGCAGGAGAAACAGAAGGGGGTGGGGGAAGGAGCAAGAGGAAAATAAAGGGAGAAACATATTAAAGCCAGTATATTATCAAAGCTTCTTCTTCTTCACTCCCTGTGGAGCATAAGGCGCCAACCACTCTCCTCCATTCATTTTGTTCTTGAGCGAGACAGCAGATTTCATCCCACTTCATTCCCATACCTTTCATTTCCTCTTCAATGGTCCTTCGCCACGTCCCCAATGGTCTACCTCTCCTCCTTTTTCCTTGTGGTGTCCATCGGAGGGCAATACGAGGGTGTCTGTCAGCATCCATTCTCAACACATGCCCCAGCCATCTCCATCTTCGTTGTTTGGCTTCATCCACTATATTGTTGATGCCCGTTAATGGGCTCACTTCAACATTGGTGATACGCTGCGGCCAATGTATGTTAAGAATTCGCCTAAGACACCTTCCTTCAAAGCCCCGAAGCCGACTTTCTATCTTCTTGTTGGTCCTCCATGTTTCCGCCGCATAGAGCAACATAGAGCGGACGTTCGACCTGTAGATCTCTACCTTGGTTTTCATTTGCAAGATGGTTGACCTCCAAATATTCTGAAGTCTATAGAATGCATTTGCTGCAAGACCGATTCTGGTAAATATCTCCTTCTGAATATTGCCATCAGCCGATATGTAACTACCAAGATATTTGAAGTCGTTCACCTCCTCCAATTCTACGTCACATAACACTGTCTTCGTCGAGCTGGCTGTTTTTACTTTCATTATTTTGCTCTTACCGGCATGGATATTAAGTCCTACGCACCTTGCTACTCTACCTACTCCATCAGTCTTCTCTTGGAGGTCCGTCTGAGAGCTTGAAATCAGGGCGATGTCATCTGCAAAGTCACAGTCTTCAATATGACCAGAGGGTCCCCATGCGATCCCTCTTGGCCTATCTTCAGTGGCTTTCCGCATCACCCAATCTGTGACCACAAGAAACAGAATGGACGAAATAACACACCCTTGTCTAACTCCCGTTCTCACATGGAACCACTCACTCTGCTCTCCTTCATGGCGAACACAACAACACTTATTGCCGGCATACACATCTTTGAAGATGTTAATCACTTTCGAAGGGAATCCATATATTTTTAAGATATTCCAGAGATATTATCAAAGCAGGGTAGTAAAAATCTTAACACAGCGACAGTCACATGTGCACCAGTATAGTCACTCCTGGACAAATCCTGTCCCTGCCTGGATAGCTGCAGAAGGCCCTACCCATAGTGGATATACAGTGCAACAGATCAGTCTGGATCCTGGTGTATTAGTTTTACTTTCTCACCTGTCTCCCCACTCTGTACAGTCTAGTTTGTAAACATTTTGTTTTCTCAAGAGCAATAATCAATTTCCAAAGTTTACAGACCATAAGGAGTGAACAGACACAGTTGTGAATTCTTCTATAGAGAAATGACCAAAGTCCATATCTCCTACAGTATGTTATGCTCTTACCTTTATCGTTCATGCCATAGGTATGTTTGTTAGCAACTCTGTTGCATGCAGCAGTTAACTGAGATGTTCATAACACCCTAATGAGTAGCTATACCAGCATTAAATTGGAACTGTCCTTACTTACACCATGGCTGAATATGGCTCAAGTGGTGACTCCTTTGATGCGGAGACTCCTCTACAGAGTCTCACAAGATACAGTTCTTAGCCCACTGCTCTTTTCCAACTACTGTCTCCCTTTCAATCATCTTAGTTCTATCTTTAACCATAGCTAGCCCATTTATGATGGTACATATCTTTCAACAAATTTAGGCCAAGATTTTCACAAGCGACTGGTGATTTGGGGGTGCCTAACGGGAGACACTTTGAAGAGGCCTGATTTTCAGAGGGTATGTGGCTCAGTACTTTCTGAAAGAGGCCTGATTTTCAGAAGTCTCAGGGCCTTAATGTCCATGCTGAACAGACAGGGCCTCAGCATTTCGTCTTCTCTCCAAAATCATACACACACAATAATATATTTTAGAATGATGAAGGGCTGAGATAACCTTGCTGGGATCCTCTAATCCAGTGCCCCCAAATACCTGGCCTGCTTGATTTATCTATGGGCCTGCATGACATTTAGTGTTAAGTGTTCATTTAAAAAATAAGGTGGCTTCAAAGATAACATTCCAAATGTGAATGCAGTGTGTTAATCAATGCAGAGTTGTCTTCCTGAGCCTACAGAAAGCCTGAAACAATTATTATGAAAATATTATTACTCTCCTAAATTCCATTAATTTCCTTGGAGTGTTGATTTTAATGATGACAAATTAAATGTCATCATTACCTATTTCATGGCGGATCATTTTAGTGCATAGAGTGGGGGAGGACTGGAAGTCAAGCCCACAAGAGGTGGGCATTAGGAGCTGCCTAATAGGAAATAAAGTCAAGAAAGAGAGAGAAATAGAGGCAGGAGGATGGGAAAGGAAGAGACTAAATAAGGTACTAAACAAATAGCATATTCCAAAGGCAAAAAACCCAGTTCTGTTCAGAAATATTTTGTAGGGTGCCAGGGATGATGTGTGTCTGTCAGGGATGGGTTTGAAGAATACACAAATAGGGGAGAGAACTCCAGGTCTGGCAAGGAAATCATTCCAACTGTCCTTTCAGTCTGGTGGTGGGATTTTAACAAAGGTTTCCTGGTTGTCCCCGAGAGCCTCTCCAGCACATCACTGGCATTTTTAGTCTAAAACTCAACACAACACTGCTACTTACGATAGGACTCTGCGATCTCGTCCAAATTCTGCTTCATAGTAGCCATCCCTACAGTCTTTTCCAACCAGGTCATGAGGGTGCGGCTTGTAGGGCTCATTCTTTGTCACTAATGTAATCCTTACTTTCACTTTATCATCAAAGTTCAGAACCTGCACAAATGTAAAGAGAAATGCACTTACATTCTAAATCACGTCTGTCTGAAAGATTGCAAAACTTGGATAGTGAACAGGTGACACTGACAAGGTCCTATGGATAAGTGGGAATACAGTTTGTCTTAATTGTTGCACTAGAAATGAAAACCCAACCCTTGTGTCCTGAAAATTGAGAAGCTGTGTTTCATCAAATTACCATTCATTTCACATTGAAAGCCAGAGATGGAACAATTACAAATAAAAATATAGTGTATTTCAACCATTTGTCAGACAAAAATATAGATATCTGAAACATCCAGAAAGAATTAGGCTTTTATTTTGAAAAATAAATCACATCATTAGACAGCCTGGCTAAGTTACAAGAGGTTTGTAGTCAATAAATTCACTGGTCATTGTCAAACTATTGATTTCTTTTACATTTTAATTCTTTCTACTCCATGCTGTTGTGAAAACAATGTCTCTCTAATCTGGACATAGAGAACTCTCCATAGGCCTGACTTAATGCCCCACTAAGTCAGTGGGTGTATTTACGTTGGATCAACAGACTTTGAATCAGGCTCTAGAAGCTAAATTTGCCCCTGTGCAGAGGGCCTAAAGTGCTATACAAGCTTCATGCAGACACTCTGCATGGGGTGAATTTTGCCCTGACGTTACAAGATATATTTTATTACCATGCCTAATTTTCATTACAAATGCATCCAATTCCGCATTCAGGGCCACACAGGGACTCCCGCTGAAGGGCAAGATTCAACTCTCACTAAAAATCAATGGGAGTTTTTCCATTACTTCAGTGGCAGTTGGATTAGGCCCATTAGTTGATCCAAAAGAGGTAGGATCCCTTACACAGACAAGATTCCAATCTGTGGAAGCAACAGGAGATTTTTCCCAAGTAGAGTATGCTGTACAGGACTTGTAACGATGTTGACATTATAGCTTTGAGCCATACGTCCATTTTAAGAGAAAAGATCCTCTTGAGCGTTTGGCGAAATGTTCAGCACACTGTGCATGGAGCTACAGAAAACCTCCCTTTCCCACTAGGTTTTTTAGGACAGTTGTGAGCCTAACTCCCAGTGCGCTTCAGATATGTGCACCAAATTCTGCCCTCAAGCAGATAGCTCCCAGTGAAGTCAGTGAGGGTTATGTGGGTGAATCCAAGGGCAGAATTTGGCCTAAACTGATTGAAGTGTAACAGCTTGAAAACTATCTCACAGATACGTTAAGGGTAGTACGTTAACTGTGATACTAGCTCTCCTCCTCCACTTCCCCTGCCTCACAACAGTTCCATTCCCCTCTCAACCTTTTCTTCCTACACCTCCCGTACCCAGTCTCTGAGGATGAAGCATTCATTGTATTCTTTTTCTCCAACCTTTTGTCTGATCCTGGTCTCTATAATACTCTCAAACCTCCCTCATTCCCTTCTCATTCATGCTCTCTCTCTCTCTCATCTGGCTCTTTTCTCTCAGCCTTCAGATATGTCACTATCTCCTCTTACCCTAAGAATAATCCCTGACTCTCTAAATACTTACTCCTTTCCCCCACCTCCTCTTCACACCTAAGCCCTTCAGCATCCAGCCAACTCTTGCTGCTTTGACTTCCTTCCCTGCTAACTCTCTCCTTTACTCTTGCAATCAGATTTTCACCTCCTCCATCCCACTGCTCTCACTAAACCCACGGGTTTCCTCTCTACCCTCACCCTCCTTGACCTTTCCACCTGTGGTGGCGGCTGATTCTCTTTGCTTGTAGTCAGTTCCAAACTCCCACCCCGGGCATTGGAGTGGAAATCCCACCTACAGCCTTTGGGGATGCAGGAAATCACCCAGAAATCACTCCGACACTGCTATTGGTAACACACACAGCTTTGTCAGCAGCAGTTACGTTGAGCAGCCTACCATCCCCACCATGCTCTCTCAGGCACAATCAGGGGCTTCTTTCCTTTCAGGCTCTGACTGATCCTCAAGAGCAACACTGTGCAGGATCAAAGGGGCCACATGCTCAGGCCTCTCCCTGGACTCAGCCTGCTGTCTCCCTGCAGCAGCACATGCTCTCTCAAGCAGCCCACACAGTCCCTTTCCCTTCTCCAATTGCAGGAGAGCCAGCAACACACAGACAGGGCGGGATTTCCTGCCAGCTCTTTAATCAAAGAGTGGGGGAGGCTGGCGCCTCCTGTTTGTTCATTCCCCTGCCATTCATTGCATTGCTTCTGATCTGTGATGTGGAGCTGCATACTGCTGCTTTCAGTTCCATTGTCCACACACCATCCTTCTCAACTCTCGCTCATCTCCAGGGGCTATTATGCAGCTGGCACATCACCTCTCTCTCAGACAGCTCCTTCAATGTCTGCCTTAAAGGCTCCATCGTCTCCCCTTTTCTCCTCTTCACTAGTATGCCACAAGATTGTCTGTCTGTCTATAACCCCTACGAGATCTTAACCCCTCTCATGGTTTCAACTATTGATGACTCCCACATCTACCTCTCCCCTCCCCATGCCCTGATACAGTTCTTCCTGGATGTCCCACCATCAACTTAAACACAACACAATAAAACTGGAATTCATCTACCTCTCCGTCCTCCCCTCCATCCTTCCCACATCCGAGGCTCACAAACTCGCGTTCCTTCATCCCACACATTCAGTCTGTTGCTAAATCCTGCCACTGTTTCCTTTACAACAGATCCAAAAATCCATCCATTCCTTTTCATCTCTACTGCCCAAATCCTTGTCCAGGCCTTGATCATGTCCTGCCTAGTCTACTGTGTATCTCCTCTCTCTGAACTTCCTGACATCTACCTTATTCCCATTCAATCCATCTATAATGCAGCTACCAAATCATCTTCTTCTGCTAGGGTGACCAGACAGCAAATGTGAAAAATCGGGACGGGGGGGGGGAGGGTAATAGGAGCCTATATAAGAAAAAGACCCAAAAATCGGGACTGTCTCTATGAAATCAGGACATCTGGTCACCCTATCTTCTGCTGCTCTGACCACATCACTCCCCTTTCTCAACTGCTTTATTGACTCTGCATCCCTTTCCACCTCAACTTCAGATTCCTCATTGGGCTTTTCCAGGCTCTCCGTACAGCTCTACCTCCGCATCACTGGTTATATGAATCTAATCTATTTGATCCCTATATTCCCCCAAATCCACCTCACCCCAGGCTGCCTTTGTTCCCATCTGCAACAAGCACCTCTGTGCCTTCTCCCATGCTACTCCCTGCAGCTGGAATACCCTTCCCAAACCATGTACCCCAACCTCCTTCAAAACCCTCCTCAGAATGTGCAATCAGTCCTCTAGTTAACTCCCCCTCAATTGTTAAAAAACATAGTTATGCAAGTACCCAGAACAAACAAAAAGCTAAGAACAAACCCGATCCATCCTGAACAACCCAAGCCACCAAGTAAGCATACTCTGTGTCCCTTCCTTCCATCAACCTGGCTTGTTACCTTCCTCTGCAGCTTATCTGACTGCCGTCAATTTAGACTGCAAGCTTTGCAGAGTACGAACCAAGAGCATTATTCTCCACTCTGTTATGTTAGTTGTTTTAACTTCATCAGCTTCAGTGAAGTTACGATAGAGAAAGAAAAACAAACAAAAAAGCAGGATTACAGAATGGAGAATCAGGCCCCTTATTTACTGTCTAAAGTCCCATGCACACCTGCAGCATGGTGCAATGTAAAAAATAATTATGGATAACAACAGTATTACCTCTACAGAGGGATATGTCTTATTGCTGTCGGTACTACGTTCTCCTGGAATGCTGCCTGCTGATCGTCCTTCACATTTGTACCTGAAACGCATGCCTCTCTGCCTGGGTTGCTCGAATATTTCGACGCAGGGTTCAGACCCACCTTTAGGAAAATGAAAATGTTTAAGGTTACAACACAATACAGCTTAAAAAGAAAAAAGGAAGGATGGCTTTATGGTTAAAGCACTGGACCGGGATCTAGGTTCTACTCCTGGATCTTCTACAGATTTCTTGGGTGATCTTGGGTAAATCATTTAGTTTATCTGTGCCTCAGTTCCCACTCTGTGAAATGGGGGTGATGATAAATGCTCTCTCTCACTCATCTCCTCATATATTTAGACTGGCAGCTCCTCATGGCAGGGTCTGTCTCTTACTGTGGGCTTGTCTATATTACTGGCTGGATCGACAGGCAGTGATCGATCCAGCAGGGGTTGATTTATCACATCTAGTCAAGACGCAATAAATTGACCACTGAGCGCTCTCCCGTCGACTCCAGTACTCCACCAGGGAGAGAGGCGCAGGTGGAGTTGATGGGGGAAGCGTCAGCCGTTAACTTACCACAGTGAAGACACTACGGTAAGTAGATCTAAGTACATTGACTTCAGCTACGCTATTCATAGCTGAAGTTGCATAACATATATCGATCCCCCCCCCCCTCCCAGTGTAGACCAGGCCTGTGTATATTAACACAATGGGAGCCCCAGAGGAGGAGGCTTCTAGGCACTGCTGTAATATAAATAATCATTAGTAGGGTTCCCGCGCCATGGAGCTCAGTTTCTCTTAGATAGTGGTGAGGGCCTGTCTGCTGAAAGATTATTTCATAATGTCAAAATGAACAGATTAGTCCAAAGGAATGGATGAAATTTTTAATTATAGTACATTTTTCTGAATGCAAGTCCCCTCAGAATGAAGGTGTTTCCTCTGAATCGACTGATTTAGCTTCTACTGCAGTGAAGCAATAAATTCTACGCAAATTAGGCAAAATCCCCTAATGCTTTCAGTTTCTTTACTGTGGTCCCAGAAATTGCATTGCTATACTTTGAGCTGTCCATTTCCCACAAGAGCCAGCATGAGCAGCAAGGGTACTCACAAGATTTTAGTAAAGGCTATTGGGAATCTGTCAAAGGGCCCAGTGAGTGAGAAGGCAACTTTCAGGGAATGGGTGTCAGGAGATGGTGGAGCTGACATTAGTTAAGGCTTTGGACAGATCCTGACTTAGCAGGAGTCTACATACTTTTTCAGGGTGACATTCACCCTCTTCAGAAGGCCAGAACAAGGCCTGGGCCCCACTTAAGTCTAAATACAGTAAATTCCACCCTCACTGACAGCACTGAAAATGCTAGCCAGTCAAGCAGTGACATAACAACCTAGCGGTATGTGAGCAGCAAATACTGGAGAAGCAAAAATGAATAAATAAAAGGTTTAGTTTAGAAACTGAATTATTTTAGTTGGAACACACACATGGTCAAATTCTGCACTGACTTATACCTCATGCTCATATAACAACGTCCTACACAGACAAGCTGGATGTGCATTACAAAGAAGCAGGAATGGTAATATGGCACAGTTAAATACATTTGGCAGCAAAGATCCTACAGCATGTCAGCAAAACAATGTTGGAACTTCAATTGTTGTACCCAAAGTAGACACTAAAGGAGATAGAAGATCCTCTCATTCCTTCCTACATATATTTTGGACAGTTCTATAGGAGTTTTTGGGGAGAGATACACTTCAGTATTAAAACCTTTTGTTGCTGCCAAATTGGCTTATATTGGGACTCATCAACTCAAAGCTTGCATGTACTGGTTCACAAGAATGTCATTTCCTACTAGATTTCTTGGGCCCAAAAAGTCTTTTATTGCAGTACTATAAATCACTTAGCTTACTCCACTTTCCTGTTCTAGGAGTTAAGTGACAACAGCTCTTGAAAGAATAATGTGTAAGAGAAAAGTAGAACTCCATCTGTGTGACAGCATATTGACCTTTACTTTTATATTGACAGATAGCTATGGAATGGTGATGTGCATAGAAGTTCTGTTGCTGGCTGAGGGGGAACAGTCTTTAAATCAAGCTGGATGTCTTTCTAAAGGATATGCTATAGCTCAATCAGCAGCTATGGGCTTGATGCAGGAACCACTGGTGAAGTGCTTTGGCCTGTATTATGCAAAAATGTCAGACTAGATGATTATAATGGTCCCTTCTGGCCTTAAAGTCTATTACTCTATGAACAAGGCTGGAGACAATTTGGATGTTTCTAAATTGGGGAAAGTTACCAAAGAGTTTCACAGTAATCTTAACATTGTTATATCTGTGTAACCCCATCAGCTGAACCAAAGAGAATTTTGTCTCATGTCTCTAGTTTCCAAGATTTCACTATTTCATATTTTGTTGCCGAATCCTTTTGGAATGACAGAATGAGCCTTAACATTGTTTTTAGCCAACTTCTCATAAAAAGGAAGTAACCAAATATGCCACTTTCCAGCCAGTGAATGTCCAGGTCAACATCTGACGACTTTAGAAATGACATCAGAAAATGACCTGACATATTCAATACATGCTGGCCATCACCCTGGCTCCTGTTCTTTTAAAAGGACTGTCCCTTTCCTAAGCTCTGCCCCTTCTTGAGGTATCCTTTTGCACATGCTGTCTTCTGGTCAGAATAAGCATGACTAGCCAGAGAATAATAAATCATAGAAACAGAGATGGTAAAACAAAACAAAAACCCACAAAAGCAACACAGGAGTGACTTCAATGGGAGATCAGGTTTCTTAGTATCTCACAGAATTGGGCCCATAAATTGTGTGCAGATGTCTCTCACACCCTCAAAACTACTTATACTTGTCTCACAAGCATAGTCCAGTGGTTGGGGCACCATAAAGGGAGTCAGGAGGCTCTACCAGTGATCAGCTCTATCACCTTGGGCATTATCACTTAATCTCTCCTGTGCTTTGGTTTCCTCATCTATAAACAGAGATAAAGATACACACTTTTGTGGAGCACTTTAGGATTATAGATAGAAGTTGCTATACACATATTAAGTATTGTTATTAAAATAAAGAAATGAGTATCTATCTAGGGAATTATAAAGTGCCTAATCATCATGTAACTTAGGAGACACAGATATACACGTATGTGCGTGCAAATATACGTAGATGTACCCACAACCCCACCCACCCATGTCACCTGTCAAAGCCATATAGAGTCTTGTCAGTTATGACTGGTTTATAGCAATTGCTTCAAGGACTTTAATATCTCTACTTTAACCTATAATTTTACCTTCAATATACACGTCTAAAGGGTTAGTGTCTCACCCACTGATGATGTCAACTGCATTTTAAAAGTCAGGCCTCAATTGTCTTTATGTAGATTTAATTTGTGGTTGAAATAAAGGTTACTTAAGTCACCCCCATTGCTTAACAGTAGGTGTGTGCTTGTGGGAAAGCAAAACCCAATGACGCAGTAACCTCCAGAGATTAGAAATTAAACAATTTTAATCTGATTTTCTTTCTTGAAGAACCAAATTATCATCTACAGCTTTACTAAACCAGGCACCAGGCAGACAAGAAACACGAAAGGGTTTGTGTGAACCAAGGCTCATGGAGACTTAGAATCATCACTCTTTGTAGCAATACTAGACATCCATTTCTTGTTCCCATTTTCTGTAAATTAATGTGCTCTTGCCAAAGCAACACAGCTGAGACTATTTCACAATCCCCACTCACACAAACAAAGGGCCTCCACACATGAACATGTACTTTTTAGAGTAGAAGAAATATAAACTACATCAAAAGCGGACATTCTTGTAATGGCAACAAGGACTAATTCTGGAAGCGTAATATGCTGCTTAATTAGCTTTAGTTAACTACTGAGACATGAAACTGAAATGGAAGAAACATACAAATCCATATTAAAGGAAGTACTAAGTTTTATTTGTACTTATGTTTATTGGCCTTAGGATTATTGTGCTCTGTATCCCAGCATGCCTGTTTCTCTTTTTGTTATGATACTGCATTTGTATTTGCATGAATGCATTGAAAACTGCAATACATAATTTGAAAGAAAATGAGATGTAAATTCTCAATGACGAGTGGTAGAAACTAGTGAAACCATCAATGACAATGTGAGTACAGCAAGGAATGAAAGTTACACTGATTCAAGATCTGGGACTTGATTCTGTATCAGTGACAAAAAAAGCATATCTAAACCGAGAAAGCACAGACAGTTTAAAGTTTAAAGCACAGACAGTTTAATACATCACCAGCCATCAGAATTAAAACTAAAAGATGGAAGCAAATACTGATTTCCCTGTTTACCATTAGGAAGCGGGTTCTTTACCATGACTGCCAAAGATCTGATGCAAAACTGCAGCTGTGACTGCAAAGGACTTTCAAGGATGCTCTGCCTTTGACTAGCATACCTAATGCCCAAGAACGTGCAATGGAAACAGGGAAGGAGAAATATGTGCAAAGCATTTGTCTTGAAGTGAGGATTTCTATTTGCAAGTGGAATTCCTGAATTATCTGGAGAAGTCTGGTTGGACCTCAGTGATGAGTTCAGGGAAAGGTGAAGAACAAAGGGAAGTTGGCCGTGAAATACCATGCATCTTTCAATGCACTGCAGGAAAAACAACTGGATCATGGAATCAAATGTTGCCTCCAACTAGCAGAGCCACAGATTCCTCTGCACAGAGGGCACAGGCTGTGTGAAGAGTCAACGCCACGAGACTGCAATTCTGGCATTCAACTGGGGAGTGTTCTGTGGAGACACACTCTGATGCAGTATCTGGAGTGTGTGAATGAGGTGGAGGAGGGGCACAGAGTGGTGGGAGTTTGACTATCAACAATGCAAAGTCACAACAGAAAATCCCAATGCAGAGGGGTACATTAGGTATGGACATTATGGTGGCACTGGTGGGAAAATTCTGCCCCTCCAACTCATGTGTAGATACCCTGTTCGGAATTTGTGGACCAGGTGTCCCAACCTGCATATCCAAAAATCAGCGGGCACTTCTGAAAAATTAGGCCTTAAATATTAAGTATTTGCCACCCCCTATAGCAGGCCAGGGAGGAGTACTGGTCACAGACCTACTATAAAATATTATGATTCAACCTAAAACAAGTGCAAATACATTCTTAATTCAGAACAAGCAACCCCCTACATGTACTACTTCTTTCTTGTCACGTGACATTACAGAATAGTAACTAGAAGAGAACTTGTAAATACTAGGAAGTTAAGAACTTCCCCTGCTGAAACATTCCTTCACCAATTACTAATAAGTTGAAAACATATTAGTCGCAGATAACAGAGATAGATATCTACTGTTTCAGCTTATCTGCTCTAAAATACAATATTTTTTTTAAATTATGTGTGAATTCAATAATTTGATTTATCTGATTAAGAGCCAGTATTTAGATGAGCAGATCAAACAGGTACACTGGCAATGGTTGACTGAGGAGACATTCACATATCATATACAGGTTTGGGAGCACTTTTCCTCCCAGCAAGCACTCTAATTAATGCAACCAGTTCTAAAATTAAAATGTTAAATCCCCATGAAAGATTCCGGAGGACAAACTTTTGAAAGGAAGTGGAATGCAAGTGCTTCACTGAGACCAAGAGAAACTAAATTACAACTTTGGATTCCTTTGGCTACCAAATCTGTGATCACTTTCTGTGGTATTGCCTCTCATTTTCATACTAATTTATTTTGGCCATGACCTGTTCTGATGTGAACTGGATTCAGTTGAGCACTAAGCTGACATTAGCCAACTGATGTCTTCCCCTGATCTGAGACTTATACTGTAAATTTAGCCTCTACATTTGAACAATGGTTAATTTTTCTTTTAGATTTCAATGAGCCATTTTAAAAGTTATCAGAATCTTTTTAACATTTTCTTAAACTAATTCAAATGTTATGTTTGTTCACTAACTCATTCCTTATGGTCACCTAAGGGCAACTTGGACAAGGATTTAATATTGCTTCTAAAAATCACAACTGTCACCTTTTTAGCAATATAGTCTTAAGTGGCAGAATAAGAAAAATAGGCCAAGATTTTCAGATGTGACTAGTGATTTGGGGAGAGAGGCAGTCAGTTTTTAGGTGCTCAACTTGAGACAATTGATAGGAACTGTACACCTAACCTCCACTGAAACTCAGGTCCCTTTAAGGTGGGCACCGAAACATTTAAGCAGCCAAAAATCACTAGTAAAATTTGACAATCTATTAATATGCAATATATATTGATCCTCATAAATCACTGCACAAATGCATTAGCCAGGATCCACCGCTTAAACAACTGGGGCTTTTCATGTCACATTAACCTTTGCAATCGGGAGATTTTCTATTGTGAGAGGCAAGTTCTGGGTGATTGCTTTAAAGTGCAGCTTTCTACCCTTGACCCTCAGATTGCCACAAGCCATGAGGATCAGAGGCAGCAACTGTCCCATATGGCTGCCATTTTTAAAATGTAAATGCTTTGTTACATTCCTTTCAAGGGGTAAAATGACACATTAGGATCCCTTGGGAGTACCCATCCTCACAGCAGGATTAAATCCCATTCCCAGCTATGACTGCTGAGAAGGAGCCTGGGCTCCTAGCAGCTTGCAAAGCAGGCAGTCTCTTGGCTGCCCTGATGAGAAAGGGGAGACTCTCCTCCAAAGCTCCCTGCAGCTGGCAGGCATTTACTCTCCTCCTTCCCCCCTGCCCCCCTCCAAAAAATCTGCTTTATTAATGGGAAGGTAAGGCAGGGTAGGAACCAGTGCCTTCCTCCCAGATGTTAAGCATCAAAGGAGGGAAGAAACAGTGGCTCCCAGGAGGGGCTTCATACAAACAAAACAGACAAATGTTTGTGAAAAGTGGGTTAGTGCCCACCATCCCTACCCCAGATGTGAGCAGATGTCAGAGCAGAGGATGGAGCTCATTTCTACGTAAGGGGCAGGTTCCCCCAATATTCCCTAAACTGGGCCCAACCCCCATGCCACCACAATTGTTTTTTTGTTAAAAGATGCCCATGTTGGTCAAATAACCAGCCTTGCTTCTCCCACCTTCTACCAAGTGAGGATCGAGGGGAAAGTGAATGCAACTGTCCTTTAAAACAATATGGCTATTATATTTCCCTATATACGTCACCTGCAAACAAAATGGAACACTGGGGCCATATTTTCAAATGTGAGTGTTCACAATTAGACACCTGAACACCTATTTTAGGCATCTTAACAGGGACTTGGGGGCCAACTCGGATATTTAATTGCTTGAATCCAGATTTAGGTGCCTAACTTTAGGTACCCAAGTCTGAAAATATATACACAATTTATATACAATGTATTGTTTAAATAAACGGATTATTTAATGTTGTTCCTCTACCACAGAAGCTCTCAACTAAAAGTTAGTTATGGAGAAGCTCCTCCCCATTACTTTAGGCAGCCTATAGTCTCTCTGCCTTAATGTATTATGACCAGTTGTTAATAACCACTGCCTCAGGAAGGATAGTCACTTCCTGCTGTAAAAACACACTGACAGGCACGTTTCTGTGTATATTTTACACTTGTTCAATATTATTCTCTTTGATTTCCTAATGGATTTATCCTAGAAGGGGAGGGGGATTTAAAATGTTGGGGGCACAACTATAATGAAGTCAACAGAATTGCTGCCATTTATACCCAGGATGAATTTGGTCTGTTAAATTCTATCAACACCTCTCACAAAAAGCCACACGCTTGAAATCCGCATGTCATGTGAACAGACTGCTTCATCGACCAGCTCTCACACTGCTACTTCCCTTCAACAACAACAAAAATTAATTCTTTCCTTCCCCACCTCACCTCTTCCTGTGTGTCACACTGAAGCCGTATTCTCACCAGGGCTCTGGGGGAGCTCTCTTTAGTGGGCTTGCACACACAGCACTCCCTGAGTGCACAGCCATGTCAGACTCAGAAATCTGCCATTGGGCGAGGTCAAATAATGTCAGTCAAGCCCGGCGGCAGCTGGGGCCCTCTCCACGGCACGAATGGCAGGCAGCTGCCTTCTGCCCAGCCCAGAGCCCTGCGCAGGCTGGGAGAGGAGGACACAGCAGCCCAGCTCACTCCCAGTTTTATAGCAGTTAGACGTGCAGTCACATGCTTAAAGGGTTCGTTATTTGCAGGCAGTCCCAGACAACCTAGTGTCTCCCCCTCCCCTCTTGCATCTGAAGAAGTGGGTATTCACCCAGGAAAGCTCATGCTGCAGAACGTCTGTTAGTCTATAAGGTGCCACAGGATTCTTTGTTGCCCCTCCCCCCGGGTTTCAGAGGTTTTTAAACGCGTAAAGCAGCGAGGGGTTGCCGCCAGCAGAGCAACCCCGACCTCTGTAACACGACAGCTCTCCACACTGCCAGGGGCAGGGCAGCCCGCTGCAGGGCCCCACGGCGCCCAGGGCAGGGTCCCGCGCGATGGCGGCGGCGGCGCCCCGGGGACACTCACCAGCCATGGTGCTGCACACACGCGCTCTCAGCCCGGGACTCTCGGCGGCGGCGGCAGCAGCTCCGCGCCCTCCTGCTGCTCCGGCTCAGCTGTTCCCGGCTCTACCCCGGCCGCTCCTCCCCGCGAGTGGGAATTTCCCGCCGGGGTGACGTAGTAGCGCCGACAGCCCGGCTCCCCCACACGCCTACTGCGGCCGCAGCGCTGTGAGCCGGGGATGAGGGGTCTGATCTCGGCGTGGATACTCCTACAATCGGAGCAATCGCTCCCCTCCCCCTGCGTGCTACAGAGCTACCTCGCCGTGCACAGGCACCCCCCCGCACAGCGCCGGGCTGGCTGCGCCCCGCGCCCACTCCCTCCAGCTGCGCCCCTAGCACGCCAGGCTGACCCTCGCTTGCTTGCCAGAGTGTAACACGGGCCTCCCCTCCCAGCGCTGGCTGGGGCGCTGTCCTCTGCGACCACTGGCAATACCGCCTGTTCCTTCTTCGCTGTCAGCTTGTGATGAGGTGTGAGAGTGCCCTCTCTGCTGGGCAGGCACACATTTTCCTCCTCTCTCTCTCTCTCTCACACACACACAAGCCATCCCGTGCTCACACCACACAGGCACCCCATATATAATGACACACACACGGGGTACTCACATTTTAATACCAAGTGCTTTAGAAATAGCGAAGAAAGCGAAGCTCAGATGGGACAGTAATGTATTGGCATGGCAAAATTCACAAATGTTGACTATGCGTAAAACAGACACAGGACCCTGCCCCAGGCAATGGCCACACGCCCCTGCAATCCAACACACTCTCTCAAACACACAGCAGCAGTTTAATATAAGCAGCCATAGCAGTTGCTCCATAATCATGGTTGCAACTGAATGTCCATTATGAGCCTGAGGTTGTGCTCCTTCCCAGACCATAATAGCCAAAATTGGTAGGTTAAATATGATATTTTTAGTAAATTGGACAATTGGTTCCTGAATTATGCGAGTAATTCAGAGTGTTTAAGATTTTAATGCCACATTGTCCCAATATAAAAAAAGAAAGTAGAGAAAAACAATTTCACTTACTAGACTCCTCTCAGAGATCTAGTGCCCAGGTCAAAATTTAGTTGACTGAAGTCTAATTTCCAAAAGTTAACAACTTTTGATTTTGGAACATTGATAGGGAATGTCAGCTTCAACATTTAGTACAGGATGTTGAGGGATATTTCATTTAATTAAAAAGAGTATAAGGCTCTCACCCTTTTCCCTGCAAAGATAAATCACTCAGTAACCTGACTGACCAGGAGGCTTATCAACTTCAAAAGAGAAGTGTTCCCTTCTTTCCTCACAGTCAGGGCCATCTCTACCTTTTTTGCTGCCCCAAGCAGCGAAGCAAAGAAAAAAAAAGTGGCTGCAGCAGTGCCACCAAAGAAGAAAAAATGAAAAAGCTGCTGCTGAACTGCCACCAAAGAAGAAAAAAAGTCGGAGTGCCGCCCCAAGAACGGACGGAGTGCCGCCCCTTCACATTTGCTGCCCCAGGCACCTGCTTCCTTAGCTGGTGCCTAGAGCCGGGCCTGCCCAAACTAAGACACCAGCTTCCCCAATGTCCTCATACCCCCTGATAGCCCTATGTGCCTCCCCACCCCCAGGCCCACCACATGGGTCCTCCTTCCATACACCTTCCTGAGATCCAGGCCTAGATCCCCAGCTCTTCCTAACAGAGATGCATTATTAGGGGATGATGCTCAGGAGCACTCACAGTCTCATCAGTTAAGTGCCACATACCCTTGACATCATTGTTTCCACAGTAACTAAAGTCGACCAAAATAGAGATGAGCAAATTGCAGCCATGACTTTAAATCTCCCCAAACTTCAGGGAATTTGGGATCCAGACCTAGACCTGGATCTGAACTTCTCTATTCGGTCCTATCACTATAATGAGTTGAATTGGAACCCATCTTAAGGGCACCCCTTGAACTTTGGGGAAATCCAGATTCAGATCCCATACTGACTCCAATCTCCATGACTTGCTTGGAACGGGAACACAAGCGTTTACTGGTTTCTCCCTCCTCCCAATCAAAACTTCAGATGGATTGTACAGCACCTTTCGAGTATATTGCATCCTAAAGCTCTACAGAGATAGGAGTGGATTTTGTAAGATGCTGATTGAGTTAGGCATCTAAATGCCTTTGAAATCTGGGCCTTAGATACTACCAGGTGCTATATAAATAGCCCTAAGAAAGGCAGATTTGCATTGGAGCCACTCCATAGTTTAGATTTTCTAATATAAGTCTGATTTTACACAGAATTTTGAGAATCAGAGGGGTAGCCATGTTAGTCTGGATCTGTAAAAGCAGCAAAGAGTCTTGAGGCACCTTATAGACTAACAGACGTTTGGGAGCATGAGCTTTCGTGGGTGAATACCCACTTCGTCGGATGCATGAAAGCTCATGCTCCCAAACGTCTGTTAGTCTATAAGGTGCCACAAGACTATTTGCTGCTTTTACAGAATTTTGACAGTGATGGTAGAAAGTAGAATTTTGTGGTATGAAGGTAGAATTTTTCTATCAAATTTGAAGTGATTTGTATAGGGGTTCCAGAACTTCAGCAGCTTGGAAAGAGAATTGCAGAATTCAAAAATTCTTCTAGTTTTTTTTGCCACTTTGTAGTAAACGAAAAACAAACAAAAATACCCAGAAAACGAGAGAATTAAGATAAAATCTGGTCTTTCCCTTGCTGAGATCCTGTGTCCAACATCAAAATTTGGTGATTAAATTCTAATGTCAAAAGTTAGTTTACTTTTGAATTGGTAAGACTGCTATGGAATGTCTGCTCTGGACTGGTGAGCTTAATTCAGAATGTGAGACAAGCTGAAAAGATGTTCTGGCATGCAAAGGGTTACCAGGTTCCTGCCTATGGTATGGCTGATCTGGACAGAGTTATAAAAAGGAACAGGGAAGGCTGCATCCTCACTCCTCCCAGTTGTTGATGCTGGAAAGACCCTGTGTGGAGTTATTTTATGGAGGGTGGGAATTTTGATTTTGGAAGTAAATATAAGCGAGGGAATGGTCCCGCTATTGTGGGGAACTTTCCTGGCTTCTGCGCTACCCCGGTGAAGTGGGCTAGCGAAAGGATCTGAGTCCTCGCTCCCACTTCCTCTACCCAGAGGCTCCCTGCTCTTGAGGACTCCTCTTCCACTTTCCTGTCTGGCAGAGTTCTCGTAACCCCAACAAGGCTGGGCCCAGGATTCCTGCGGGGGCTCAACCCCCAACCCTGCTGTGGTCACCTAGGACAGGGGCTAGGGTGTCCCCACTCCAGGGTACCCTCTCTGCACGGGGCACCTCCCTGACCCACTGATTATTCCATTCAATTTAAAGCAAATACAAGTTGTTTAATAAACAATTAATTTTAAAAAGGAATAAGGAAAAATGGGAAAGGTTACAGGAAAACACATCACCCTGCTCTGTGGCAGGGAACATCACAAACAGTGTCTCTGGACATCAAGGCAGTTCACAGTCTGTTCCTCGTAGGTCCCAGGCCTCCATCTCAGGCTCTGGCTGTGCTGCAGGGATGCTGTGCGTTGGACACTTGCAATGGTGGTGGCCACACACCTCCGGGCTTTGGGTGGTGGGACCCTTCTTCCCAGAGTCAGCCCCCCCATCAACTTAAGAACCCCCTCCCAGCCTGGCCTGCAAGGACCCTTTGGCTGGAGGTGTCTTTCTGCACTGGGCCCTTTGCCCAAGGTCCCCCCCTTGGCTGGTCCCAGTTACTCACCACACCTGGCTCTGTGGCTGCAGCTCTGCTCCCAGCACAGGATCTGCTCTCCCTGGGCTGTGTCTCTGGCTGCAGCTCTGCTCCCAGCACAGGATCTGCTCTCCCTGGGCTGTGTCTCTGGCTCTGTGGCTGCAGCTCTGGCCCTTCTGGATCTGGCAAGGCTCTGCTCTCCAGCTTAGCTTGGGCCCCTGCTTTCTCCTTCGTTTGGCCCCTCTCTGTCTGACCCAGGCAATTCCAGCTCACATGGAGGATCAGACCCACCCTGGCCTTCTGTCTCCCTGATTAGCCTGCCCGCCCTGCCAATCAGGCTGACCTGGAGCATTGGCCTCTCGCCATTGTTCCTGGGGACTGTCAATCTCAGGGTCCTGATTTCCCATAGACCCCTCCCCTTTTAGTGCTGGGAGCTAGTAACCAAAACACCCCCACTGAATGTTAGTAAGGGGGCAACAGTCCCCTTACATAAAGCAAGCTCTGAGGAAAGAGATATGAAGTAAATTGTAACTTCCCCAGCTGCTGAGCATGCAGTCCAGTTTATAATGTCACAGAATTAAGAGAGACTTATAGTTTCAGTACAAATGAAAAGAGGAGGAAGCGTCTCTCCCTTTCCCTGCACAGACAGATCTCAAAGGGGAACCTGACCACTAGAGAGGCTCCTCAATGGAAAGGGAACACAAAAGGAATTTTTCCAACCAAAGGTTCATAGAATGGGGATTGCTGGCAAGCCTGTTACGGCTAGTGAGAGTCTGGGGATCCTGAATCATGTGTAAGATGAACTGCTAATGTAGCAATGTATAAGATGTCTAAATGTCATGACCCAGTGATTGAAAGTCTAATTTCATCATACCATTATTGATCAGTAACTACTCACTCAAAAGATTCCTTTGATGAGTTTGTGGCTTTTCTCTCTCTCTGGATCTGGGTCCCTTCCCTTGGTTTTCACTCTGCTTTTGGTTGTAGAGCTGTTTCCCATATTGATGGTGAATAAGAAAATATCCAAACATAGCTGAAAGGTTAAAGAATTCAGTTGTTTCTGCTACTCTGTGTTCTCTACTTCCAGGCTAAAAACATATCAGTCACCCTTGAAACAACCACCTTGGTATGTGGCATGTTTTCTTTAAAGATGTAGAGAGCAACAGATCATATGACAAATCACTTTTTCTGCTCTGATGCACTGTCTTGAGGAAGGTGCTTATAGAGATTATTTAATCACCCTTTTCTCTTGCGACTAGTGTTCTCATAAGAAAATTTTACTTTTATACTGATAGCTAAATTCTTATCTCGTCTTCAAGGCTGCAGATTTGTTCCCCTCTGAATGACACTTTTAAGTCATTTTTCTATGGTGAAACTGAGATCTCTCCACAGTTGATCCTGATAGAAAAAATAATTACACACCGAAGTGTTACCTTTTTCCTTCTCTGCTTGATATATTTTTTTATTTGTAGCATTTTCTATAATGTTTTAATAACTTATGTGCATAGAACCTTTCCTGGGGGACAGACTGGGAAGGCTCCAATGTTCTAGTGACCCTGATGGCCAGCAGGAATTCTAAGCCCTGGTAAAGCCACCAAAGGCAGACAGGTCAGAAGATAGGGACCAGATGCAAAGCGTCTGCCATGTACATTGGCCAAACCGGACAGTCTCTACGCAAAAGAATAAAAGGACACAAATCTGACATCAGGAATCATAACACTCAAAAAACAGTAGGAGAACACTTCAACCTCTCTGGCTACTCAGTAACAGACCTGAAGGTGGCAATTTTGCAACAGAAAGGCTTCAAAAACAGACTCCAAGGAGAAACTGCTGAGCATGAATTGATTTGCAAATTAGATACCATTAACTCTGGCTTGAATAGAGACTAGGAATGGCTGAGTCATTACACTATTTGAATCTTTTTCCGTATGATAACTATCCTTACACCTCTTGTCAACTATCTGTAATTGACCATCTTGATTATCACTACAAAAGATATTTTCCTGCTGATAACAGGTCATCTTAATTAATTAGCCTCTTAGAGCTTGTATGGCATCTTCTCTGTATATACATACACACTTTTCTTATATGTTCCATTCTATGCATCCGATGAAGTGGACTGTAGCCCATGAAAGCTTATGCTCAAATAAATTTGTTAGTCTCTAAGATGCCAAAAGTACTCCTGTTCTTTATACACTATAAATACATTGAACATAAGACAAAACATGGTACTCTACCTCTTTTCAGGATGGGAGAGAGAGAGAAGAACAAGAAGAGAGAAATTAAGTCTTAACCCATAGAACAATGTTTCCCAAACTTGGGACGCTGCTTGTGCAGGGAAAGACCCGGCGGGCCTGGCCAGTTTGTTTACCTGCTGCGTCCACAGGTCCGGCCGATCACGGCTCCCATTGGCCTGGAGCAGCGAGTGGTTGCTGCTGGAAGTGGCGGCCAGTACGTCTCTCGGTCCATGCCACTTCCAGCAGCTCCCATTGGCCTGGAGCAGTGAACTGTGGCCAGTGGGAGCCGCGATCGGCCGGACCTGCGGATGCAGCAGGTAAACAAACCAGCCTGGCCCACTGGGGCTTTCCCTACACAAGCGGTGTCCCAAGTTTGGGAAACACTGCCGTAGAAGAATGATGTTGTGGTTAAGGCACTAGATAGGACTCAAGAGATTGGGATTCAATTCTTGGCTCTGCCAGACTTCCTGTGTGACTTAGGCAGTCACTCGATCTCTCTGGGTTGCACTTTCTCAGCCATGAAATGGGAATAATATTTCCTTTCTCCTAGTCTTGTCTGTATTATTTATTTAAGATGCAAGTATTTCGGGCAGGAACTGTGTCTGACTACATAACTATGTACTGTGCCTAGTACAATGGGGCTGCAATCTCAGTTGATTCCTCTAGGCATTACTGTAATATAAAGAACAATCCTACCTACTTGTTGTCAGGGAAGAGAAGTAAAATATTGGGGCTCACACGCCATTATGCTGTGTGGCATATAAACCTAGGGAGAAGTCTCATATGAAGCAGCTGCAGAAATGTGCTTCTAATGCTACTTACCAGTGTGAGTGCCAGTCAGAGGATACAGGAGGGAAAATAATACCTCTCACCCTGCTTCAGCCCTTGCCACCTGCAGGTTCCTCCTTAAAATGCACTTCTCCTTATAGGCTTATGTACGTCAGCAAGAAATATAAAACTGTTGTTTAAATTAAAAAAACAAAACCACAGAAAATCCATGTCAGTAACAAGACTAGCTAAACCTCCCTGTCAGGTCAATTGTGTGACTTTTCATTGCAGCACGTTCCCCAGCCTCTGTCTGTACATCAGCTCTTTAGCATCTGTGTGGAAGACCCCCCCTCTGCCAGGCACCTCTCTTAGCTGATTCTCTGTCTTCAAGAATCACCAAGGACCTACTTCTGTGCTGAGCTTCTCAGGAGGTGCCTGCCTGCACCTGTTCCCAGTCTACTCCTACATTAGGGGGTGAAGCATTCAGCATAGGGTCTCATATTGGCATTACACTATTCCTGCTCTGGAGCTATTTCCATCTTCACCCCCTCCCCCCATTCTCACCCCTACACATATAGATAAGTAATTGTGGCCTCTTCACATTACCAGAGCTGCATAAAAGGACTAAAATCTGGCCCCGAGTCTTTATTCTAGGCTTTGTGCCTTTATTCAGACGTGATTTACCTTGCATAACATCCCTCTCCTCAAGTCCATGTATTCAGCACCTTGTGGGCCCAGGCTCTAACCTTTATATACTCTGCAATTAAAGCCTGTTTAGAGTGAAGCTGGAACTGAGCCCAGCTGTCCTACCTCCTCCCTCTCCTTGGACCAGTATTAACCCTTTCTCTACTCTCATTTTGCATAGGGTCTATATAACCCACTACTGCTTGGACATGCAAAGACTTACTACTGTGGATAGTCCCACTGAAGTCACAGTGGTAAGAGGACTGGGTCCTTAAATGATGAACTCTGAGGCAGGGACCTTGTCTCTTAATTATGTAAAGTACTAATAGACTATTGGTATTACAATTAAATATAATAGTAATTCCTATTAACAGGGAACTTTCAAAGTTGTAGTAAAGGTAAGGCTTGGGTTTTTGTTGTTTGGTCATTGTTAATTTGAACTTTCCTTTTAACAGCTTTGAAAGCCCCTGCTTTATCATGCATATGAAATATAGAAGAGTTCTGCTATTTCTCAGTCTTGTTCTGCATCATGTGACTGTCAAGATGGCAGTTTCCTGAATGGCTGTTAACTTTTTTTTAATTATATTTAGCACATGTAGGGAAAAAAATAAGTGTTCACTTGTCATTGTAATCTGATGTAGTGGCTGGCCTCTCTTTTATATAAACATGAACAATTTGATAAATAGCCATTTAGCTGCACATTATTTCTGCTTATAGATCCTTCTGCTCAGTAATAATGCTGAAAGGAAGTAAACAATGCTCACAGTTTTTAGCTTTACACATTGCTCTAAATCACTACCTTAGGCCTAGTAAAAGGTTTGACGTGCCAGGAGTCTTACAGGACAACACTCTCAGATGCCTGGGAAGAATAAAGAGTTACATTTTTCTATACAAGAAGATCAACTATACACTTTCAATCTGTGTAACTTTAATTTTAGACTAAAGAAAACAAACTAAGGGCATGGCTACACTTGCAGATGTACAGCTCTTTGAGTTAAACCAGCCTTCGTACAGCGCAGTAGGGAAAGTGCTGCAGTCTGTCCACACTGACAGCACACTAGTGTGACCACATTAGCAGCTCTTGCAATGGCCACAGAGAGCAGTGCAATGTGGTAGCTATCCCAGCAAGTGGCTGCAACGTGCTTTTCAAAGGGGGGTGGGGGGGTTAGAGTGTGACAGGGAGTGTGTTGTGTGTATGTGGGGGGAGAGAGAGTGGGTTTTTGGGGGGCTGAGAGCATGTCAGCATGCTGTCTTGTAAGTTCAGAGAGCAGCAGACCTCCCCTTCCCCTCCCGTCTTTCTCTCTCACACACAGCATTCCACACTAATGGTTGCTTTGTCTCAGAGCAGATAAGCAGCCAGCTGTCAGAAACGGAGCTTTCAAAGGGCATATCCAAAACAATGACAAGAGTGGCCACTTGACTTAAGGGGATTATAGGATGTTTCCAGAGGCTGATCTGAGCATAGTAATGCAACACCTTGTTCACACTGATACTGGGGCGCTCCAGCAGGGGTGCATCAAACGTTATTCTACTCGCTGAGGTGGAGTACCAGGAGTGCTCTAGTCGTGGAGTCAGAGTGCTCTACGTGCCTTGCCAGCATGGACGGGTAGTGAGCTAGTGCACCCGGGGCTCCTTTAATGCTCTGTAACTCGCAAGTGTAGCCAAGCCCTAAGAAAGAATCAAAGTAAAATCTCCAGAACGCTCTTTCTCTCATCTATAATACAGTATGTACCATCTCTGCCTAACAAAATAACCACTGTCTTGTAGATTTCCTAGAGATGAAAAGGTGGAGAACACAGAAAATAAAGTCATAACAGTTACATAGCCCACATCAACCAAAAACCTTACCCAGATTAAGACACTAGTCAGAGTAGTTGATAACAAGTGAATACTCACACAAATGATATTGGGTTTAAAGCAGAAACCTTGGAACAAAGACACAATGTAACAAGTGCAGTATAAGATGGGTAGCTGTGTTAGTTTGTAGCATGTATCCAAAAAAACAACAAGGAGTCTGGTGGCACCTTAAAGACTAACAGATTTATTTGGGTATAAGCTTTTGTGGGTAAAAAACCCACTTCATCAGATGCATGGAGTGAAAATAGTGCAGTAAAAAATAAAGCGCAGTATAAAAATAAAAGAAAATAAAGTGCGGTATAAAAACTTAGAGAACGAGCTGACATGGCTAAGGGACAGGGAGAAGCAGAAAGCAGAATGGAACATACTTATAACTGGGGCCTGGTCTACACTAGAAAATTAGATCAATTTAACTATGTTGGTTGGGGTTTGAAAAATCCATACCCCTGAGCAGCATTGTTAAACCCATTTTAAGTCTCCATGCAGACAGCACTAGGTCCACAGAATAATTCTTCTGTCGGTCTAGCTACCACCCTTTGGGGAGGTAGATTACCTATGTTGATGGGAAAATCCCTCCCATTGTAGGTAGTGTCCCTGCTGAAGCGCTATAGTGGTGCAGCTGTGCTGCTACAGCATTTTAAGTGTAGCCCACATCTTACTTGGATACCTCATAAAGGTCAATAAAACAACTGTAATGTCAAAATGTGAGAGAATTAGAATGATAGTTACAATCGGAAAATGATAATACTGTCTGATATTGGGTTTGTTCAAAGCAAAATTCAGTGGGTTCAAATCATTGCATGTCAAAACCCAGGAAATTGTCAAAGTTTTGCACAAATCTAACCCCCTACCTCATAACAGGCTTCAAGATACACGTTCCTCAGCTGTTTAAACTAGACATAGGGGAAGACGCTGAGAGATGAAAGACCAAGTCGAATGTGTCTGTGAAAATCATCGATAAAAACTCCTGCCATGCAGTGCTGAGACTCTAAATTTAAAATTATCTGCCTTAGGTAACATAGCATGTTATAGTCTTCCTTAATTTGAGCCTGACTCTCTAGGTGAAAAGAAGAGCTTTTGACTCTTAAAAAACCCCTCCTTCTTAAAGAAGAATGTGCTCCAGCCAAACCATCAATATCTATTCACTGGGAGAAGAGCTCCCCCACATTGGGAACTAAGCACACAAGGGTACTGAAGGGGATAGGGTACCTGTAGCTTAATTTTGGTTACTGGAGGCTTCTCAGCAGTTAATTGGGGAAGTGGACACACCTTTCTCTCACTCAGTGTATTGTTCTTATTTAGTTAGGTAGAGTTGGTATTAAACAATTGTTTTATTTTTATTTGAATATTACAAAAAAACAGCCATAAGCTGGAGCCTGCTACAATCCATTTTATCCCCTGTGGTTCTGAACCCCCCTTTCCAAGATGGAGGCTGACACCCTCCTCCTTACATAACAATAGCAGCTGTTCCATGTGCCTGGGAGCTGACTCTCTGGGGATAATAAGCAGCAAGTTGTGAGACAGGGACAGGGAAAGTGAACTGTATCTTTTTTCTGTGAGGGATTTAGCCAGGCAAAAACGTAGATCTGCATATTTAGCCTATGATAGTGGAGACAGAGGAAGGACAAATTACCATTGTTAGCTTGTTTAAGTAAGCTGAATTCAGGAAGTAAAGGAAAGGGGAATACCTACCACCATGAGAGAGAAAAAACAGGCCAACAGAAAAAAGGAGTAATTAGACAAGACCCAGATGGATGGTGATGGTGGTGCCTGGGGCTGGAAAGGTGGAGTCAAAGCAGGTAGCTGCCTACTGTGAGGGCAGGAATGGCTTTTAAAAAAAAAAGGGGGCAGCCAAATCAGCAGAACAAATAAAACTTTTTTTAAAAAATGTGACACAACAGTCTGAGTGCCTCCTGGAAGTTGGTGCCCACAGCCCAGGGTGACTGTCCTGCTTCCCCAGCCCTAGAACTGGTCCTGTGTAAGGAGCCCTTGGAGTGCACATATAGTGAAAATTAACTACACCTAGTGAAATGATTGATGCCTAAGCAGCACATCCAATTAGTGTCAAATGAGACCCTGGGCTGCAAGCAAGGCCAGGATTGTTGGAGACTAACTTGTTGAACTAGTTAGTAAATGGTGATTAGACCAGGCACCTGCTAGCCAGAATTTTCCATTACAACAGCTTCAGCTTGTAGTGTCAGAAGATAAGCATGAAAGTTTCCAATACTAGAGGCAAAGGGAGCAGGAACTCAAGTGGGAAGCTGATGGTAAAAATGCCTGCTTGTCTCTGAGCTTGCCCTTGCCATCATAAGAGCTCTTTTTCTTTATGGCTACTTGATGCAACGCCACCTAGTGCTTGTGATTTCATAATAGTGTTGTGTCCCTGGCTTCTTCATACAATGTTTCCTAATGGTCACTATCTAAAAATATTTTTTTAAAGCATATGAAAATCTATTGTTTTCCACCAGGGTCCCATAAAATCTGTTCGCTGCATCTGATTCTGACAGCTGGTCATTCTTGGGTGGTTTCTTACCTCTCCAAAAGGTAGGGAAAGGAATTTGTTGGGTAAAGCAGATATGGGTGCGTCCAGGGTTCTTCTCCCCAAGAAGAGTGCCCAGGGATGGCTGATGGTGCCCTCTCCAGGGGACCCCACTAAGGAAGCCTCTGGTACAATAACAGTGACCAGAAAAATTAGCTGGAGACCAGGAAGTCACTGAAAGGCTGCTGAACAAATGGGCTTTGGATCAGGCCCAAAATGACTACAAAGATGATGAAAAGGCTTGTAACACAGAAGATGATAAAGACTCCAACTAAAATTGCTAGCCCAGTTCATAGCTGTATAGCTCTTGCCTTGTGCTTATGGTAAGAGCTAAACATTTTTTTAAAAGACAAATTAACAGCTTCCCATAGCAGTAAATCAACTGTGGTGACTGTGATTCTAAAGTCCAGCATTTATTTATAAATAACACTTAATCAGAAGTGCTTGACATTTTGTGATTCACTATTGTTAGAAGTGTGAGACATGGGGAAGTGACAACAGCAGTTTCAGTTAAGTTACCACTGATAATTATGTTTTATAGCAGGCTGTTATACTGGATCAATGAGAATTTTGCCTGAGACTTGTCTCCTTCTAACCTGGGAGGACACAGAAAGAGAGGAAATGGGAAGTAGAAGGAATAAAAGACTGTGGGCTTGTCTATATGCGGTCACACCACTTTAACTAAAAGTGTAATTTAAAATCAATGTAGTTAAACTGCAAAACAGTGAGTGGTGGCTTATACTGAGTTAGCTTGAGTCAATTAAGAACGGGTTTAAACCAAACACAGAATACATCACTCAAACTGAAATAAGAGTGACCAGGTGGATGAGGTAATCTCTTTTATTGGACCAACTTCTGCTGGTGAAAGAGGCAAGCTTTCAAGCTCCACAGAGCTCTTTTTCACAGGGCCGCTGCGGGGGCAGGGGGGTAAGTGGGGCAATGTGCCCCAGGCCCCACAGGGACCCCCACAAGACTATAGTATTCTACAGTATTGCAACTTTTTTTAATGGAAGGGCCCCCGAAATTGCTTTGCCCCAGGCCCCCTGAATCCTCTGGGCGGCCCTGGTTTTTCAGGTCTGAAAAAGGTACTCAGAGTGTCACAGCTAAATACAAGATGGAACAGATTGTTAAGCATAAGGAGTTAACATGTTGCGAGAGGCCATTTAAAGCAGGGGTCGGCAGCCTCTGGCATGCGGCTCACCAGGGTAAGCACCCTGGCTGGCCGGGCCAGTTTGTTTACCTGCCCCTTCCACAGGTTCGGCCGATAGCGGCTCCCACTGAACATAAGAACATAAACATAAGAACACGGTTCACTGCGCCAGGCCAATGGGGATGGCGGGAAGCCCCGGCCAGCACATCCTGCGGCCCATGCCACTTCCCGCAGCCCCCATTGGACAGTGACCAGCCCTTGGGCTGAATGCAGCCAGCTGTTTTGGCGGCTAGCTATTGTGGCAGCCCCAGGGCTGGTCACTGTCCAGCTGTTTTGGCAGGCCCTGTCCCAAAAGAAATCATGGAGGTCCCAGAAAGTCACAGAATCCATGATCTGCATGACAGAATCATATCCTTAATCATTACATTGATTGCTTCAGGGTGAAAAATTGACTGTGAAATCCTAACAAACATCACATTGACCACTATCTCTCCACCAACGAGAGGACAGCTATTCAGTCCCTGAAATCCAACCACCAGATAGTGATCAAACCAAAAGACATAGGGGGTGCCCTCATAGTCCTCAACCGTGACGACTATATCAATGAGGCCAACCATCAACTCCCAAACACCACATATTATAAAAAACTCCAAGAAGACTCCACACCACAATTCACCTAGGAATTTAAGGATATCATGAAGTCCTTCCCCAACAACTCCAAGAGAAATTCCACAAGCTCATCCCCAACAAACCCACCCCACATGCTTCCCAAGATACACAAACAAGGGAACCCAGGCAGATCCATCATATCTGGCCACAACACTCTTACTGAAGGACTATCAGGACTCAAAAACCATTCTCAAACCACTCACCACGCAAATGGCCAGTTTCCTCCACGACACAACAAACATCCTCCAGAAACTTCACAACACTAACAACCTCCCTCGGAACACCATCTTTGCCATCATGGATGTCACCTCCCTATACACCAACATCCCTCACCATGAGGGCATCACTGCCTGCCTCAAATATCTACAAGACAATTGCCAATACTCTGGTAATCCACCCCAAACACATTGCCAAATTCATCCATTTCATCTTCACGCATAACAATTTTACATTCAGTAACAAATGCTTTGTCCAAATCATGGAAAAAGCCATGGGTCCTAGGATGGCTCCCCACTAAGCCAACATCTTCATGGGCCACAACTGAGAAAGAATTTCTGGACAAATGTACCAAAAAATCACAATGATATACTTGAGTTACATCAATTATATTTTCATCCTCTGGATAGAAGACCTTAATTCCCTCACAGATTTCCACCACAACTTCTACAACTACCATCCAGTTCTCAAATTCTCTCTAAAACACTTCCACAGCAGCATCAACTTCCTGGACACCACAGTTAGATTCAGCAATGGAACCCTACAGACAACTATATATAAGAAACCCACGGATCCCCACACTTACCTTCACAGATCCAAGAAAGCAACTGAAACACATAAAAAAAATCTATTTTCTACAGCCAGACACTCAAATACCACATAATATGCTTTGATGAGAAAGTTTGGGATACACACCTTAACACACTTAAAACCACCTTTACAAAACAAGGACATGCCACCAGAGAAGTACATCACACCACAGAATGGGCCACCCAAATACCCCCAGAGTACCTGGTTTAATACGGGGGGGGGGGGGGATCCAATGACCACATGGCCCTAGTTGTCACCTATCACTCTACGCTGTAACCTATATAGGGTGTCATAAATATCAAGGGAAGGGTAACCACTTTTCTGTATACAGTACTATAAAATCCCTCCTGGCCAGAGGCACAACATCCTTTTACCTGTAAAGGGTTAAGAAGCTCAGGTAACCTAGCTGGCACCTGACCCAAAGGACCAATAAGGGGAAAAGATACTTTCAAATCTGGGGAGGGGGAAAAGGCTTTGTTTTGTTTGTTCTTTGTCTGTCTGTTCTGTGTGGGTGACAGATCAAGAAGGCAAGCATTCCAACTCAATTAGAATTAGTAAGTAATAATAAGGGAATGCGTTAGCTTACTTTTATTTTGGCTTGTGATTTTCCTTGTCTAGAGGGGAGATCCTCTATGTTCTTGAGTCTTTTGTTATTCTGTAAAGTACTTACCATCCCGATTTTATAGAGGTGATTCCTTTACCTTTTCTTTAATTAAAATTCTTTTAAGAACCTGATTGATTTTTCATTGTTTTAAGATCCAAGGGTTTGGATCTGTGTTCACCTGTACCAATTGGTGAGGATATATTCTCAAGCCTCCCCAGGAAAGCGGGTGTAGGGGTTTGGGGGGATATTTGGGGAAGGTAGGGCTCCAAGTGACCCTCCCTAAATGTTTGTTTAAATAACTTGGTGGTGGCAGCGTTACTTAATCCAAGGTATAAGAGAGAAATTGTGCCTTGGGGAGTTTTTAACCTAAGATGGTAGAAATAAGCTTAGGGGGTCTTCATGTGGGTCCCCACATCTGTACCCTAAAGTTCAGAGTGGGGAGGGAACCCTGACATAGGGTATAATTCAACAGTAACAATCCACAATGGGGACCACATCCTGAAAGAAATATTTCCTAACCCCCCTCTTCTGGCCTTCAAACAATCCCCCAAGCTCAACATCAGAAGCAGGCTCCCCACGGACCAGGACAAACCAACTCAAAGCAGCACCAGGCCCTCCCATAACAACAGATGCAAAACCTGCAACATATCTCCACTGCTCAGTACCCATCCTCCCCATGACACCTTTCAAAATCCAAGGGTCCTACACATGCCTATCACAATGTGTTGTTCTTTATCCAGTGCACTAAGTGCTCCAATAACAACTATGTGGGTGAAACGTCACTATGCTCTCGAATGCAGAAAAATGATAAAAAACAAAAACACCATATCATCATGGGTGAACACTATGACAAAATGATCACTCCATAGCTGACCTATAACTTAGCTAGACACTAGAAATCATGGACTCAATAAATACACTGGATTTATGGTTCATTACAACAATCTTTAACCCACTAACCCTCCTTTATCCTGTGACTATAGAGGAGTTAACTGCCCACTTCACTTTGAATAGTCTCTTGCGATATGTTAACTTATTATGCTTAACAATCTGTTCCACCTTATAGTTAGCTGTGACACTGAGTACCTTTCTCAGCCTTGGTTTACACTACAGAGTTAAGTTGACTTAAGTTTTGTTTACAATCATAAGTTGCTTTAATAACATTGTGGAGCATGTCCACACAACGCTCCTTGTATCAGATGTGTGTGTCCACAGTTGTTGCTCTTGCATCAACAGAGACAGTGTTGCATCATGGGTAGCTATCCCACAGTGCAACTCCCCACCCTCTGTCACTTTCTGCTGCTGGGAACTCTGGGAACAGACCGCAGTGCATCATGGAGATGTACTCACCATCCTATGATGCAGTTATTTCTATCTCATGCCATGGGCTTCGTAGTTCCTACTTTGTTTCATGCTGTTTTTCAACAGCCCTTGTAAAGTGTGCATCCACCATCTCTGCCTGACAGCATGCATTCTGAGCTGCTGACCACTGTGGTGATGAGAATTATGAACACAATGCGGCTGGTCCTGCAGTATTTTATGAGCTGAAAAACAGAGTGAATCAGTGATGCCTGCCCCGCTGTCTGCCATGGAAACAAATAATTCCTTTCTAGAACTATGTGTGGAGCTCTCCTCAGAACTGCGGCGCAAGGACACCAGAATGAGAGCTGCCCTCACTGTGGTAACCTGGGTAGCGATCGCTGTGTGGAAGCTGGCAACTCCAGACTGCTACCAGTCAGTCACGAATCAGTTTGGAGTTGGAAAGTACACCGTGGGGGTTGTGGTGGTGCAAGTCTGCAACAAAGACAAGTTCAGAGTCCTGCACTTAGGATGGAAGAATCCCATGTACTGCTACAGGCTGGGGAATGACTGGCTAAGCAGCAGTTCTGTAGAAAAGGACCTGGGGATTACAGTGGATGAGAAGCGGGATATGAGTCAGCTGTGTGCCCTTGTTGCCAAGGTCAATGGCATATTGGGCTGTATTAGTAGGAGCATTGCCAGCAGATCAAGGGAAGTAATTATTCCCCTCTATTCAGCACTGGTGAACCAGGAGCAATGGTCTCAAGTTGCAGTGGGGAAGGTCTAGGTTGAATATTAGGAAACACTATTTCACTAGGAGGGTGGTGAGGCACTGGAATGGGTTACCTAGGGAGGTGGTGGAATCTCCATCCTTAGAGGTTTTTAAGGTCCGGCTTGACAAAGCCCTGGCTATGATGATTTAGATGGTGTTGGTCCTGCTTTGAGCAGGGGGTTGGACTAGATGACCTCCTGAGGTCTCTTCCAACCCTAATCTTCTATGAGTCTATGATTCTATGATTAATCGCCTCCTGCTACAAAGGATTGTGACTCGGTAATGTCTAGGAAATAATTGATTGCTTTTAGGAAATGGGAGTCCCTAACTGCGATGGGGCGATAGATGGGATGCATATCACAATTTTGGCCCAGACCATCTTGTTATGGAGTACATCAACCAAAAAGGCTACTTCTCTATGGTCTTGCAGGCTCTGGTGGATCACTGGGGCAGGGTGGTCAGGGAAGGTGCCTGATGCATGCATCTTTCAGAGCACTGAATTGCACAGAAAGCAGCATGCTGGGACTTTCTTTCCAGATCAGAAGATTCCATTGGGGAATGTGCAAATGCCCATAGTAATCCTGGGAGACTCCATATACCCCTTACTCCTGGGGCTCATAAATCCTTACACTGGGAACCCAGACAGCAGTAAGGGGTGCTTCAACAATATGCTCAGCAGGTGCCAAATGACCACTGAATGTGTCTTTGGCTCACTGAAAGGTCGCTGGCACTGTCTTTTTGGCCAGTTAGACCTCAGTGAGGAAAATATTCTGATGGTCATTGCGGCCTGCTGTACTCTACATATTTGCGAATTGAAGGGGAAAAGCTTTTCTCAGGGGTGGGCCGCTGAGGCTGATCAGCTGGCTGCTGATTTTGAGCCGCCAGGTACAAGGGCAATTAGAGGGACACAGCAGGAAGCTATTCGAATCAGAGAGGCTTTGAAGGAGCATTTTGACTATGATTCCCAGTAATATGTCTGTATGTGATGCATTCTGCCAGACAATGTTTACTTGCCACCATGAATTACTCCTGTGGTACTTGCTTCTTGGGCGTTAATTGCAAGAAGCAAATAGTCCTCACTATAGCCAATGTGTTTCAATGTTAGCACTGAGCGATGTACGTATTTCACAAATAAAGACTCATTTAATTTCAAAGACTCAAGTTTAATAACAGGATCAAACACAAACTTTTGGTCAAACAGGTGACGTGAGGAAGAAGAAGAGTCTTGCGGTTAGGGATCTCACAACTGGGTGTAACTCCAGCTTTCATTAGGAAACCTTTCCCTAGGTGTGGAGTGCATGGGTACTGTGAGGGACTGGAAACATGCAAGGAATGCTGTGGGGGAGTTTGGGGAGGGCAGGGACTAGAGTTCTGTAGTGGCTGGAGGGGGAGTCTGGCACAGATTTGCTGCAATTGCAGGTTAATGATGGACTTCAACATCTCTGTCTGGTCCTCAAGGAGCTTTATCATCAGTTCCTGCTCCTGTGTCCTTTCCTGGCTATCCAACCTCAGTCTTTCATTAATTGTCTCCCTCCATGATCTTGTTTTACTCTATGCTGCATCTGTTGACTGCAGCACCTTGTGAAACATATCCTCCTTACTCCTCCTGGGTCACTGCCTTATCGGATGGAGGCACTCCGCCGGTGTGGAGGAATGTGTTCTCAAGGGCACATCTGCAGAAGGCAAAGAAACAATGAACAGACAGTGTTGTGATTGTGCTCACAGCTGTGAATCACAAAAGTTACACACACCTTTTTCTCACTGTCCCTTGGCTAGCACACAGGTTGCCGCAAGTCCCAATTATGATGAGTTTGTGGGGAAGAAGGGGGCAGGCAAAGGGAGAAAGGGACAAAGGGTAGTTTGCGAATGAAGTTACTATAAGTGGCTAGGGAGCCTATTCTGAATATTGGTACCCTTTTCTACAGGGTAGGGTAATCGAACTCGATATCTCACTCTAAGGGTAACCCAGGATGCAAGGGAGCATCTCCTGCATGTGTGTAGTTTCAGATCGGTTCCGTATGCCGCTCGACTGTGTGTTACTATGGTCCCTGCAGAAATAATTGCCTACGGTGGGGGGACAATCAAGGCAGATCTCCCAAGGAACCTTTGGCAGAGGATTGCAGAATACCTACAGGAAAGTTTCCTAGAGATCACTATGGAGGATTCTAGAGACATACCCATGTACATTAACACCATGGCCCCACTGCGTAGATGGACAGGTGCTGTTGTTAATTTCTGTCCCTTATCCCTCCTCTACCATATAACAAAGTACATGACAGTTCAATCTCCTCTCACCGTGCAGTATCAAAGCAAAATGAGCACTTACTGGAGCTCCCCTCTCCTGCGTCCTGTGCACCCAAACTGGAGCGCTGGGACTGGCTAGATCCTTGCAGAGTGGAAAAAAGGTTCTGACTCACCGCACTAATGGACGACCTTGCCGTGTGCTCCATATTGTCCTCCAGCTCCACCTCCTCTGCCATCACTTCATTGTGATTGAGTCCACTGGCTGCTGCCTCCAGTCCCCCCAAAATATCCACAAGGCTCTTGGTGATGGAGGTAGGGTTGCCACTGAGGCTGATATGCAGTTCCTTATAGAAGTAGCATATCTTCGGCACTGCACCAGAGTAACGATTGGCCTCCCTTGCCTTCTGGTATGCCTGCATCTGCTCCTTGACTTTAGCATGACACTGCAGCATGTCCCTTTTGTGCCCTTTCTCCTGCATGCAACTAGCAATCAGCCTGTAGGCATTGCAATTCTACAGCTGGTGTGAAGCTGTGACTGGAAAGCCTCGTCTCTCTATATACTCAGAAGATCCAACAGCTCCAGTGTCAACAAAATTCTGTAGTGTAGACAAGACCTTACATCAACCTAATTTTGTAGTATAGACTTGCTCTCAGACATGAAGAAGAGCTCTGTCGAGTTTGAAAGCTTGTCTTTTTCATCAACAGCAGTTCCTCCAATAAAAAATATTACCTCACCCCCCCCACCCCTTGTCTCTCTAGTACAGTAGGACTAAAATGTTTACAATTACACTGAAGTAAGGTTGTCTACACTACAGCCTATGTCTGCAAAATGTATGTTGTTCAGGGGTGTGAATATTCCACCCTGAATGACATACCGGTAAGTTACACCAACATAAGTGCTCGTGTGCACAGCTTCTCCCACTGACATAGCTTATACCATTCATGGAGGTGTTTTTTAATACCAACGGGAAAGTTCTATCCTGTCAGCATAGTGCGTCTTCACCAGATGCACTGCAGCAGCTCAGCTGTATCAGTACCAGCTGAGGATCTGAGTATATTTCTGCTCCACCTTTGTGAGAAGGCCTTTTCCATTAAGCAACTAATTATTGTCAGTTCCTAAGGCCTTGTCTACACTACCAAGTTTTATTGAAAAAAACTGCCTTTTGTAGACAAAACAGTGAATGTGTACACACTGCGATGCGACTTTTGTTGGGAACAATGCCTGGTTTTGGTAACAAAATACAACCACCCCGATGAGCGACACGTCTTTTTCCTCTAAATTTTTCTCGACAAAGTGCCAGTGTAGACACCACACTTGATTTCATTGGTTTAATTGGCCTCCAGGACGTGTCCCACAATGCCCATCGTGACTGCTCTGCTCAGCAGTTTGAACTCCACTGCCCTGCAGCCACGAAAACAATCATCCGCCCCTCCCCCTTAGAAGCCCCAGGAATTTTTGAAATTCCATTTCCTGCCGCCTCGGGATGGAGAGATCTCATCATATCTTCCCAGGCGACCATGGTGGGTTATCGCACCAAACACTTTCCCCCTTGGACCGCTGTGGAGATGTTGGATCTCATCGGTATATGGGGAGACGAGGCTGTGCAGTCGCAGCTGGCTGCGGTTGAGCCGTAGGAATCGGGATACCTATGGGCACATTTCTCAAGGCTTGTGCGAAAAGGGCTATGATCATGGCCATCCCTAGCCATTTTGGTGCCCTACACAGACCCCAGGCCTCCGCGGAGGGAGGTTAGGGGGGCTGGCCCCAGGCCTCCAGGGGCGGGGTCTGGAGGGCAGGAGGGAAACTACCTGGTGCCCTGCGCAGCTGCGTACTTTGTGTATGGGTAGGGATGGCCCTGGCTATGATCGGGACATGCTGCAGTGCAGAGTGAAGATAAGGAGCTGAGGCAGGTGTACCATAAGGTGAGGGAGGCAAACTGTCTCTCTAGTGCTTCACTTAAGACCTGCTGGTTCTATAAGGAGCTGGACACTATCCTCGGTGGCGACCCCACCTCCATTGCCAAGAGCCCCGTGGATACTTTGGTGGGCCTGGAGGTGGTGGAAAGAGGACCTAGCCCAGAGGATGAAGTTATTGATGAAGAGGTGGAGTTAGATGACAGTGTGGAGCTCCCAGCAGTGGGGAAGGCAGCCAGGAACTGCTCTCCACTCCAGAGATGTCTAGCCAGTCTCAGCAGTTGCTCTCCGGTGAGTTAGAAGCAGGAGAGGAGATGCCTAGTAAGTGGCTGTGACTTGTGTAGTGCAGAGGTGGGTTCAGGGTATAGAAATGTGGAGGGCTGGCTGTGTTTCTGTGAGCTGGACATTTCCCTGTGTCTAATCAGTATGGCGAAACAGGGTGTTGATGCACGCTGAGATCTCACAGGCAGAGTATCAGGGCAACCACTCTGGGCCTCACGCTTTGGGGGGCCCCGGGGGCCAGTGTGATTCACTGGTGCCCGAGACCCTGTGCTCGTGGGGCGGCAGCCAGAGGAGAGGCAGTAGCAGAGCCCCGGGCGTGTGGGGCTGGCAACTGGGACCCTGGGCACCAGCTGGTAGCAGAGCCCCAGGCCCGTGGTGCCAGCAGTCGGGACCCCAGGTGTGGGGCTGGCAGCCGGGAGCCTGGGGGTGCTGCAGCACCCCTGGCACCCTTAGTTCCCATGCCTACGGTGGGGGCTGATTTGTCCCAGGCCCCACACCCCTCTAGGGATGGCCGTGCTCACAGGAATCCTCCAGCGAGATCTCCAAGAAAGTTTTCTGGAAGTACTTGGTAATCCTCTGCCAAAGGTTCCCTGGCAGAGCAGCTTTGTTACTTTCCCCATTGTAGGAAACTTTCCCACGCCATTCAGCAATCACTTGTGCAGGGACCAAAGTAGCACATAGGTGAGCAGCATAAGGAGCAGGGCGGAAGCTACAAGCATGGAATAGATGTACCCTCATTTCCCATCTTTAGTGAGATGTCTGCTAGAATGACCCCCCCCCGCCTGTGGAAAAATGTGGGAGAATTTTAATTTTTTCCCCTAGTTGGCTGCACCACAACCCTTGCAGAGTGTGTGCTCTTTGCCCCATATGGAGTGCCCTGCCCCCCTCCAACACTCACCACACTTTGTGTGTGCCTGCCAAGGGTCAGTGAGAGAGTGACTGTTATGTTGCAAAAGGTTTATTTAACTGAGTTTTTTCAATGTTGTGCATGAATTTAACAATCCTGCTTCTGTGCATTGTCCCTTGTGCTTTGGCAGATGTGACCTTCAGGAATTCCCCACACCTCCCAGCCGAGCATCTCAGCCAGATAAGAAAGTACCCAAGATGTAGTGAAGAAGACATGTTCCGGGAGGTACTGAACTGCTCCAATGCAGAGAAAAGAGAACGTAAGGAGTGCTGGGAAGCCAAATGGCAGGACATAAAATAGAATCAAGAGTTTGTTAAGGACTCAGCTGAGCAGACGATTAAAGTAATGGAGGAGTAAACACAGATGCTGAAGTCCTTAATTATGCTGCAGACTGAACAGACCCATGCCTGTCCTCCCTTGCAGCACATTCAGAACTCTCTTCCATGCCTCCCAAACTTCTTGGTTTCCCCTTCACTCCACCTCTTCGGACAACTTTCACAATGATAGCTGGACCTACACACAGCTGTGAAAGTCTACCCTTCCCTGGTTCCTCCTTTCCCACCAAGCATCTTTGTGTGTTTGTGTGCGCTGTTTGTTGTTCAATAAAAGCAAAGTTTTTAAATGATAACTCATCTTTATTTGTTTCCTACAAATTGAGATAGCAGGCACTACCAATACATGCACAGGCATTTTAATAATTTGCTTACTGGAATGTAAGGTCCCAAATGTCACCATGGCTTCCTAGGAAAACTACATGTAATATAACATTGCAGCACCAATCACAGAGATATACATTACTGTAATCTCATTTTCAAAGTGTTGCCTCAAAGCCACCTTGATTCAAATTGCTCCCCTCTGGGGTCCTCTCAAAGCCCTCAGATCTGGCTGTTCAAAATCAGCAGCCAAGCAATCTGCCTCAACACTCCACCCCTGAGCAAACTTTTTACCCTTAGCTTCACAGAGATTATACAATGTACAGCACATGGCTATAACCATGGGAATATTATCCTCATTAAGATCTAACCTGCCATAAAGGCATCGCCAGCGCGCCTTTAATCTGCCAGAGGCACATTCAACTGTCATCTGGCACCTACTCAGCCTGTTGTTGAACCGCTCCTTACTGCTGTCCAAGTGACCCATGTAAGCATAGGTGCCAACTTCCTCTCTACCCAGGGGGTGCTCGACTCCACCTCCATGCCATGCCTGCCCCCACTCCACCCCTTCCTCCAAGCCCCCACCCCTGCCCTGCTTCTTCCCACTCCTGCTCTGCCTGAGGCCCCACCCCCACTCCATCCATTTCCCAAAGCCCCACCCCTTCCCTGCCTCTTCCCGCCCTATCTCCACCCCTTCCTCCCTCTTTCCACTCCCTCCCCTGACCACACCCCATCTCTGCTCCTCCCCAGCACCTCTTGCACTCCTCTGAACAGCTGTTCTGTGATGTGGAGGAGGCACTGGGAGGGAGAGGGAGGAGTTGATCAGGGAGGCCGCAGGTGGGTTGGTGCAAGTGCTGCAGGGAGGGGGAGCTGGCTGCCGGTGGGTGCTAAGCATCCACTATTTTTTTTCCATGGGTCCGCCAGCCCTGGAGCACCCACAGAGTCGGCACCTATGTGTGTAAGGTTTCATGAGCCATGGCTGTAAGGGGTACACTGGGTCTCTCAGGATCACTATGGACATTTCAACATCCCCCACTGTAATCTTCTGGTTTGGAAAGAAAGTCCCCACTTGTAGCTTTCTGTACAAGCCGGTCTTCCTGAAGATGCATGCATCATGCACCTTCCTGGACCACCCCATGTTGATGTCAGTGAAATGCCCATGGTGATCCACAAGTGCCTGCAACACCATGGAGAAGTACCTTTTCCTGTTGATGTACTCTGTTGCAAGGTGGTCTGGTGCCGAAATTGGAATATGTGTGCCATCTATCGACCTTCCAGTTAGGGAAACCCATTTCTGCAAACCCATTCACTATTTCACGCACATTTCCCAGAGTCACGGTTCTTTGTAGCAGGATGCAGTTTATTGCCCTGCACACTTGCATTAATGCAGCCCCAGCGGTCGACTTCGCCACTCCAAATTGATTTGTGACCAACCGGTAGCAGTCTGGAGTTGCCAGCTTCCACACAGTGATTGCCACATGCGTCTCTACCGATAGGGCAGAGCTCTCAATCTGGTGTTCTTACACCCCAGTGCAGGGGCAAGCTCCACACACAGTTCCAGGAAGGTGGCTTTCCACATCTGAAAGTTCTGTAGCCACTGCTCATCATCCCACACCTGCATGATGATACGATCCCACCATTCAGTGCTTGTTTCCCGAGCCCAAAAGCGATGGTCTACCCTATCCAGCTGTTCTGTGAATGCCAAAAGCAATCTAAAATTGTGCCTCTCCATATCACGCAGCATGTCAGGCACCTGGGAGTCTTCTTCAGTTAGGAGCTTCATGATTAACTACACGGCAATCTGCGATGTCTTCATGACAGTTACAGTGCATAGAAGAGCAGTGTGGGATCCAACCTTTCTCACAAAGATGCCGAGGTGCACAGCAAAGAAGGGCTGTTGCAAAAATGCCACAAAAGAAAACCCAGGGAGTGCTGGGACAGAAAGCAATGCATCACGGGATATTGAGTCCAGTCCCAAGATGCACAATGATCCACTCCACCTTACCACAGTACCTAGCGACAGAAGGTGTTGAGCTGGACTGTGGGATAGGTACCCACAGTGCATTGCTCACACTGTCGATGATAGTGCTCCAGCTGTGGACACGCTCTGCTGACAGAGGGAGCGAGTGTGAACATGACATTTCAATTTTCAATATGCCGATTTCTGAGAGTCAACATCACCTTTGTTGACAAAACTGGGTTGTGTAGACAAGGCCTAAGATAGACTTTACTAGACTATATATAATTTAGTAACAGGAAGACATTTGTTTATCTTTGAAGCCATGCAATACATTTAAGTTAAAAATTAAGGGCCTAATATTGCACTCCTTTTGCAGTCAAAACATCCACTCAAGTTAATGGGAGTTTTGGGTGAGGATGGACACAAAACTTTTTTGAATGAGGCCCTAATAATGAAAATACTCTACTCACTTCAATGTAGTAAAAGAGATGGATACCAATGACTAAATCAAATCTCCATCAGACAGTTACAAAAATGTAATACATTTTTATTTTAGATATGCATATGACTCAGTACCTATTTCCTCTTTCCTAAATAAATGCATCTTGTTTCCACTAAAGTCAAGGGGAGTTTTTTTACACACACACACACACACACACACACACACACACACACACACACACACACACACACACACACACACACACACACACACACACACACACACACACCCTTTACTAAGGACATAACCTCCAATACGCAACCTCCCATTTTAAATAATGGACACCTGTACAATCAATTTCTGCTATGGCCTTGGGTGATTTCTTAGGAAAAATTTCACTATTAATAAAATTTGCACCACTTTATTTTTGAGAATTACTTCATCTTCCAACTCCCCTTTCACTCCCCCGCCCAAAATACACCAACACTAAACTGTGAGAGCTCACACACTGGCACGGAGTGAGTACTTAAGTAAGAAATGCTATTTCCAAGGTGGTGCCCATTCTTGCTGCTATTATCAGGGCCGACACAACCCATTAGGTGACCTAGGCGGTCGTCTAGGGCGCTGACATTTGGGGGGTGGTGACTGCGGCGGCCGAACATCCGGCCGCCACAGTCGTCGGCAGTATTTCAGGGGTGGGACCTTCCGCCGCCTCTGTCGGGGGTGCCATTTTGGGGGCGGGACCTTCCACTGCCTAGGGCACCAAAAAGGCTGCCGGCACTCCTGGCTATTATTAATTATGCTGTTGCAGACAGACAGCAATAAACAAGGACCTACACTGTGGTCTTTTCTGCTCTGTTAAAAATCCCCACTGCTGATGTAGACATGATGACATTAAAGAGGAAGGATCATATTGTGATTAAAGCACAGAACAGTCAGGAAATCTGGCTTCTATTCCTGATGCTGTCACAGTTTTCTGTGTGACCTTGAATAAGTCATTTAACTTCTTTTTGTCTCAATTTCCTGTCTCTCAAGGGTGTTGTAAGACTTAATTAATATGTGTAAAGTACTTTAAGATCCTGAGATGGAAAGCATAAAAAAAGTACACAGTATTATCAAGTGCTTATAGAGAAAAATGCAACTATTAGCAATGTTTGTCTGATATCTTGGGCTTACACTCCAGCTGAAGATTTCAGAACTGTGCAGACAGCATTTATGTTCAATCTATTAATTCTCATTGGCAGAGGATTTTCACAGTTTTCCCACAGAAAATCTCTGTTAAGAAAAAGAATAGGGATGAAGAAAAGAACTAAATTCACTAATACACACATACACACAAAAGAGGAAGAACATAAGCAATCCAATCCTTAGTTAATTATTGGAAAATGTTGGCACTTATTAAGAGTTTGTGGCACTTGCTAAACTTAAGACCTCAACTTACAGCTTTGCTCTTCTGTTTGATGTTTTAGTTCTTAATATAGTCAAAGATAAATAAAGGTCCTCCTGTATTGCAATCACCAAAATTAATGACGACTTGAATTTGAACACCTGTGAATTTTGGGGACATTTGAATCCAGACCTGAGCTTCCCTGTGTAGGCCCATCTAACAGAAATTCAGTCCTTCTTTGTTACTGGAAAGTGATATGAGAACAGCTCTAACTCAGCATACTATGCCTGGAGAGGGTGTGGACACTTCTTTTTCTGTGTTTTTCACATCTGAATCAACAATGAGGGTACGTCCACACTACCTGCTGGATCGGCGGGTAGCGATCGATCCCCGAACGTGCTCCCGTCGACTCTGGAACTCCACCAGGGTGAGAGGCGGAAGTGGAGTCGACGGGGGAGCCGTGGCCGTCGATCCCGCACCACGAGGACGGGAGGTAAGTCAATCTAAGATACGTCGACTTCAGCTATGCTATTCTCATAGCTGACGTTGCGTATCTTAGATCGATACCCCCAGTGTAGACCAGGCCTTAGTAAAAGAGGGAAATAGGATTAAAAACTAGTGATAAGACATTCCCATACAAAAGGAATATCATTTGATGAATAGGATTCATAACTTTGCAGGTATATGTTAAGAACCCACCCTGAATTACAAAAGTCTTTGTATTTATACTACCAACCATTCTCTGTTACACGAGTGATTTTTTTAGTTGGGAAACAGAGGCAGGGAATTCCCCCTCTCTGTCATCTGCTACTTACTTTTCTCCTCTATATATTAACTTAGCTGAATATGTCACATAACATTAATTTACCTCAGTCTGAGGCTTCTACACCTATGTGTTGCTCTTCCCCCAATAGGAACTGCACAAATAAATCGGTGAGCAACTATTATACTGAAATTATGACTGCATAGCTGTCAGATTCTATTACAAATCATGAATAACATGAAAGTGGTTCTTGCATGTAAATGCTCTGAATGAAGTGTAAATAGTTATACAAATTTTAATCAAGTCCCCTTTATAGTAAAAGAAAAGTTACAGTGAGGGAAACATATGCAAAAATGTATTACAAAAATGAGTCGTATGAGGGTATGTCTACACTAGAACCACTACAGCAGCAAAGCTAGAGCACTGTTTTGAAGACACAATGGAAGGGGCTCTTTTGTCACTGTAGTAAATCCACCTCTCTGGAAGTGGCAGCTAGGTCGACAGAATTCTTCCATCTACCCAGCAATGTCTACACTGGGGCTTAAGTTGGCTTAATTATACTGCACAGGACATTAAATATTTCACAACCAGAGCAATGTAGTTAAGACAACCTACTTTTGTAGTGTAGACCAATGATTCTCAACCAGGGGTCCGCGAACCAGTTTCAGGGGGTCCGCCAAGCAGGGCCAGCTTTAAACTCACTGGTGCCCATAACAGAAAGCCAAAGCCCTGCAACATGAGGCTGAAGCTGAAGCCTGAGCAATGTAGCTCAGGGTCCCTGTGGTATGGGGCCCCAGGCAATTCCCCTGCTTGCTATCCCCTAATGCTGGCCCTGGCTTTTATATGCAGAAAACCAGTTATTGTAGCACGGGTGGGCAGTGGAGTTTTTATTGTGTGTGTGTGTGGGGAGAAGGGGGGCTCAGAAAGAAAAAGGTTGTGAACCCCTGGTGTAGACCAGCCGCCAGTCACATATACCAGGATACCCAGACAGGAGCAAAAAATGCTTGTAGTGACCAGTAGCAAAAAACAGCCACTGATCCAATTAGAAGTCTTCAGTTTCTTTGCAGGAGAATATTCAGAACCAGAACCAGTTTTTGGACTCCCCATGGCCATGGACTTGCCTAATTTGGAGAATCAGATCTGCTGTCTGCTAATATAGTTACTCGTTTAGCTTAAGTAACAGACATCTGTATTGCTGCTGTGCTGAAGCTCCTGGGTTCAAACTGTGCTGATCACTAACAAAGAAAGTTCTTGCATATAATAAAGCACAGATCTGTTCTTTTAAAAAACTTGCGAACTATATACATAAAACCATATTAAAAGGACAATATGATATTGCAAAATCAAACATTCAAACATTAATAACCATGCTACCCTTGTTTGCCTCCTTGTGTGTGTGCATTCTGATAAGTAATCACATGATCACATACTATTTCTTCCACATGACCATGCCTCATTCAGTGAATGAGGGTGCAGAATTAAAGTTGCATAGACAACATTAATTCTGGCATTTCCTAACTTTTTGAGTCCTTGGCTTTTGTGACTTTACTAATGTTCTTTTAACAAAGATTTTTGCTATGTTATTAAAGGTAGAGCCAGTAATGCTGCCTATCATTTAGGCTGCCAAACACTTCCCATTATACGACTATTTTCAGTTGCTCATAACTTTGGCAAACTTTAATGTATGGACTGAAATTTCCCATGCTAGGTGTCTGGTTCAGTCTTAATTTTTCTGTAAAGTTAGTCATTTTTGAGAATGACATTAAGGGAAAATATATTGTTTTACCTATATTAAAAAGATTCTTTTAACTTTTGTTAAGTTCTAGCACCTCCATGTTATGCAGTGGGAATTTGATATTTGACAGGGAGATCACCCTAGCATCAGGGATGTGCCTTTTGCTATTCCAATGAAAAACCACCCACAACTAGCCAATTTTTAAGCCTTTCAAAAATCTCAGTTTGTACGTGCTCAGTAGACTCTTAAGTTTAGTAGTTAAATTCTCTGACATTTCTGTCTCCACTGAGTATGCTCCAGCCCAGGAACGCAGGGACTGAAGGGGACATTCCCTGCAATTGCTTCTTTTGGTTGCTGTGGGCCATGATAGCACTGGAACTAAGACTGTTTCTCCTGTGCTCTTGATGCTTTCCCTGATGGCATGCAGGCAGCCTGATGGAGAAAGCCACCTGATTCAAATACATAGGGGACAAGAGATAGATATGTGTGCATAGACAAGACTGGGATTGATTGGCCAAGGAGACTGGGAATGTGTCAAGATGATGGGAAAGAGAGTAATTGCTAAGGGGTTGAGACTGTGGTTAAACAAGCATCTGGGAGTGGGAACAGGTGACTGGAACCCAAAGGTGATGAGGGAGGCAATCAAATGAGGAGCTTGGATAGGAGAAGGAGAGATGAGGAGCCAAGGGATGGAGAGACACTGGGATCAGGAGCCAGGGTGGGGTGAGAGACAAGACCGGGACAGGGCAGAAGGGGTCAGGCTTGGAGAATGGAGGTGGAGAACAAAGGCAGAAGGGTCTGTGACCACTCAGTCATATTCCCCTGAAGAACCTGGAACAGAATCTGAGTCCCACCATCCTTCCGCTGTCAGAAAATATATATGAAACCTACTGACAAACTGTACATCTCAATCCCCTCTAGTGCCAGTTCACATTGAGGCTGACAACCTATTACTGTTATTAGTTACTCCTTTATCTAACATGCAGAGGTCTGTGCTGCAGATCTAAAATCTTGCTAATGGCCCATGTGGGTGTCATCTTTTTTTCCAGTTTCCTTTTTTAGAAACCCAGGACACTACACACAAAGTTATGTTAATTGAAGGTTGCCAAGTCTAGCACTCAAAGTTAGGAATTGCCAGAATTAAGGTTGCCTGTGCCTCATTTTCCCATTTGTATAATGGTGATAATGCCCCTTCAATTTACAGAAGAGTTATGAAAAAAATTAATATTTGTGAAGCACACACAGTGATGAAAACCACAGTAAAGTTCATGAGGAAATTAGTAATTATGTATTCAGATTTTGAATAGTGTGCAGTATATAAGGCAAGGGCCATAAATTGAACAGAACAAAATATTGTTAACTACCCATTCAGTGAGCACCATCCTGTGCTCTAAAAGGTCCTATGGAAAAAACAGTATGTGATCACATAATTAAAAACTTCATCATACTACATATGCACAAGGAGGTAGCACTAAGGTTGCCCACACAACCTCAATTCTGGCATCTGAATTTCTGAGGTTGACTCTGCAGCCTTAATAATGCTCTTTTAATGTAGTTTTGTGTGTGTGACGTTAATAGGTAAATCACCACACTCAGAAGTGCCTGCAGGAGAAGGCTTCATACAACTTCACCAGACTGGACTGAGTTTTCCCCATCTACAGATCGGGGACTTCTTTCTCTGACCATCATTGTGACCGGCAGTGAACGTGGCCGGATTTGTCACTGGTCACTTCCACGCTTATTTTCTAGCCAGGAAAACCAAGAAGTCACTAAACCTAGTGACCAAGCTGCCGCTGCTCCAGCGGGAGCCCTGGAGCCCTTCGTCCGCCGGCTCCCCGAGCCCGCCTCAGCGCCACTCCCGGCGGGAGGCGAGTGGGCGGAGGCTGCGTGAGCAGCGGGCTCTCTTCCCTGCCCGGCGTCCCCACGCCGCTGCCAGGGCATTTCCCGGGCCGGGAAACACCCCGCCGCACCCGCCCTGAATTCAAGGAAACCCAGGCCGCCGTGGGACGGCCCGGGAAGCGGCCGCCCGGCTCTGGGAGCAGCGCGGCCGCGCTCCGGCGCTGAGGGGACCGAAACCGCGGGGCGAGCCCGCGTGGGAGGCGAACGACGTCGGCGCGGTCTGGCGCTGCTGCGAGGGGGAGCCTCGGTGCTTCCCACGCGCCTCTCCTGCGAGAGGGAAACTGCGGCAGCCGCCCCCAGCCGGCCGGGCCGGGCGCCGTCATGTGCGCCTGACGCGCCCGCTAACGCGTCGCGGCTCTCGCTCTCCCTGCCCCCGGCTCGCCCCGGGAGCCGCGCACCTCGCCACCGGGCGCGGGGCTTCGGGGCCGCTCGGCGCCTGGCTCTGCGTGCAGCCCCGGGGGTGGGTGGCGGGAGGCAGGAGATGTGAATGCTAGCAGGGTTGTCATGCTCTCGCCGCAACTCCGCTATGCATCAGCAACCCGAGAGCGGCGCACCCCACCCCATTATAGAGCCCCCCGCAATTACAGGTCAGTTAAGCTATAGAGAGACCTCGCTGTTGCCTCTGAAGCAAGTGGAAGGAGGAAATTGACTACACAGTAATTGACATAGAGGGGTGCAAGGGTCCTCCTAGTTTATTACCTAAACAGCTCAAAGCATTGAATTAAGAGAATGTGTGTTCAAGGCTATATTATAATTAAAAAAAAATGAAGCACTCCGCGATCCTTTACTTACTCCTTTTAGGTTTCCACTTATTGAGTGCATGCAATCAGGGCCGGCTCTAGGCACCAGCAAACCAAGCACGTGCTTGGGGCAGCACATTTTCAGGGGTGGCATTCGGGCAATTTTTTTAAAAAAATGCTTCGGGTGGCAAAAGCTTACAGCCGGCCCTGGCAGCAGCAGCACGTCATGCACGGGGGCCAGGGCCAGCTCCAGACCCCAGCGTGCCAAGCGCACGCTTGGGGCGGTGTGCGCAGGCAGCTCCGGTGGACCTCCCGCAGGTATGCCTGCAGAGGGTCCGTTGGTCCCGTGGCTCCGGTGGACCTCCCGCAGCCGTGCTGCGGAGGGTCCGTTGGGCCCGCGGCTCCGGTGGAGCATTCGCAGGCGTGCCTGCGGGAGGTCCACCGGAGCCGCGGGACCTGCGACTGCCAGAGCGACCCCTGCAGCGTGCCGCCCTGCTTGGGGCGGCGCAATTCCTAGAGCCGCCCCTGACAGGGGCACCCTGGAACCACTGTGGTTTGCACCTTAGGGGAGCAGCGCCCGCACCTTGTGGCTGAGCCGGGCAGGCTCCGAGCAGGGGACACTCAGGCTGCCAGAAGCAGCAGCAGGGTCATAGAGGGCGGCATGCTGCCAGGCCCGTGTCCTGCTCTCTGGGGCTCCACTCCCTCTGCGGCTGCTCTGGCCCGGCTCCTGCCGGGGCCGTCCCCTGACTGGAGGGAACCTGGGCTGAGGCATGGCCCGGGAGGCCCACTGCTTACCCCGATCCTGCCTGTGCCGGACCAGCTGGAGGCAAGGGGGGAGCGGGCGGAGTCAGCAGGGGGTGGTGGGGGAAGAGAGCCTTTTGGCTGGGGTGGCAGGGGTGCGGGTGAGGGAGGGCATGGGTGGAGGGGTGAGTCTAGGACTGGGGTGGGGGGCAGCCAAAATTTTTTTTGCTTAGGGCAGCAAAAAACCTAGAGCCAGCCCTGCATGCAATGTTCATTTTTACTTGACCACTTATCTGTGTCCCTGTAGCAGCAGAAACATTGCAATAGTACTAAGATGTAGATGATTTTCATTAGCTGGTCTCTTCACCTTGCATTACCCAAAAACTACAGTAGAGAATTGCAAAACATGGAGACTAGCTCACTCTTGGATAAATCGTTCTTATTAAAAAAAAAACAAACTCCTGAACTATCTTAATGGCTGTAAGAAGCCCTTTTTTTAAATGGTCAGAGACAAGGCACAGTTTAAGTTTAAAGCTCTACCTAGGCTTTTCTTTTGACAGGTTACCATATATACTCGTTCATTAGCCTGTTCATTTATAAGCCAACCCCCCAGGATGGTTAGGTAAAAAATAGCAAAAACTGTATGAACCTTTCATAAGCCGACCCTATATTTCAAGGGTTGGCAAACTTTGGCTCCTGGCCCGTTAGCGTAAACCTCTAGCGCCACTTCACACAACTCCCATTGGCTGGGAATGGCAAACCACGGCCACAGGGAGCTGAGGGGCTCTGTGCCTGTGAACGCTCCAGGTAAACAAAATGATAATACATTAGATATTCAATTTAATTATTCCATAGAGTTTAAAGTCATCAAATTTTGGTGTAGACCCATTTATAAGCCGACCCCTGCTCTTTGATACGTCACTTTTTACCAAAAATATTTGGCTTATGAACAAGTATATACAGTAACTAAATTCCTTTTGCTACCTCGCTCAAACAAAAACAAACCCACAAGAAAATCACTACACCAGAAGTGGCCAGCTAGAGAAACAGGGGAAAGCACAGTCTTGCAAGATTTTTTGCTCTAAGCACACCGACATGAACTCCCATTCGTGCAGTCTTTTTACAAGGGCAATTCCCATAGCCTAGTTAGTTCAACATACACAGCATTACATCCATATTAGAACAGAAAGCATGAACAAAAATTACTGTAATAAACTATTTAAAGGGCTGTTAGATCTTACTCTTCAGAAGGAATGAGTGATAGCTAAGAGACCAAAGTTCAGAGTAAGTGATGAAACCACCAGATTACTGGATAACAGTGGGGTAATAATGCTCTTTTACAACATCCACTGGAAACTCTACAACAGTAAAGCACATGCTTGGTCCAGCATATGGAGGTGGTATTTAATTCAGGGTATAATTAAGAAACAGGGGAAAAATACATGATCCTGTTTAGGCAGGAGCAAGTCCCAGTGAGTATTTAATCAGAAGCTTATCTCCATATAAGGCACAGTCTGTTTAAAACATTTGAAAAGCAGGAGAAAAAAATTGAACAAATATGTTTAAAAGGTGAACTGGAAAGCAGTATTGAAAAATGAGTAAGTAGATGCCTGGATAGTAGGTGGGGTATTTGAGCCCAACATTTTTTTTCAATACTCATTCCATTACACTGTAATTGTCTTGTTACTTCATACTGCAGAGGTATTTTTCTGAGCTAGATGGACAACTCTTATAATTTGCAATCCTTTTACTGTGACATCACACACTGGGATCACAGAATCATAGAAATGTAGGGCTAGAAGAGACTTCAAGAATTCAAGTCCAATTCCGTGCACTGAGGCATGACCTAGTAAACCTAGACCATTCCTAACAGGTGTTTGTCCAACCTGTTCTTAAAAACCTCCAGTGATGGAGAATTCCACAACCTCCCTTGGAAGTCTATTCAGAACTTAACTATCCTTTCAGTTAGAAATTGTTTTCAAATATCTAACTTTGCTCCAGACTAAGCCCATAACTTCTTTGCCTGCCTTCAGTGGACATAGGAACAGCCATACAGGGTCAGACCAAAGATCCATCTAGCCCAGTATCCTGTCTTCCAACAGTGGTCAATGCCAGGTGCCCCAGAGGAAATGAGCAGTTCAGGTAATCAAGTGATCCATCCCATCATCCATTCCCAGCTTCTGGCAAACAGAGGCTAGGGACACCATCCCTGCCCATCCTGGCTAATAGCCATTGGTGGACCTATTCTTCATGAATGTATGTAGGTCTTTTTGAACCCTGTTATAGTCTTGGCTTTCCCTACATCCTCTGGCAAAGAGTTAAACAGGTTGACTGTGCGTTATGTGAAGAAATACTTCCTTTTGTTTTAAACCTGCCTATTAATTTCATTTGGTGACCCCTAGTTCTTGTGTTAGGAGAAGGAGTAAATGACACTTCCTTATTTACTTTCTCCACACTAGTCATGATTTTATAGATCTCTATCATATTCCCACATAGTTGGGACTTTTCAGTTTGGAAAAGAGACAATTTTATTAATCTCTCATCATACGGAAGCCATTCCATACCCTGAATAATTTTGTTGCCCTTTTCTGAACCTTTTCCAATTCCAATATATCTTTTTTGAGATGGCGCAACCACATTTGCATGCAGTATTCCAGATGTGGGCATACCATGGATTTATATAGAGGCAATATATTTTCTCTCTTAATGATTCCCAACATTGTTAGCTTTTTTGACTGTTGCTGCACATTGAGTGGATTTTTTCAGAGAACTATCCATGATGACTCCAAGATCTTTCTTGAGTGGTAACAGATAATTTAGACCCCATCATTTCATAAGTATAGTTGGGATTATGTTTTCCAACGTGCATAACTTTGCATCTATCAACATTGAATTTTGTTGCCCAGCCACCCAGTTTTGTGAGATCACAGTGTAGCTCTTTGCAGTCTGCTTTGGACTTCACTATCTTGAGTAGTTTTGTATCATCTGCAAATTTTGCCATCTTACTGTTTATCCCTTTTTCCAGATCATTTATGAATATGTTGAATAGAACTGGGCCTAGTACAGACCCCTGGGGAACACCACTATTTACCTCCCTCCATTCTGAAGGCTGACCATTTATTCCTATGCTTTGTTTCCTATCTTTTCACCAGTTACTGATCCATGAGAAGACCTTATTTTGCTTAAGAGCCTTTGGTGAGGGACCTTGTCAAAGGCTTTTTGAAAATCTAAGTACACTATATCCACTGGACCCACTTTGTCCACATGCTTATTGACCCCCTCAAAGAATTATAGTAAATTGGTGAGGCTTGATTTCCTTTTACAAAAACCCTGTTGACTCTTCCCCCAACAAATTATGTTTGTCTATGTGTCTGACAATTCTGTTCAAACTAGTTTCAACCAGTTTGCCCGGTACTGAAGTCAGGCTTACTAGCCATTTTTAAAAATTGGCATCACATTAGCTATCTTCCAGTCATTTGTTACAGAAGCTGATTTAAATGACAAGTTACTAACCAGTTAGTAGTTCTGCAATTTCACATTTGAGTTCCTTCAGGACTCTTGGGTGAATACTATCTCTGGTAATGGTCACTTATTACTGTTTAATTTATCAATTTGTTCCAAAACCTCCTCTAATGACAACTCAATCTGGGACAGTTCCTCAGCTTTGTCTTCTAAAAAGAAGTGCTTGGGTTTGGGAATCTCCCTCACATCCTCTGCCATGAAGACCAATGCAAACAATTCATTTTGTTTCTCCGCAAGGGCCTTTTCGTCCTTGAGTGCTCCTGTAGCAGCTTGATTGTCCAGTTGTCCCACTGGTTGTTTAGTAGGCTTCCTGCTTCTGATGTACTTAAAAAAAATTGCTATTACTTTTTGAGCTGTTCTTCAAATTCTTTTTTAGCCCTCCTAATTATATTTTTACACTTTACTTTCTATTTTCCTCACTAGAATTAACTTCCACTTTTTAAAGGATGCCTTTTTGCCTCTCACTGCTTCTTTTACTTTGTTGTGTAGTCATGATAGCACTTTTTGGGTTCTCTTTGTTTTTTAACTTGGGGTATACATTTAAGTTGAACCTCTTTATGGTGTCTTTAAAAAGTTTCATGTGGCTTGTAGGGATTTCACTTTTGGTGCTGTACCTTTTAATTTCTATTTAACTAACTTCCTCCTTTTAGTGTAGTTCCACTTTCTGAAATTAAATGCTACTGTGTTAGGCTCATGTGGTGTTTTCCCCGCCAAAATGATGTTAAATTTAATTATAGTATGGTCACTATTACCAAGCTGTCCAGCTATATTCACCTCTTGGACCAGATTCTGTGCTACACTTACGACTAAATCAAGAATTGCCTCTCCTCTTGTGGGTTCCAGGACTAGCTGCTCCAAGAAGCAGTCATTTAAGGTGTCAAGGACGTTTATCCCTGCATCCTATCCTGAGGTGACATGTTCCCAGTCAATATGGGGATAGCTGAAATCCTCCTTTATTATTGAGTTTTTAATTTTTATTGCCTCTCTAATCTCTGAGGATTTCACAGTCACTATCATCATCCTGATCAGGTGGTTAGTAGTATATCCCTACTGCCAGGACCGGCTTTAGGCCAATTCAACCAATTCCCCTGAATCGGGCCCTGCGCCCAAGCCCCAGTACGGCGTACCGGCAAGAGCCGGTGTGCTGTACCGAGGTGGCCTGGCTTCCCCAGGGGGCAATTTAAATGGCTGGAGCCCAGGCCCTTTAAATTGCCACCAAAGCCCCACTGCTGGAGCCCTGGGGTAGGGCTGTGGGGCTCTGGGGGATATTTAAAAAGTCCAGGGCTCCCGTTGCATCTACCGCCCCGGCCCTTTAAATAGCCACCGGAGCCCCACTGCTTCCCCAGGGCTCCCTCGGCTATTTAGAGGGCCAGGGCAGTAGAAGCAGGGGAGCCCCGGGCCCTTTAAATAGCCCCTGAACCCTGGGGGGCTGCTGCTGCTACCCTGGTGGGGGTGGGGGGCAGGAGGAGGAGGGGGCACTCACCATACAGGGTGGGCTGTACTCCCTGTACCTGCACCCCTTACCTGCAGCCAGCCCCTGCTGCACCCCCCACCCTATCTCCAGCCAGCCCCGCACCCCCTGCCCGCAGCCAGCCCATCTCCAGCCAGCCCCTGCCCGCACCCCCTGCCCTGCCCTGCCCTGTGTCCAGCCATCCCCTGCCACACACCCCTGCCTGAAGCCAGCCAGTCCGCCCACCCCACACCCCCTGCCTCCAGCCAGCCCCATGTCCAATGGTGCCCTGCAGTTCCCAGGGCAGTAACCCTGCAGGGAGCAGCTAGGACCCATACATGTGCACACCCTTACATGTGCAGGGTGACCTGACAGCAAGTGTGAAAAATCAGGATGGGGTAATAGGATCCTATATAAGGAAAAGGCCCAAAAATTAGAACTCTCCCTATAAAATCAAGACATCTGGTCACCCCAGCACACCCCCAGGGAGTGGTGGGGACCCACACATGTAAAATGGAGCTCATTTCTAGTTCAGGCCTGTCTTTTTAAAAAAGAACTTTAGGTAGGGTTAACAGACATCCATATTTTCCCGGACACGTCAGGCTTTTTGGTTCTTAAATCGCCATCCAGGAGGAAAATACGGACATATGGTAACCCTATTGGTACAAATACAAACATACTGTGGCACATCCCTTAAATCAGAACTTTTTATAGGGAACCAGTTGCTAAGAAATTAAAGGCTTTTTTTTTTTTTACTTAAAAAAAAAAAAAAAAAGAAGTCATGCCTGCTGGGGCCCCGCACTTCCTAAAGCTGTCCCTGCCTACTGCTATAATCTTCTTCTTTGAGCATAGAATCACTAGCCAGAAATTCTATGGTACAGTTTGGTTCATTTAAGATTTTTACTTCATTTGGTTCTATGCTGTCTTTTACATATAGTACCACACCCCCACCAGCACAGCCTGTTCTGTCCTTTCGCTATATTTTGTATCCTGGTATTACTGTGTTCCATTAATTATCCTCATTCCACCAAGTTTGTGTTGTTTATTATACCAATATTCTCATTTAATATGAGGCACTCTAGTTTACCCATCTTATTATTTAGACTTCAAGCATTTGTACATAAGCACTTAAAAAACTTGTCACTTTTTAGCTGTCTTCCATTACATGATGTAATTGAATAGGACTCTTTCATTTGACTGTTTCTCATAAGATCCTACCCTGTATTTTATCATCTTCCATTCTCTCCTTACTAGGACATAGAGAATCTCCATTAATACCTTTGTAATATTAAGTGCTAGCAATCTGGTTCCATTTTGGTTTAGGTGGAGCACATCCTTCCTGTATAGGTTCCTCCTTTCCCCAAAGTTTCCTGAGTTCCTAATAAAGCAAAACCCCTGCTCTCTACACCATCGTCTTATCCACACATTGAGACCCTGCAGTTCTGCCTGTCTTACTGGCCTTGCGCATGGAACTGGAAGCATTTCAAAGAATGCTATCACCGAGGTCCTGGATGTCAATCTCTTACCTAGCAGGCTAAATTTGGCTTCCAGGACCTCTCACCTGTCCTTCCCTATGTCATTGGTACCTACATATACCACTGGCTCCTCTCCTGCACTACACACAAGTCTATCTAGATGTCTTGAAAGATCTGCAACCTTCACACCAGGCAGGCAAGGCACCATGAGGTGCTCCTGGTCCTGGCAAACCCAGCTATCTATGTTTCTAATGATCAAATCCCCCCTATTACTTGTCTCGTCCTAATAACTGGAGTTCCCTGCGCTGGAGAAGTATCCTCAGTGCGAGAGGATACCACATCATCTGGGAGGGTCCCCACTATGGATTCTTTTCCTCTGCTGCAGTTTGATGCTCTCCTTTCCTGAGACTTTCATCCTCCTGAACAGCACAGAGGCTGTCAGAGTGGGGGTGGGACTGTTCTACTGCATCCCAGAAAGTCTCATCTATGCACCTCTTTGTCTCCCTTAGCTCCTCCAGCTCAGCCACTCTGGTCTCCAAAACCCATACACAGGCTCTGAAGGCCAGGAGCTCCTTCCACCAAATGCACACATACGCCATCTGCCCATAAGGCAGATAATCATACATGCTGCATTGGGTGCAATAAACTGGATATCCCCCACTCTGTTGCTGGACTTCTGCCTGCATTCTATTTTTACTCCTGCAGCTCATTCCTTTGTTGATGTTTTGTTTTCATGAGGGGGTGTTTTTGGCCTTAAGTTTAAAGAATGTTGAGTATCTAGCCCCCCCCTTTCCTGCTCTAAACTCCCTCACAAAACTCCCATTAGCTGCTCCTGTTTGCTAGCTTCTCATGAAGACATGAAGAATTGATCTCCATCCTCTTTATAGCAGCCCTTAACATAGTTGAAGACTTATAAGGTCCTCCCCTCAATCTTCTTTTCAAGACTAAACATGCTCATTTGTAAACCTTTCCTCACAGGTTTTTTAAGTCTTATCATTTTTGAAGCTCTCCTCCCCACTGTCTCCAATTTACCCACATTTCCTAAAGAATGGCTCCCTTGGACTCAGTAGTCCAGGTGAGGCTTCACTAGTGCCAAGCAGAGTGGGACAATTATTTCCCATGTCTTTACATATGACATTCCCATTAATATACCCCAGAATGACATTAGCCCTTTTCGCAACTGCATCATATTGTTGACTCATTCAATTTGTGCTCCACTATAACACTCACATTCTTTTCAGCAGTATGACCACCTAGACAGCTATTCCCTATTCATAGAATCATAGAAGATTAGTGTTGGAAGAGACCTCAGGAAGTCATCTAGTCCAACTCCCTCTTCAAAGCAGGACCAACACCAACTAAATCATCCCAGCAAGGGCTTTGTTATGCCAGGCCTTAAAAACCTCTAAGGGTGGAGATTCCACCACCTCCCTAGGTAACCCATTCCAGTGCTTCACCACCCTCTTAGGGAAATAGTGTTTCCTAATATCCAACCTAGACTTCCCCCACTGCAACTTAAGACCATTGCTTCTTGTTCTGGCATCTGCCACCACTGAGAACAGCCAAGCTCCACCCTCTTTGGAACCCCCCTTCAGGTAGTTGCTATCAAATCCCCACCCACAACTCTTCTCTTCTGCAGACTAAATAAGCCCAGTTCCCTCAGCATTCCTTATAAGTCATGTGCCCCAGCCCCCTGATCATTTTCATTGCCTTCCACTGGACTCTCTCCAATTTGTCCACTTCCTTTCTGTAGTGGGGGGCCCAAAACTGGAAGCAATACTCCAGATGTAACCTCATCACTGCTGAGTAGAGGGGAATAATCACTTCCCTCCATCTGCTGGCAGTGCTCCCACTAATGCAGCCCCATATGCCATATGCCTTCTTGGCGAGAAAGGCACACTGCTGACTCTCATCCAGCTTTTCATCCACGGTAATTCTCAGGTTCTTTGTTGCAGAACTGCTGCTTAGCCATTCTGTAGTTATGCATTTGATTTTTTCCTTCCTATGTGTAGTGCTTTGCACTTGTTTTTACTGAATTTAATCTTGATGGTTTCAGATCAATTCTCTAATTAGTTAAGGTCATTTTGAATTCTAATCCTGACCTCTAAAGTGCATGTAACTCCTCCCAGCTTGATGATATCTGCAGATTTTATGAGCATACTCTCCCCTCTATTATCCAAGTCCAGTACTGGACCCAGTACTAACCCTCTGCATGACACTGTTATAGATGGCTTCTGACTCATTCAAGATATCAAGCCGACTTCATAGGAACACTCTTTTACATTTGTTGTTATTCTACATGCTGGTATGATGGAACACACCCCTGTATTCACACCCTACACACTATTACAAAGCATGCCTTGTAAGGTACCTCAATTTGCTGGTCAGTATTGTTCTGGTAAAATGTGTGGCAACACTGTACATGAAGTTAAAAGATTCCCCTATATTATGTTACCAACACATATTCCAACCCCCCAGCACAGTCGAGGCACAAGTCAGGTCTATCCTGAACAAAAGAAGGAATGTGTGCTTTTCTTAATTTTGCATTTAACCTGTAAACAATCAGCCAGGAAGGGAAAACAAAGGAAATTCAGACAGGTGAAAAAACAGCAGGGAATATCCTTCCACAAAAGCAACTGTCTCCTGGTTCTCAGCTGGAAATGTTTTTCAAGAGGATGAACATGCCAAGGCATCTCTTTCTCTCTGTCCACCCCTGAAAAGACAAAAAGGAAACGGCCACTGGACTCTGGGGGAGGAGTCCTGACCTGAAGAGTTTGGTCAGTACACTTACTGGAAACATGGTGACAGGCTGCTTTACAACTAAGATAGTTTCTTAAGGAGATACTAGTAAACCTTTTATTTTTATTGTAACCAGTTCTGACATTTCTGCCTCATTATTTATACTCAGTTAAAATCTCTTTTTGTAGTTAATAAACTTGTTTTACTGTATTATCTCAGCCAGTGTGTTTAAATGGAAGTGTCTGGGTAACTATTTATGGTACTAAACTGGCATATTAGTCCCTCAAAAGGAATAACTGACTTAATATATCTGTACTGTTCAGGAGACAGCTGGGAAGTATAGGACATAACATTTGCGGAGGGATGATCTGGGACTGGTGGTATGTTGGGGTCACCATGTAGTATAACCTAGCCTAGTGAGAAACAGGGTGGAGCTGGCAGGCTGCAGTTACACAGCCACTCAGGGTGTGGCTTGCATGCTGCAAGGCTATTTGTTCGCAGTAAGGTGGGAGCTAGTACAGCAAGGCACTGTAAGGCACCCCAGGTTGCGAGCATGGGTGACACAGCCCACCACTAGTCTGGATTATGTTCTGGTATGATACAGCTGGTTGGTAGATACTAAAACTAGTCTTGTTTTTAATATTTGTTTTGCAGTGTGTCTGTCACTTTGCTCACCTTTAAATCAGTTCTCCAATATCTTTAAATTCATAAATCTTCAGATATAATATACAGATGTTTAGCATATATATAAATTACAGTCAAACCTGTAGTTTTTGTATGAAGATCTGACAATTTAAAATCAGGCTATTTAAATTATAGCATTACAAAAGTGAGCAGTAGCCACATTTATAAATTTTAAAGTGTAGTTCTATTCCGAGAAGCCACTGAAATGGCATGAGTGTGTTTCTCTTTCCACATTAAATTCCCATTTCAACTTTTCTTAAACAGAGCCCTGCAAACCTGCCATAACGTGTGAACGTCACATTGCATTGATGAATGGGCCACGGGGTGTGGGAGGGGGAGAGAACCCCCCCCCCCCAAAAAAAAAAATCCCAAGCAATTTAGATTCAGATACCAAGGAGAGCTTGCAGTTGGAAAAGGACACAACTGATTAAGTAGCCTTTGAAACAAATATGGAATCCCAATGTCATTTTTACAATAACTTCTCAGATCAGACCTGCACAATGAGGCACACTTGAGAACCAAAATCTATAGGTTAGAGCTTTAAGTAATCATGCCAAAAAAGACATGATGAAACTTTTCTGTGCTGACCATTAGTTTCCATATCTGTGTGGAGATAAGGTAAGAGGAGGAAGGCCTGGCAAGACATGTATTTCTCTCCCTTGCTCCTGTCCATTATGTCTTACGGATTTAAAAATTAGATGAATTGAAGTTTAGAGCTGTGATCTATTTCAAGCACCTCTTATTCTTGGAAAAAATCCAGGTACACTATGATCAGGATGCTAACTGGTACCTCAGCCATCAACTCAGCTTTGTCAGATGCAAAATGTAAGGATTGTAGTACAAGAAAAGCTGTGTTATCTGGCACTTTACCAACTGGAAAGATCTATAAACTGGCATTTCTGATCTTCATTGAAAGTCCGGTTTATAGTCTGGTTGGCATGGGGCTAGCAGGCTCCCTATCTGGCTTCCTGCTGCTTCTAGGTGGAGGAATGACCACAAGGGGTTTGGAGTGCAGAAGGGGGTGCAGGTCACAGGCTCTAGGGGGGAGTTTGGGTGGGGGAGGCGTCTCAGAGCAGGAAGTTGAGACACATGAGAGGTTTTGGGGTGCCGGATCCAGGTGGTGCTCACCTTTGGCAGCTCCCCGAAAGCGGCAACATGTCCCGGCTGCTCCTAGGCAGAGGTACAGCTAGTCAGCTGTGCGTGCTGCTGCTGCAGTGCGCAGAGCCACCTAGCCATGCCTTTGCCTAGGAGCAGCAGGAATATGTTGCCGCTTTCAGGGAGCTGCCAGAGGTGAGCACCACCTGGATCCAGCACCCTGCACCACCTCTCATGCCCCAAGCCCCTGCCTCGAACCCAAGCTCCCTCCCAGAGCCCCCTCCCACACCCAAACTCCCTCCCTCTTAGTTAACCGGAATTTTTGACATTCCCCCCAAATATGCCAGGTAAAGCTTTTACTGTATATACGTTTTAGCAAGCTGCACCAGATGTTATTACTTTCTAATGAAGGCACACACTGCATGGTAAGATTTTATTTAGTATTTGTCTCAAAACTATTAGCGTTCCTGGTTGCCTCATACAGCTGACACATGAAAGCTGTGGTACTGAGGGAAAAGTACCATTAAGGAGTATCTGCAAATTAGAATTCTGTTCAAAGCAGAGGTATTGTATATATTTGTATGTTCTTCAAAATGCTTGTATGTTAAGGGCTTTTAGAAGATTTGACCTATGTAAAAAAGTAAACCGAAGAAGAAACTGTAAAGTTTTTAAACTTTTCTTTTTGAAAAGATGTTATCTTACAGTACATACAAAAAATACTCTGAAAATACACACGACTTCATTTACAAAACATTAAATAAATTACAAGAGAAAGTACATAGTCTAGGATTTGCTTTGTATAAGATGCATTTTTCCCCTGAAACTTCACTCTATTTAACTGGGTAAGGTGTATTATGATTCTGTTTGTTTACATGAAGACTGCAATGGTCCTAAGCCAGAGTTCCATAACCATTGTTATTCAAAAGGAAATGTTTTCAGGCATTTTATTGAAACCAATATCTGTTTCTGCATGCCTAATCAGTGAAGAATTGTTCTGCATAACTGCAGAATGAGTAGACCGTAATGTCACAACAGGTTTTTCCTAGTCTCAATATTTAGCTATGTCAAAGTATTTTGGGTAAGAAATTTGTTGCTGTGGGGAAATTTGTTTAATTAACCAGTGAAAACTGGAAGTCCTAAGCCTGTTTCAGAACAAGATTTACAAGAATCAGATTCCATAGCATAAGACATCCCTACCATTTCAGTATCTTGGCAGATATCCTTAATGGTTGAATTTGTATTTTTAAATTAAGGATTGATTTTTTGGGCCTCCATGGGAGGCAGTCTGTAAAACTTGGGTAGTGCCTGGCTACGTGCTAAATACCATAAAGCTATTGCCTATAGATGCGGAGCATCAGCGTGACAGATGTAGAAAAGAATGTGTGCCAAACCAGAAAAAATAATTGAAGTTCACAAAATAATGTATATCTACACCATTAGGAAAGCAGAAACAATACTAGGACTTTCATACACACACTTCTAACCAGAATGTGGCTCCAGTGACTAAAGTAAACATGTTTACATACATTCAGAAAAATGGTATCACGGGACTTTTTTTTTTTGTATTTTTCAGAACAATTTTTTTCATCTCAAGACAATGATTATAACACAAGAATTTAAAAAAAACAAGGACTGCTGTTGGAAGGGTGTTCAAAATAAGAAGTAGATCAGTCAGAAGTAGCAAATATTTAAACTAAAGGCAATTAAAAAAGACAAAAGCCATGATTTTGTCGACAGTGGCTTGTCAGCAGGCAATCTTGGAAAAGCTATACAGTAATGGAAGTATCCTACAGCATCTGCAGGTCAAAATGCAGACAAAAATTAATAACTGGAAAAATATCTCCAATTCGGTGGCAGTATCTCCATATTTTACGTGGGACAGCAACTGCAGTATAAAAGTTAATTGCTTGTGTAAACCACTAAACAAAGCGCATATTATCTTTACCTGAAAAGGCACTGTAGTTACCGGTTAAGGGTCAATCTGATTGAATGTTTAATGACACGAATTTTATTTGTTGGAACAGGAGAAGATGAATCTGGTAGTTCTTTACTGGCAAGTCTCTACAATAGAAAAATGGAGAAGGGGAAAATATTTTTAAATATGCATAATGTAAACAGAAGTTGGGTAGAAAGTGAAACTGTTTCAGATATTAACAAGACCTACAGATTAACTTCATGACCTACCACACCAAACCAAGAGGTCTAGAATATGCTATTCCCCCCACCATAGTGATTATCTGCCAGTTCTCTACTAGAAGTTATACACTTGCAGGTGAAGTGTCTGCTTCTCACTGTGATGGCATTTATTCACTACAATAGTGTAGGGGAAGGGACATTCCCCCATCCTGCACAATCTTCCCTCAAGAGTTCAACTGAATTAGGCAAACCAGCATCAAGCGTCATGTTGCTAGGGTTGCCAGGTGTCCAGTCAAAAAGGGACCCTGGCTGCTCTGAGGCTGGCAGGCTCCCTACCTGGCTCTGTGTGGCTTCCCAGAAGTGATGACATGTCCCTCGGCTCCTAAGTGGAGGGACGGCCAGGGGGGCTCCACGTGTTGCCCCTGCCCCAAGTGCCAGCTCCGCAGCTCCCATTGGCCGGGAACTGGCCAATGGGAGCTGCAGGGGCAGTGTCTATGGGCAGAGGCAGAGTGGCTGCCTGAGGTAAGCGCCACTCTGAGCTCACACCACTCACCCCCTCCCACACCCCAGCCCCTGCCTCAGCCTTGAGACCCCTCCTGCACCCATACTTCCAGAGCCCACATCTCACACCTCAATCCCTTGCCCCAGCCCTGAGCCTCCTCCTGCACCCATATTCCCTCCTGGAGCCAGCACCTCCTCCCGTTCCCCAACTGCCTTGGCTCCAGATCAGAACCCCCTCCCACACTCTGAACCCCTTGGCCCCAGCCTGGAACCCCCTTCTGCACCCTGATTTCTGGCCCCAGTGAAAACAAGCAAGTGAGGGTGAGTGACAGAGGGAGGGGGGATGGAGTGAGTGGGGACAGGGCCTTGGAGATAGAGCAGGGCAGGGATGTGGCAAGGGTGTTCGGTTTTGAGTAATTAGACAGTTGGCAATCCATTAAGAGAGTCCAAACTGTTGGCTGAGTTTAAAAAAGAGTGGGGTAAGAGTCTTTAATAAAGTTTCAGACTGCATATCTTGATTGGCCTAGCTTTAGATCAAGATAGCATGAAAAAAGTAAGCTTCAAAATCTGAAGTGTAATTGCTATAATTTACTCATGTTTTTAAGCATATCCAGTTTTTGACATTGAAGTGCTGCATGTGATATGGAGTTTGATTAACAGCTCAGAGCACTCAGTAAAGAATGTGATTGAGGCAGAGCATAGATTCTAGTGACACTAAGGGTATGTCTACACTACCCACCGGATTGGCAGGCAGCAATCGATCCAGCGGGGGTCGATTTATCGCATCTAGTCTAGACACGATAAATCGACCCGAGCACTCTCCCGTTGACTCCTGTACTCCACTGCCACGAGAGGCGCAGGCAGAGTCGACGGGAGTGGCAGCAGTTGACTCACTGCAGTGAAGACACTGCGGTGAGTAGGTATAAGTACGTCAACTTAGATCGATTTCCCCTCCCGCAGTGTAGACCAGGCCTAAGAAGGCAGTTTGGAAAGAAAGGGGCTTTGTCTAGTTTTTTGAAGGGGTTGTGAAGTTTGAATGCCTGAGATGGTAGGAGACAGATGCTTGTGCATGCAAATGAAGTGTTTTCAATCTTTGGCTAGATGCCTAAACCTTTTAATGTAAGGTATGGCAGTTTGGGGCTTCTGTCTGTTTGAGAGCTGCTAAAGCAGCTCTCCAAAATACCACTGCATAGTGTGTAAGTGAGAATCACAGTTACCATATGTTGCCACAAGAGTTAAATTATAGTAAATCAACAGAAAAGTACTTGACACTGTCAAATAGCTAGTGTGTGTAAACAAATATTACCTTAATGTATGCAGGAAATATTCACTAGTTTATGTTCACTGATAAAGCAAAAGACTCAGTAGACAGTACCTGTGATCTTGATGCGTCAATAGTTGGAATAGGCATGGATTCCCCTCCTCCACAGCTATCCTAAAAACCCAAAAGAATAGTGTACTGAATGCATTGCAATTAAGTTCCTTTATATGGAAAGCACAAATATCAGCTAACAAACAAATGCTTATTAAATGCCTGCTGTATCTATATTTCTGGTTCCAACTAACGAGAAAGCATTTATGAAACTTTAGAAGTCTCATGACATCTAGTCTTTATGTGGAAGGCATTTTGGGTCATTTTATTCTTCTGTAAAGGAGGGCCTACATATGTACCCAAAGAGATGAATCACAGGGTGTGCCCGCTCAAGATACTTGTTAGCTAGACTTTTGTTACATGAGACATATTCAGACCTTTTTCACAGGAAAGGGGAAGTGAGAGTCTTTAAAATTGCTCCAAATTTGAATTTACATAAAACAGACCATTCATTTGACATGGCTATTTTACATATAAATCCAGGCTCTGTGAACTTACCTAAGGAGTGCCCAGCTTCTGCCTATAGATTGGCTACCTTTTCTTTAAGGAAGTTGATAAAATTCTATGTTTGAAGGAGGCAAGATTTAAATTTTGTTTGTTATAGAAGAGTTAGAAGAGCTGAGCAAGTAACTGCTTTTTTGGTTTACTAGCAGTTCTGAAAAAAAAAAATTGATTTGGGTCAACCCAAATTCAAAAAAGTTTTTGCCAAAGTGAAAAACTTTAGGTCATACAAAATGTTTAATTTGATCCAAAACACAAAAATATTTAATTTCATGGCACTTTTAAAGTAAAGCAGCAAAGGAAAGGATTCTCAAGATATAAGGGAGGTACAACCACTACCTCTGGCTACCTTTTATCCCACTGGTCAGGGCACTCAGCTGGGATGTGGGAGACTGGGGTTTGATTTCCCCTGCTCCCGAATTGAGTTTCCCACATTGCAGGAAAGTGCCCAAATGACCAGACCATAGCATGATCTGGGCTGGGTGTCTCAAATCGCTCCAATTGAAGCTATTCCTCTTGGTATACAAAAATATTTGAATAGTCATTGGGAGAGACAGAGACTATAGCCATGTGATTAGGGTACTCATCTGGAAGGGGAAGACCCAAGTTCAAGTCCCAGCTCCAATGACTAAGATTGAGAGACCTATCCCATAATATTCCATAGCCCAGTGGCATAATGCAACATAGTCATATAAAAAGAAGGCACCAGCTCCTCCCACCATTTTGTGAATGGTGCCTAAGCTAAAAAAATTGGCTGAAATCATTAGGCAAATTAGTATCAAAATTCAAATAGTTCAGGAGTTGACCCAAACTTAATTTTTCATCCAATAAGCTATTTATCCAAAAAATTTCACCCAGTTCTAGTTTTAGGTCTAGAAATAATTCAAATGCTCTGAGAGAACTAAACCAGGTTACACTTTGGCTTCCCAGCAAATAATTTCTGGGTGTGATGTGTAGAGAAATAGGAAAATGGATAAAGCTTGATAAGAGCTGTAAAGTAATACAAAAAAGTTTTTCTGTCTAACCGTGATTAACTGAAATTTATTCTTAGTCATGTCATTAAGTAGAATAACTAATTAAATGAAATTCCTTAGATAAAATAGTTCATTCAGGATTAAAAAAAGTTAAGATGAATGCCTCAAATTATATTGTTTCCCTGTAGATTCTCTCTTTACATCATCTTGGATGTGACAATCTTTGAATGCTGAATCCAGTCCAAGATAGGATACATAGTATCCAAGTCATTTATATGGTTAGAGCTCATGGACGAAACTACCCTCAGATACAAGTACAAGTTTCATTCAAACAAGTAGGAATTGTGAGAGCATATTGAGGCTGAACTTGACCTAGCACAAACAGTCCTTAGTGGAGAAAGCACTGCTGTTTGACCACAAAACACAAGCAAGAACCAGAGGAGTTGGCCTGTTCTGCGGCCCACTAGGAACTTTCAATTAGTTGAGAATTAAGAAGAAGTTTAATTTTTTGGACACGTATAAACAAATTCCAAAAATTTAGTGTTTTCCCAGCTCTTTCTTGCCTTTCCACAAAAATGGAGGTAGAATTAGCAAAAGCTATGTTTTTTCCAGGGAAATGGAATTGATAAAAACAACTTAGTGCTCTATCAATGTCAGCAGCTGATAACCTGTCCAGCAGGTTAAGCGTCTGCTCCCAAACGCCACCTGCACCTGAGATATTATACAAAAAAATACCCCAGGGAAGATTAATCATAGTAGGAAGACATCCTGCAGCCATTTTCTCCAGTGTATTACCCCTTTTATAAGTATATCAGAAGGCACATACTGCGTCTGTCAACTGTGTAACATTGGACAAATGAACTCTATTTTCTACCATTTTAACCCATCTTTGTGGTTTAATCATTAACGTTGTGTAGGGAAGATTCTGTAGTTTTCTTGGTCTGCTACCTGTCAGTGCAAATTTCACAGATTAACCAGGCCTCACACTCCACAGAATTTTAGCTAATCCGAACAGCTGATGAACCTTCTTAACAAATCAGTTTAATCTATAATTTTGCTATAGTACTACCAACGCCTATACCTACTAGAAGTGGTGGGGAAGGGATTATTTACTTCAGCCAAAATGCATAATTAATGCTTCCATAATTAATTCTATAATCCATATTTAAATACTTGATAGCAATTATGGAGTAGACAAGTGTGGCTTTACGCAACTAGACTGCAGAAATGGAATACTTCTTTACATAACTGCTGCTTAGACCAATGAGGTTTTAATTTTTGAAACATGACCAGCAAAACATTTGGCTTGTATTTTTTGATAATTTGCCATAGAAAAAGCCCTTTCAGGCTTTATTCTTTTGTCATGAAAATTAATGGTTTTGCTTAGAAACTTGACTTAAGAACTAGTTAAATGACAGCATTTGAAAAGTTGGTGAAAGTTGAGCAATTGAAAGTGGAGGTTACTTACCTGTAACTGGAAGTTTTGAGATATGTAGTCATTATCATACGTCCAGAGCCAGAGAAAAATAGTGCCCGTTGGTGCACACATGCAGCGTGGCTCACCTCATTGCCTCCGTCTGAAGGGATACAGGGTTGGGTGGACCAATTGCCTCTTCAGTTCCTTCTCTACAGTGAATCAGATAAGATCCAAAGCAGAGGGGAAGGAGGACAGGTAGTGGAATATAGATAGTGACCACACATCTAAAAAGAACCTCTAATTACAGGTCAATAACTTCCTTTTCTTCGAGTGATGGTCCCTATTGTATTCCACTGGGGGTGATCGACAAACAGTACTTAAGTAGGAAAAGGGTGCAAGGATGTAGACGGTGGGCTGAGAGGAGTACTGTGGTCCTAAAGGAGGCATAAGCAGAAGAGTCCTGCACCAGGGCGAAATGTCTTGCAACCATCTGAATGGAGGCCTGCTTTACAGGTGTCCAGGAGGGGTACCTTCTGAAGAAGATGCCATAGTTGTTGCTTGTGCTCTGGTGGAATGAACTCTTATCCCATCATTGGGGAGAAGGTTTGATAGCAACAGAATTGAATGCAGCCAGAGATCCATTTAGAAATTCTCTGGGTGGAAATTTCTGACTTTCTGCTGTAGTGATGAATAGTCTCAGGGATTTCTTGATTGGTTTTGTTCTGTGCAGGTAAAAGGGAGTGGAGTTTTCGTTCCTCTGTGGAAGTGTGTGGTTTGGGGAATAACACAGGTAAGTGAATCAATGTGAAATTCCAAAAAGCTACTTTAGGGGTGAATTTGGGGTGTAGACACAAAGAAACCTTATTCTTATGGAATATAGTGTACAGAGAATCTGCCATCATTGCTCCAAGTTTGCCAGCTTTTCTAGCTGAGGTGATGGCTACAAGGAAAATTACCTTCATGGAAAGGAGAGACACGGTGCAAGAAGCTAAAGGTTCAAAGGGGGACACACACACACACACACCTTTGAGTACCAAGAGAACAAGTTTTAGGTACCACTGGGGAGTAGGCTTCTGAATAACTGGGAAGGTTCTTATTAGGCCTTTCCAGAATCTATTGGTCAGAGGATGTGCAGAGACCAGGTAGCCCTGAGAAGGTGGATGGTATTCCCTGATTATCACCAGGTGGATTCTCAAGGAGCTGATGGACAAACCTGATGTCAAAAGATAGGATATAGTCCAAGATGAGAGGAATATCTAGTTTCTAGGAGAATGCTTCTTTTGATGTACCCAAGAAAAGCGCTTCCATTTAGCTAGGTAACATTTTCTAGTAGAGTCCTTTCTATTATTAGAGAGGAGGTCTCTTCCAGCTGTGGAGCATGAACATAATGATGATGCCCATCCAAATACCAAATCCTGATGTGGAGTCGATGTGAATCAGGGTGCCTGACCTTGCCATTCCACTGGGTCAGGAGCTCAGAAAATGTTGGAAGGATGTTTGGTGGTCAAGATAACATGTGTAGGAGTTCGGGAAACCAGAACTGTGTGGAACAGAAAAGGGCAATCAGGATAAGGGCAATATTAGGGTGACCAGACAGCAAGTGTGAAAAAGCGGGATGGGGGTGGTGGGGGGGTAAATAGGCACCCATAGAAGAAAATGTCCCAAATATCGGGACTGTCCTTATAAAATAGGGACATCTGGTCACCCTACCCAATATTCACCACTGTCGTAATTAGGACATGTTTTGTACAAAGTATATCTTGTGAGGTATCATTCTAAAAGTCTTGATCTGCTAGACATTAATATCTTGGCTTGTGTGTGCTATCGTCACGTGTGAAGTTAGGCTATGTATGTGTTACTGAAACATGTTGTGAGGTTAAAAAACACCCAAAAGCAGCTTTTCAGGTACAACAGTAAAAAGGCCAAACAATGGTAATGGCCTATTGAAAAAATGCACACAAGCACAAGGATTACCCCAGGAACTGTGTACAATAGAAACCTCTCAGAGATAGCACTGTACAATCGGAACTGTTTGACCCATGTCACAGCAAGAGAGCTTTCCAGCAAGTGGAAAGATATAAAAGGAAGACAATGACATCATGAGGGTGCTAGACTCTCGAGATGTCCAGGTACTGTGAGCTGTGTGGTTGTTCATGTGGGCTCCCCAACCCCACAGGGATGCTTCTGTAGTAATGGTCCTGTCTGGAGAGGAAGGGAGAAAAAAGGAGCCCATGCATAGCTGACAAGGATTTGAATGTGTCCACCGTAGCAGGGAAGATACTGGCCAGAGCGGTCATCATGAGGGTCACTGACTGACATTTTGGGGAGTACACTGACTGCTGCATTTGAAGGCAATGAAAGTGGAGTCTTGCAAGTGGAGTGCTGTAGTTGCATGAGACAATAGGACCTAGTAGAGAGACACATGACTTGACCAGTACTTGAGGCTTGTTTGTGATGTAGACTAGGATATCGTTCGTGGTCTGGAACCTGTCCTGCAGGTACTCTCTTGCTGTACAATTCAAGGTTGCTTGGATGAAATCCAGAGATCATGTGGGGGTGAGAACAGCTTTTTCAGTGTTTACACTGACTCCCAGTGAGGAGAGCAGGTGTAGCATCATGGAAGTTAACATACAAGTTTCCCTGCAAGACTTGATAACAATGAACCAGTCATCAAGGTAGCGGAAGACAATGAGACCAATGTCTGACATGGGCTGCTACTACAGAGAACATCTTGGTAAAAGACTCTGGGGGCAGTCGCTATTCCAAAGGGGAGTACTCTGTACTGAAAATGGGTAGTCCACCAAGAGTCTGAGGAAGCATTTGTGAATGGAATGAATGTCTACATGGAAGGAAGTGTCTTTCATATCGAGTGCCATAAACCACATGCCCTTTTCTAAAGATGGAATTATTTCTGCCTACATGACCATGCAAAATCCTAGTTTTCAAATGAAGTGGTTGAGATGGGAGAGGTACAGGAGTGGTCTCCAACCAAGCTTCTTTTTGAGTACCAGGAAGTCAGTCAAGTGAAACCCTCTCCCTTGGTATTGAGGAGAGAAGTTCCTGCAGCAAGAAGTTCACCTCTTGTTTGAGAATACTCTCAGAGTGGCTTCTAAAGGGAGCGGGCAGGGGTTTTGAAGGTGGTAGGGATGCATACTATCATAGCCATAGTGGAGGACATTCAGCACCCACTTGTCTGTTATTGCAGCAGTCCATGTATTGAAGTAGCATAGAAAGACCCCCAAATGGTGTGTGGGGGTCAGGAGGCGTCGAGCTTAGCGTTTCGTGGCTCTCAAGCACCCGTCAAAAGCAACAGAGCCAGGAGCTGATATTGAGATGCCGAGCCTGTTTAAGAGGATGTATGAAGCAAGGCTTTTGAACCCTCCGTCTCTTACATGGTTCATAGGGCCTCTGATGGAAAAAACAGCTGAGCCATGTGCCTAGGCACGACCGATGTGCGGTGAAACTTCCTCTTAGAAGCTGGTGTGTATATCCCCAGCAAATGAAGGGTAGCCCTGGAGTCCTTCAAATCAGAAAACAGATGAGTCCCTCTGTATCCTGAAGAGGTGTGATTCATTGAAGTCCTCAATGTTAATTTGGACTTGTGTGGCCCTTTCAGAAGTGGGTGAGAAAATAGATTCTGTTCCTTTGGCTGGTATGTAGTAAATGCTTTTCTGCCCTTTTCAGGGTAGGAGCGCAGGTGGCAGAGGAGCACCAAACTGTTCTAAATGGCTCCAGTATAGCTTTATTAGCAGGGGGACCTAGTATGTTGGGGTCTGGATACACAGAGGATGTTTAAGAGTTTGTGCTGAGAGTTCTGGATCTTCTGGAGAGGAATCAAGCTCTCCAGCAACTCTGTGGAGATGATCTTGGAACTTCCTGAAGTCATTGGGGGAGAGAGGTGGAAGGAGATGTAGGAGTCACCGCTTTGTCCAGGGATGAAGATGGCAGTCTTACTGGTTCCAGTGGAACCACCTGATCCGTAGCATAATATCCCTCCTCCTCCTATGCCAGATCTGGGGGAAAATTGGAGTGTCCCCTTAGAGGGGAGGCAAAGGGTGACTTCCTGGCACATCGGCTAGACTCTGCATGGGACTACTGGTCCCAAGGCCCCCAGTAGGAAGGGTCAGTAGGTGGTCATGAGGGCCCCCATGGCATGAGGTACCAGCGGCTCCAAGTTAGATGAGGGAGAGGTTGGTTCCAAACTGGTGCAGGTCTCCTGGGTGGTGAACACATGGGTAGGGGAAGAAAAGTTCAAGGGATGACTCAGAATCCCCTGAAGAAGAGAAGTCTGATTTGGGTTCCAGTGGTGGTACTGTCGGTGCCATTGGAGGGGAGATGTGTTCTGTGTATGTGATGGGTGATAAACTCCTTCCCATGGTCAATTCCCTCAGAGGTGGATCTGACTGGGGCCTCATGGCCTACTCCATGAGATATTTGTGCCTCTCTCTGGTATGGCTGGGGGACAATTGGCAGATTGCACCTCATCATGATGAGGTGCACTTTCCCAAGGCAGTATAGACTGAGGTGTTCATTACTGACCGAGAAGGATCATGGGAAGGAAGCATGGCATTTGATGCCTGGAGTCCTGGGCATACCTAAATGGGGTGGTTGTCCCCAGGAAACTGATCTATAAACATGAAACTGTTAAAGCTGTTTACAAACTAGGTAATTCTTATTTTGTAGGATGTAGCCAAAGCTGCAGACACTGAAGATTCCAACCTGGACCATGCAGCGGTGAGAAGAAACTGAAGAGGTGATCAATCTGCCCTGCTCTCTATGCCCTCGGACAGAGGCACAGGTGAGTCAGAATGCATGTGCAGACAAACAGACATTACAATCAAATTCTCCAGCTCCAGATGCATGGTGTGCATGCTTAACCCATAGTGGAATACAATAGGGATCATCACTCAAAGTAGAAGAAATTTAGACTCTTTAGTCAAACTTCAGTGACTAATGAACATTTTGGAGAAAGACAGGCTTTGGTAAATATTTCAATACCACGCCTATAATGAAAGGCATTAACAATATGCATCTAGGTCATTCAGCAAAAAGATTATATCATTGTTAATTCTGGACTATTTCCATGGTTAAAATAAGCATAACAATAGGAACTTTGGGTCCTCTTTATAAATCACTAGGCAACAAATAAAGGGCACAAGCCTAGTTTAAAAAAAAAATCTTTTCCAGGTTATTTAAAAATGTTTCAAAGCTTCAGATTAGATGATGTTCCTATGAGACAGTTTCTCTCTCTTCCTATAGCATCTAGTGGTAGGTGTGGTATAGCAATGGTTTCAAACTTTCCAAGAGCCTATAATCAAAGTTTAGGATTCAGTCACTGGATTGCTGGAATAAAACGGTCATGTCAGATGTGAAAAATGCATTCTACATACACGAACTCTGAACATTAAACACTAGGGTAATTCTAGCAGCCAGTATTTTCTTTTTAAAGGACAGTATTAGAAATTGAAGATAAGATTACCTGCAGAGTCTTTTGGAGTTTATCTATACACATCTCTCCAACTCTCTCTCCCTTTGATTCCATTCTGAAGTGTGTTTTTACCTTTTCTATATCTTTAAGTCTTTTAGTGCATTCTTCTGAGGAAGGTGAATGAGGTCTTTTAGGTGCAGCATTTTTAGAGTTTATAGTTGAAATTCCATTTAGGAGCTGTTGTCCCTGTGCAGAAGGAGGTGTAATAAGTCGAGGAATCACATTTCGTCCTATTACTGTAGGTATGGTGCATCCAGTTGGAAGTAGGACTGCTTTTGTTGTACCTGCAATCTCGGTCTCTGCACAAAGAAAACAGCCTTTAAAATATAATTACATAGAGCTAAAGGTTACATTTTCCTCATTATGTTTGGATACATACTTGAACCAATAACTGGAATGGATAGTCCTTTAACAGGCACTGATGGCATAGTGACATTCAATGGCTTCTCTCTATTGGTAGCAGCATTGGTTCTCTGAAGTACAGTGTTCCTGTTAAATAAGCATTGTATATGCTCTTACACATATTTTAGGTTACAAAGCTAGTCTATCAATTGGTAACAAGCGTACAATCTCCTTGAATTATCCAAGTTTACAAATTACTAACCTTTCTGTTTCTATCAGAGAGTTGTTGTCCAATTTAGAGATCCTGTTTAACAAAGAAGGGGAGCTATATCGTGTTCCTGCGTCTGTGGTTGTGGAACCATCCAAAGAGCTTACATCCACTGAAGCCCTTTTGGATGGAAGTCCACTAACGTTTCGACCAATGTCTGGTATGCTTTGCTGAAAACAAAGGTTACAAGATAAATATATATTTTTTTAATTAAAGAGATGCACACATGAAGATATTATGTGAAGGATCAAAACTTCATCATACCTTCTTTCTTTTCTGCAAGATTTCAGCAGGCAAATAATAATGTAGTTGCTTTTTCTTCACATGAGTTGCTTCAATCTTCATGCCTTCTTTTAGCATATTGATGTTATTTGCCTGCCTATAAACTGTAATATGCAATTACCCAATTTAAAGCCACAATACATGTAGATTCCAATTCCCTCAACTTAAATTATATTTTTGTAAAATTATATTTCTGAATGAAGAAGCCAACAGCAGGCCTTCATTAAGCGTTTTTACACTGAACATATCATATTGGAATATTGTCAATAATATGTTGAAGCTCATTTAAAACTAAAGCTTCAATAACAGAAGATTACCAGAAGAGTGTTTCCAAATTCATGCTAGTTGATAACAATGGGGGAAAACTGTTACATTTCATAACCAACCTGGTCCATTTGATATTTGTAGTCTGTCACCATCCTGTAGTCATTTTAAACTTTGTTTAAAAGAACTAATCACAGGTGTCTGTGCTGCTTAAAAAGGTTGCAAACAATGGTGCAAAGTAGGAGGAATGTATTTTTTTTAAAATAATCTTAACTTTAATTCCCTCTGATTCACTGGACTAAAAGTTCAGTTAACTTTAGCCTCTGCAAACAGTGTTGGGTAATTGATGGATTCAAATATGTGTAATTTGCAGATCAAATAACTCAGCTGTTTAAATATTTAAATCTAAAAATGCAGACCAAAAAAGCTTGAGGCAGTTTATTTTGTTTTACTAGCATGACTGACCACAAATTGAGCAGACAGGCAAAGCAGTGGTAGAGACAAAATAGAACTGATAATGTAAGTTAAAACTTAGACATCTTTTTTGATGGTGTCCCTTTAAGAGAGCATCTTCAGTTTCCATCCCCTATAAACCAAGTACAGTGATGCCATCCTTACTCTTACTGATTCAAAGTTTAATACTGGGCATCACATTTGTGGATATTCAATCTTAAGGGTTTTACTTATTGGACTTTATATTCTGCATGTGTTTAACTGATGCATAGCAATTTAAGTTTAAGTTAATAGTTCAGTAGGCTGCCAAGAGCATGTGGGATACTAGAATTAAAAGATCCTGGGCTTCAGTTGATCTTTCACCCTGCTCCACTCAAAACCCCCACATCTAAATCTAAATCAGTGGGTTTATGTACCAATTTAACTATTTACTATTAGTATAAAAGGTGTTAATATTGGTAAGTTTATGTATAGCTTATTTACCAATGTAAACCCCTTTTCACGGGTATAACTGCATACACACTAGTGAGCTGCACCAATTTAGCTATATTGATTTCAAATCAGTAGAAAAGACTAAGGGCTTACCTAAACACAGGGTTTCTGTATCTCCCCTCCCCACTGCCAATCTGATTAGGAAAGCCTGTGCCTCAAGGCAGAGTTTGGGTAAGCAAGGAATAAGCTGTATCATATAAAGCAAATTTCTAATGTGGATGCAGTTATACCAATTTAGGTGTTGAACTACTAACTATACTGGTTATAGTTAAAATGGTATAATTTGTTTTAGAAAGGCCCAACATTTGCCTAAATGACTTCAAACAGGTGTCTGGTAACAGAGTTGCACAACAAAATATTCATAACTACATCCATAAATGCATTCATAGAATATCAGGGTTGGAAGGGACCTCAGGAGGTCATCTAGTCCAACCCCCTGCTCATAGCAGGACCAATTCCCAACTAAATCATCCCAGCCAGGGCTTTGTCAAGCCTGACCTTAAAAACCTCTAAGGAAGGAGATTCCACCACCTCCCTAGGTAACCCATTCCAGTGCCTCACCACCCTCCTAGTGAAAAAGTTTTTCCCAATATCCAACCTAAACCTCCCCCACTGCAATTTGAGACCATTACTCCTTGTTCTGTCATCTGCCACCACTGAGAACAGTCTAGATCCATCCTCTTTGGAACCCCCTTTCAGGTAGTTGAAGGCAGCTATCAAATCCCCCCTCATTCTTCTCTTCTGCAGACTAAATAATCCTAGTTCCCTCAGCCTCTCCTCATAGGTCATGTGCTCCAGCCCCCTAATCATTTTTGTTGTCCTCCGCTGGACTCCTTCCAATTTTTCTACATCCTTCTTGTAGTGTAGGGCCCAAAACTGGACACAGCACTCCAGATGAAGCCTCACCAATGTCGAATAGAGGGGAATGATCACATCCCTCGATCTGCTGGCAATGCCCCTATTTATACAGCCCAAAATGCCGTTAGCCTTCTTGGCAACAAGGGCACACTGTTGACTCATATCCAGCTTCTCGTCCACTGTAACCCCTAGGTCTTTTTCTGCTGAACTGCTGCCTAGCCACTCGGTCCCTAGTCTGTAGCAGTGCATGGGATTCTTCCGTCCTAAGTGCTGGACTCCACACTTGTCCTTGTTGAACCTCATCAGGTTTCTTTTGGCTCAATCCTCTAAATTTGTCTAGGTCCCTCTATATCCTATCCCTACCCTCCAGTGTATCTACCACTCCTCCCAGTTTAGTGTCATCTGCAAACTTGCTGAGAGTGCAGTCCATGCCATCCTCCAGATCATTAATGAAGATATTGAACAAAACTGGCCCCAGGACCAACTCTTGGGGCACTCCGCTTGAAACTGGCTGCCAACTAGACATGGAGCTGTTGATCACTACCCGTTGAGCCCGACGATCTAGCCAGCTTCCTATCCACCTTATAGTCCATTCATCCAGCCCATACTACTTTAACTTGCTGGCCAATTATTATAACAACTTAAACACAAGAAAAAAAATACATCAGTGGACTATTAAAGTTTTAAAGGTTAAATAAGACAGTTGACATTCAAATATATATATGCACAGAAGTTTTTGCAGTGTAAGACAATCCACTCCTAAGTCTAACAAACTAGCATACTGGGCTTCCACACTAAGATTTTCAAATTCTTACACATTTGTATGCCAGATTTCTTCAAGCTTCTCAACTGCTTTAGCTCTCAATGACTCTTGCCCTGAGGAATTTTTCGAAGTTACCATATTATCCAGGTTTCAGAATAGTTAGTCTGTATCCGCAAAAAGAACAGGCGTACTTGTGACACCTTAGAGACCAACAAATTTATTTGAGCATAAGCTTTTGTGGGCTATAGCTCACCTTAACTGATCACTCTCAGAGTGTGTATGGTAACACCCATTGTTTCATGTTCTCTATGTATATTTTATATACATCTTCCTACTGTATTTTCCACTGCATGCATCCGATGAAGTGGGCTGTAGCCCACAAAAGCTTATGCTCAATAAATTTGTTAGTCTCTAAGGCGCCACAAGTACTCCTGTTCTTTTTGCATATTATCCAAGCACCAACAACTGAAGTCTAACAAGCACTTTTTCCATTACCCATCAAATGCCCATGTGGAATTTAACTTCACTTTTCAAATAGAATCATAGAACTGGAACTGGTCATTTAGTCCAGTCACCTGCACTCAAGGCAGTAAGTTCACCATAGCTCCAATAACATACTGAGAAACTGTAAGTCAAAGAGCAATGAGCCAGATTGCTGTCAAATGATCAAACAAAAAAATTTTCCAGTTACAGTAGCCTTGGGAATTACTTGCAACAATACTAAGTAAAATATTATGGGATTAAATGAACGTTGTCCATTCAGATCTACACTTCAGTGGCTCCAACATATCACAAATGAAAGGGAAGGGAAGAGTTGATAACCTGATGCTCAAGGTGGCTAATAAAGGTTGTATGTTTGTAACATTAGAATAACTCTGTACTCAAATCTTGAGAAGAGTATTCTACATTGGTAAAGGCATGAAGTGTTCATGACAATACGTTTTCTGATGTTCAATCTAGTTTTAAGACTCAGATGGGAGTTAGTTCAGAGCTATCAATAGTATAAAAATTTTGGGTTTTAAGTTGTTGGTTGCTACTCTTGACAATTCCTATTACAAATTACATACAGCAAGCCTGTTCTGATGGTCTTAAGTATAGGTTCCCAAACTTCATGCCCCTTTTTGACTTCCATACCTATGATGCCTTCACAGGCATCTATTTCAAATCACTGGCACCAGCTTTGCTGCCTTTGGCCTAGCAAGTGCAGGGTTAACATCACTAAGCCAGCTGTGCCAACTATGCCAGAGAAGAGGTTCACACATCTACTGTGCAGCTTGAGTTTTAGCGCTTCCCTCATTACCCACTGTGCTACATGGACAGAACATGTATTTTAATTGTTTTACAGGTAGCTCTGATGTTATGATTTTTCTGCCACTAAAAAAAAAAATAAATATGATGGATGTAAACAGTGTCATATTTACAAGTCTAGCACAACTCTTTAGAGTAAGAGACTATAGTATAGAGTGCTTCAACTCAGAGTCTTCACCACGTTCCTAATATGGTTTGTGTATCTGACAAGTAATGTTCCTTCTCACTTATTGTATGGCTATAGCAGGTACACGTCCAAGATAGATATCTGTTTTGTGGTCAAAATAGTAAACTTCCTATTTTAAAATTAAACCTCCACATGCTCTGCGCTTAGAGCTTCACCATAACTACCCTGGAGGAGGCAGAGTTTGAGAAGAGTTTACTGATTATATTGGCTATCTAGACAATCTTGTAAGAGTCAAATTAAAAACCATACCAAGACTAAAGTGAAATATAAGCTTACCTGTATCTGTGAATGATTGTATATCATATGTTAAGTCAATGTTAACACTTTCTGCATTTTCCATTTTCCTAAAAATTATTCCAAGGAACCACATTGATACATAGTTGCTCCTTTAAATAAAAATAAAATAAAATAAATAAATCACAGATGTGTCATTTGTGTGTTAATGTCAATTGGAAACATCCAAATAGAACTGACCTTCAGGCAGTGGATTAAATAAAATAATCTCCATCATTTAGCTGTTCATTAATATTAGAGTTTCAGATTTAATCTGTACTTTAGTACTTACATGTTTTGGTATACTAGTCAGAGGTACAATATTTCACTCATTCTTCAATGTTATGACACGTTTAGATGGCCTTTTCTTGAAGATACACAGCTGTGAAGCAATGTTTGACTAGCTTGAAATACCTCAACATCAGGGCTGGCTCTAGGCACTAGCAAACCAAGCATGTGCTTGGGGCAGCACAATTTCAGCGGTGGCATTCTGCGCCCCCCACCCCCATTTTTTGGCACGCTTCGGCAGTTGCGCTCCCAGAGGTTTTTTGTTTGTTTGTTTTGTGTGTGCTTGGGGTGGCAAAAAACCTAGAGCTGGCCCTGCTCAACATGCATTCTTGCAAGATATCTAGAATGACTGAAGACTAGCAGATTTCAATTTAATTTTAACAGTGACCAAACTACCACATTCTTAAACTTAAAAAAATGAAACTTACTCTTCGCAATGTTCCTTGTTGACAGGGAAAGACTGAGGATTAACATGTGCAAGGTTTATGAATTCATTCCTTTCCAAGTTCCCAACAAGTACACGAATTTTAGATTCAACTAGACCAACCCTAATAAAAACATCAAGTGTTAGGTTAGTTTGGTTTTACTGAATCAGGCACAATACAATAGTTTGAGCTACTAGTTAGAATTTAAAAAGTGTAAGACACCAGTCCAATCAACCCAACATGACAAGTAGCTCAGTGGGATTTAAATACAACCACCCAAGGCTGGATCTCTCAAAATTTATGTTCACTTTAATTAGGACTAGAGGAAGTTCCCTTTAGACAATAAATATTGCTTTACAAGACTGAAAAACTTGTGACAAGTTCATGATAACCATCATCCTCTAAAGGAGTTAAAATACAGCCCTTACCATTCTAGCCTACGTCATCAGGGGGTTGTAGGATCAAGATACTAGGTTGCAAGTTCTAACATTGGTTGGATTGTAGGTAGGCAGGAAAGTCAGTTTGAAGCAAACTATGCTTGGAAAGGTACTTCAGTTTGTAGCTTGAGATGTCATGGGCGAATTGTGTTTTGAAAAACTGCACTTCGGAGCTTTTTACCTGGAAGAGCAGAGTTCTTGCTAGAGCTAAGTAGAGAAAGAGTTATTTTCTGAAGTATTTAGACATTTTGAAATTTGATCTTGTTCTGATTTGGAAGATAAGCAAAAAATGCAGAATTCCCCGTAAAAGGGAAAGGAGTAGTATACTTGGGTTCTGTTGGAGCTTCTCCTGTGTCCCATCAGCACCTTGCCTAAATCTAACCAAAATGTTTAGATTTTTCCCAATTAGCTCTAGCTGTCCATCCTCGTGAAAGTGTAGGGAGAATGCCTTCCTCTCCAAACCAAGAGGAAAGTCTGTAAGGAGGAGAAGGGCAGAATAACCCAAGTTATTCTGGAACACACTTAACATTATGTTGAAGACCTGAACAGTAGTATGTTTTCCTCAGTTACTTAAAGGAATGCTGTTAACCTGAAGCCAGTTTAAAATAAAAAAAGGAATCAATTTCTAATCAATCCCATAAATTTCAAAGAATTCAGGTACTGTATTGACTCCTGAATCCACCTGAAAATTGTTTGACTTTTAAGTTATATTTTCGTAACTCTTATGTCTGTGTGGAAGACAAACAAAAGGAAGAAAGACTTGACATCTCTTTCTGTTCAGTGACAAACTGACTAATGTCCCCCTTTTCTTTAGTACTTTAGCATAACTATTGCATAAACCAGTAAGTTTAAAAAGTCAAACAATTAAATACATGATACCATGAAAATAAGTGTTAAGGACAGGAAAAAGACCGAACTTGTCCTTATGTTGCTTTATTACATAAAGAGTGATTTAAAATATCTCTTTTCCTTGTTCCTTAGAATGTTATTGTGCATCAATAATTGTTTCATCATACATTAGAACTGTAACATAATTAGATATCAATCATACTACAATTAAAAAGATACATGGATCATGTCAAAAGAAACTCCCTAAGTGTATGGTAAGAGTTGTTAGCCAATACATATATGTTAGTGTATACTATGCCTACATTAATTGGTATTATGTACACAGTGTTAATATGTATAGGTATTTGAAAGTTATGTTAATTGGGTGTATTACTCTTCCCACAATCCTGTTCACCCATGTCAAGTATCCCACAACACTGAAGTCAGCTTTGGCATTAGAAAATAAGAAGCCCGTCAAAGCCAAATTACGCAAATGGTGTGTCCTAGAGGTAAATCCCAACCTGTTCTAAGTCCAACTGGTTTGGAATGTGGTTTCCAAAACAGAGATAATGAAAGGTACAGAACAACATATTAAGGAACTGGTGGGCTGGATTGTAGGTGACATATAAAGTGCTTTTAAAACTTGTGAACAGTCATGATATAAATGGAGGTAATTTTGGAGGTGCCTCTTCAAACGCACACTTACTGCAGAAGGTGAACATGCTGCAAGGTAAGAATTGCTTCCTGAAAGGTGGGTATGTATGTCTCCTTTTTGTATTGCATTTCTTGTCTATAGGCCATAGATTTTGGTTATTTGAGATTGAACATTTTTCATAATGAACCAAAAGTTTACTGAAACAATCAGTTATACCGTTAATCAACATAGCATAAGTTTTATCCTCAGAACAGCCATGTTTTACAGATGGATTTTGCTCGAGTAGCCACCTGTGACAACTATTAGTTCAGTTAAAACAATATTTTATTGAAACTGCGACAAGCATATGTTACTGCATTTATATAGTGTGTTGTAGGTTACTCCTGCCTGTATTAACACCCCCCACCCCTAGTTAGGGTTGCTACACTCATACTTGACTCAAATCCACAAAAACAGAAATGGATATGCCAACTCAACAGTACACGTCCTTTTTTATACCCAGACACCTTATCATTACCACAATTATTTACACTACAAACTTACTCTTTCCCCTACAGATACCAGCCTTTCATCACCTCTGAGTTATCCCCTCACAGTGAATCACAACTAACACCACTAGGAGAGGGTCATTTGGTAGAGAAGTGTGTGAAGGGAAGGTTGAGGGGAGCAGCATCTGAGTGAATGAATGGTGGTACATACATACTGTACTGTTTTGCCATGTGAGCGTGCAAACATGCATACATTTTATAAAGAGAAAGCTGCCAGTGGATGGTCAGACTGTCAAGGAAAATGAGAGCCAAATTTCAAATCCTTCCTATTAAAATGAGAAAAAGCCAAGGCTGCACAGAAAAATCAAAGGGCCTAAAAAACCAAACAGTTCTGCATAAAAAAAGCCACGTATTTTTAGAGCAGTAACAGAGATTTATGCTCCATTTTAAAACAGAACCCTAACTATGGAGTTTCTAGCAGGGTGCCCCCATTAACTCTAACATGCAGCCTTAACACAGTTAAGCACTTCATTTCAGAAACAAAAACTAATGCTTAACATAGGCTATTATGACATAATACATAGTTTTGGCTTTAAAAATGATTGGTATTAAATATGGTATTGTTTGATTGAAATGAACACATTTGGATTGTTACAGAACAAATAGGAGGATATTTTGAAATATGTACCGATTATTTATCTTATGTGTAGCAACACCGGGTAAACTATTATAATCACACTTCATTAGAACAAATAGAAATAGGTTAGAATATAGCAAGTGGTGCCAATCAATTTTTTCCTGAATTGCTATTCTGATATAGTGTTCTCACAATGAGTCCTGCAGATTAGTTTAAAGCTGCTAGTGTTCTGCAGCCTATTAAAAGGCTATGCTTACACAACTGTTTTTGAATCCTGACTGCTTTTAGCACTGAATAGAAAGGAGCTTTATCTGAAGGCAATGCTGCTGGCTAATATAGAAAAAAGTCCATCACTGTGTCAGTGTTTAAATTCTCAGCCTCAGAAGTGTGATCCCACATCTAGAGCTCAGATAAATGGTTGATTATTGAAACACAAGTCCCTATAAGAACAAATCATGTAATATGTTACTATAACTACTGAAAAATTATTTTTGAAACCGAAGCTTACTTGTAAACCCCAGCATACACTTGCAATTCAGAAGAAAGTAATAAGGAGAAATCGTGCATTTGGAAAGATATGAATTGAAGAGCCAATTTCAGAGAAGTGACCATACAGGTGCATAACATAAGAGGACTACACCAAACACTCCACACTTGCTTCAGAGTCACCATACCAATGGAGCTTTTTAGACAGGCGCAAGGTTTACAAGGGCCAAAACAAAAACAGATAAACACTCAAGAATATTTTTCCTTGTATGCTTTCACATATCGCTTATGTCCCAATCCTTTATCCTCTTTCAAATTCCTCATCGAACTTCTGCATAGGCCACCAATACTGATCAGCCAAAATTTATCACCACCTATATTAAAAGTGGTTAGTTTTATGATTAAATTGGTCACTTGATGCATTATTGCTCTCCACTGTGTGTTTTAATTGCAGGTTATCTGATGCAGATAGCATGTCTTCCTCTTGCACACTGCCAAACAGTCAGGCAGCACTTAAACTGCAGATATTGTTTCATCTTACTAGCGCTCATCATTGCTTGTGGGGTTTTGAGGAAAAAAAAACAAACTACTCCAACCTTCTGGGGTAGAACACTGATCTACCTTTTCCAAGAGAATTATAGAAAGCTTTTCCACATTTAGCATCCACACCTGTGTGTTCAAATACACTACAATAGTTAATTCTAAGTTGTATAGTTTTAGACAAAGGAGAGAGTTTAGTGCTCTACCATTTTCCCCATTACATGAAGAAAATCCAACTCTAAACCATGTTTCAAATTAAAAAGAATAAACCCATATTTAAGAATGACTTACCATTCTAACTGATGCTCTTCGGTAGAGGCACTAGCAGTCAACACAATATAATGCCTGAAAAACATTAAAATATTTAGTCTGTCTGTGGGATCAGAGAGCTTTGTTGTCAAACTCAGAATAGAAAACTCACTGCAACAATTCCAAGACTTCTTGACATGAAAGAAGTCATGGATCATACTTTCCCAGAACTATGAAGAATAAATCTACACGGGGTAGTTGTGTAACTGAAAACAGTTCACATTCCATTGAACCCAAAACATACCCATGCAATTTACTCTTGTATTAGTTCATTAATGTATTACAATACCTTACTGCTTAACCACTCATCTAGCATTATACTATATTTTAATGAAGGAGCAATCCTAAAACATGAATGCAGTTTGAAAGGTTAATCTCTCCAAACTTAGTGGAATATTTTAACTGTTCTAGGATGGATCTTAAAAAAAACTCTACTTATGTACAACGCTTTCTCTTCCTTTGGGATAGGTACCTATGTGTCTAGGGATACATCTACACACTTATGGCAGTATGTAGAGACATACGTACATATGTACAGACACTGCATGCCCTGCTAACATGGATATGGTTTAGTAGAGTAAGCCCTGGTCTACACTACGAGTTTAGGTCGAATTTAGCAGCATTACATTGATTTAACCCTGCACCCGTCCATACGATGAAGCCATTTTTCCGACTTAAAGGGCTCTTAAAATCAATTTCTGTACTCCTCCCCCGACGAGGCATTCAATAAGTTTTAAAGTGCAGTGTGGCCTTCCCTCCTCCCCCACCCCACATGGTGCTTCCCTCCTCTCCCACCCCTCCTGGGTTACCTTGGCAGTTATCCCCCATTTGTGTGATGAATTAATAAAGAATGCATGAATGTGAAGCAACAATGACTTTATTGCCTCTGCAAGTGGTGATCAAAGGTGGGGGATGGGTGGGGAGGGTTGTTAGCTTACAGGGAAGTAGAGTGAACCAAGGGGGGGGGCTCATCAAGGAGAAACAAACAGAACTTTCACACTGTAGCCTGGTCAGTCATGAAACTGGTTTTCAAAGCTTCTCTGATGTTCACTGAGCCCTCCTGTACTCCGCTAACCACCCTGGCATCTGGCTGCACATAAACAGCAGCCAGGCAATTTGCCTCAACCTCCCACCCCACCATAAACATCTCCCCCTTACTCTCACAGATATTGTGGAGTGCACAGCAAGCAGAAACAACAATGGGAATATTGGTTTTGCTGAGGTCTATCTGAGTCAGTAAACTGCACCAGCACACTTTTAAACGTCCAAATGCACATTCTTCCACCATTCTGCACTTGCTCAGCCTAAAGTTGAACAGCTCCTGATTACTGTCCAGGCTTCCTGTGTATGGCTTCACGAGCCATGGCATTAAGGGGTAGGCTGGGTCCCCAAGGATAACTATAGGCATTTCAACATCCCCAATGGTTATTTTCTGGTCTGGGAAGAAAGTCCCTTCCTGCAGCTCTTGAAACAGACCAGAGTTCCTGAAGATGTGAACGTCCTGTACCTTTCCTGACCATCCCACGTTGATGTTGGTGTAGGGTGACCAGATGTCCTGATAAAATATTTAGGAGTTTGTCCTGATATTTCACTCTGCCAGCAGCACTCACTATTTTTTTTGCGCTCCGCCGGCAGACACCCCCCCCCCGTGTGTCCCGATATTTTCTCCCTCTCATCTGATCACCATATGTTGGTGAAACATCCCTTGTGATCCACCAGTGCTTGCAGCACCATCGAAAAGTACCCCTTTCAGTTTATGTACTCGCTGCCTTGGTGCTCCAGTGCCAAGATAGACAGAACCCATATCCCTATCACCCCACAACAGTTAGGGAATCCCATTGCAGCAAAGCCATCCACTATGACCCGCACATTTCCCAGAGTCACTACCCTTGATATCAGCAGCTCTTTGATTGTGTTGGATATTTGGATCACAGCAGCCCCCACAGCAGATTTGCCCACTCCAAATTGATGCTCGACTGACGAGTAGCTGTCTGGCGTTGCAAGCTTCCACAGGGCTATCACCACTCGCTTGTGAACTGTGAGGGCTGCTCTCATTTTGGTATTCTTGTGCTTCAGGGCAGGGGAAAGCAAGTCACAAAGTTCCATGAAAGTGCCCTTATGCATGCGAAAGTTTCACAGCCACTGGGAATCGTCCCAGACCTGCAACACTATGCAATCCCACCAGTCTGTGCTTGTTTCCCGGGCCCAGAATTGGTGTTCCACGGCATGAACCTGCCCCATTAACTCCATGATGTCCACGTTGCCAGGACCTGTACTTTGAGAGAAAAAAGTCTGTGCCCATGCCCTCATCACTCTCGTCACCGTGCTGCTGTTGCCTACTTGCCTGGTTTTGCTTTGGCAGGCTATGGTTCTGCATATACTGCAGGATAATGCGCGTGGTGTTTACAGTGCTCATAATTGCTGTGGTGATCTGAGAGGGCTCCATGCTTGCCGTGCTATGGCGTCTGCGCTGAAAAAAGGTGCAAAATGATTGTCTGCTGTTGCTCTGACGGAGGAAGGGGCGAATGACGACATGGCTTACAGGGCTAGTTTACAGGGAATTAAAATCAACAAAGGGGGCAGGTTTGCATCAGGGAGAAACACACACAACTGTCACACAGAATGGCCCCCTCAAGGATTGAGCTCAAAACCCTTGGTTTAGCAGGCCAATGCTCAAACCACTGAGCTAGCCCTTCCCCCACTATTCATGGAAGGGGGGGCAAATTATTCATTTGTATTACAAAAAAAAAATCTGGTCTCTTTCTTGTTTTGATCCACTCCCTCTCTCTTATACACCTTAGGCTGGCAGCAGACAGTGCAGTACGACTGCAGGCAGGACTGAATTTCCATGAGACGAAACTTAAAAAAAAAAAAAAAAGAATGACCTGGAACCACTTCCATTTAAGTCCAGGCATCCCTCACCGAGGTCTGCCAGGAGCACCCATGTCTGCCCAGGCGCCCTTGATCGACCTTACCGAGGTTGGCTAAAAGAGCACCCAGAAGACTATGACAACAGCTACCAGTTGTAATGCATCATCTGCTGCCAAAAGGCAATGAGCTGCTGCTGTGTAGCAATGCAGTAACACGTCTGCCAGCACCCAGGAGACATACAGTGATGGTGAGCTGAGCGGGCTCCATGCTTGCCATGGTATGGCATCTGCACGGGTAAACCAGGAAAAAAGGCTCGAAATGATTGTCTGCCATTGCTTTCATGGAGGGAGGGAGGCAGGCCTGACAACATATACCCAGAACCACCCGTGACAATGTTTTTGACCCATCAGGCATTGGGATCTCAACCCAGAATTCCAATGGGCGGCGGAGACTGTGGGAACTGTGGGATAGCTACCCACAGTGCAATGCTCCGGAAGTCGACACTAGCCTTGGTACTGTGGACACACACTGCCGAGTTAATGGTCTTAAGTGGGGATACACAATTGACTGTATAAAAATTGATCTCTAAAAAATTGACTTCTATAAGTTTGACCTAATTTCGTAGTGTAGAAATAAGAGTTCTACACACCTGAAGCCCTATGGTATACACCCTACATCAGTGGTTGTCAAACTTTTGTACTGGTGACCCCTTTCACATAGCAAGCCTCTGAGTGCGACCCCACCTCCTTATAAATTAAGGCACATTTTTATACATTTAACACCATTATAAATGCTGGAGGAAAAGCAGGGCTTGGAGTGGAGGCTGACAGCTCACAACCCACCATGTAATAAGCCTCGGGGGGTCCTGACCCCCAGTTTGAGAACCCCTGCCCTACTTGGTGCTCTCACATGCACACTGTTTCCCACATCTACACTATTTTTAGCTGCTTAGGGTCTCTGCTGCCGGAGCCCTTCCCTGCTGCCAGAGCCTTTCACTACCACATGTAGCTACATGTGTAGTGCCTATACTCTACATGCCACCATAAGCTAGGAGTTATGCTCTTTAGGGTGAACTAAGTAATGCTTCTTCATAGCTTTAGGATAAATGTGGGGAATAGTTCAGCTATTTCAGCCTAAATGGAAATAAGCCTCTTCCAATTCCCTTTTCTTCAAACTATTTTCAAGCCACGTTTAGGCGTACTGAAAACGCTTCTGCATAATATAAAAGTTACACGTTCTTTTACTGAAGAGTAATTTGCATTTTACTTTTACTGCATTCTAATTCATTGGGCAGAATGGGGATGGGAGAAAATGAAGTCCCTACAGGCAAACAGCAAATTATGGTAGTTGTACTAACTCAGAAAATTTCTCCTTTTTTTATTTTTAAAATCAGAGCAAAAAATTTATTCCAATTGCATTGTAGTTCAAAATATTTCAAACAGACAATGGATTCATACATACTTGTACTTTTGAAAAAAGTTTGGTGGTTCAAGGAGTTTTGGCCAGTCTGATTTTCCTTGGAGAATTTCATCTGTGACAGCAAGACCTATGTTTAAAAAAAGCTTGCTATGTTTTATTTTTGTAGACAGTTAACCTGACCAGGTAAGCACATTAAATTTCTACCCAGATCTTGGATACCAAGTCCTTTGAGATCTACGTATGAAAAAAGGCTATATGAAAGCTAGTAATTATCATCCTGCACTGTTAACTAAAAGGATAGAACAAATGAGAATTCCTGCCACTGCACAGAACTGGGTCACCTACTACCCTAATCTCAATACACTTTGGAAAGTTGACCCCCTGCATCACCATGCTAGTCCAAACGGATTCCTAGAAGTGAGAAACAGAAGAGACTTAGCTCATCAATTCCATCCTCCCGCCAGTGCAGGACTGGTTCTCCCAGGATATAATTGTTTAACGTGTAAATATGTTTTATTTTAAGGGGAGAGACTGAACAAATTTTTACTTGGCATTTATTTACTTTGGCTCTTTTTTACATCATGTAAAAAGTATGAAGAGGTTTGAAATGCTTTACCTTGCTTGAACTCCTCTACCATTACTGCTCGTGTTGAAGTAGACACATTATATGTAGAGTTCTGCTGTGGATAGGCTGGCGTGATTATGGGCATTAGATGATATCTGTCAGATGGGTTTACCTATGGCATTAGAATGGTTCAAGTAGTGTGTTTAAAGTGATTATAAATTACCAGTAAGTAAGAAAATACATCATCTACATACCCTAGGGTCCCAGACTGGCAAATTTAGATTGCTATCTTCAGGTTGTTTGAGCAACACAGGATTTGGCCATTCCCTGTACAAGAGACCAAAGAATGACTATCATGTATAGTTTTGTTCATTTAAAGTAATTTTTTTTAAAATTACACAAACTGAAGACAATTTAGCTTAAGTCTAATTAAGTGTAGAGCTAGTTTGACAAGACAATGCTTAGCTAATTTTTTTTTTGCTATGAGAAGTGTTTAAACTTACCATTTTGAAAAAATTAGGAAGAATTTGTGAATTAGAGTAGATGCCAATGCATTTGGATAGAGCTGACATGTTCTTGCTACCAGCATTGCCCAGGAAACACCACCAAGAAATCCCAGCACATTGGAATAAATACCACGTCCTAGAATAGATACATTTTAAAGTTAGCCTTTATTTTTAAAAAGTGTGCAAGTATGTTTCCTTCCAAACTTAGAGCTCTAGAAAAGATTTCCAAAACTGGTTACAACTCAAACTTTACAGATTATACTTAGTTATGTCTACTTATTCATATTTATAAGCCAAAAAAGATTTGATTCCAGTTGCCCTTCTCTCACAGCAAGATATACTGAAGGCCGCATTCATACTTCCAATTTGCAGAACCAGAGTGCTCTTTGGCTGTGCTCATTTTGCACTGATTCTTGCACTGTTCTGGCAACTGGAGAGGGGAGCCTTTAAAAATTGCCTTCCTTTTCAAGACTTGGGGACTGATGGGCCTGAACCACATCACATGAAGAATACAGACAAGTGTTGACAGTATACTTGTAGCTGCTTTAGTCAATGAGCATTTTCATCAGTGTTTTCCAGGCAGCTTTCCTCAGACCCCAGTCATGCCAGGGAAGGAAAGCATTTGTAGCCAGATTCAGCAACTCATCTCCCTGACTTCACAGGATTTCAGGTCCTGCTCAGAGACTAGAGCTGGTCAACATTTTGACAGAGGCCTAGTAAGAATTTTCTCATGAAATTTTGTGAAAGCTTTGCCAGTTTTTGATCAGCACTATCTGAGATCCCTCCTATGAAGGTAGATCGCAATTCTTTCCTATCTCAAAGATCATAGAATGTTTCTCAAGTTAACATATAGAGTCTGGTGCACATGATTACCCATGGACTTTTCCATCCTAATCTGGTCATATTTCAGGCTGACCAATATCATAGGCTAGAGATGGTAATTTTTATTCAAAGACCAAAAGCAGATCTCAGAACACTTCACATTGCCCATAGGCAAGACAAATTAAGAGTAGCCATTGCTATCACAAAAGCAGCAACAAGTCTAGAACAGTAACAGTTCTCAGTCATCGATTTAAACATTAGCCAGAGTCAGACTGGTTTACTTTTAGAAGTCAGACAAGATTAAATCTGTTCAGGTCAAGAGTCAGCTATCAAACATCCAGTTTACTGCTCCAATTCATTTCAATTCTCATAACATTTATCTTGAAGGCATTAACTGTCTTTTTTGTTATACATGAAGGTTACTCAGTCATGACCCAATTTCTCTGAAACTGACTCTGCATATTTGCTTTTGTGATATGCCATCTGATGGAACTTTCTGGTAGTACGGCTGGTGAGCACCCACATGCCCCTCCTACTAGTCCCCTCAGTGTTTAAGCATGTTGTAAGGGTGTGGCTATAAAAAGGAGCCTGGTGTTGAGCACTTGCTCAGTCCCCCCCACAGCTAGTGCAGAGTACAGTAGTATTACTTAGTTAGGACTCCGCAGAAGAGGGGAAGGTCAGTGGAGAGCATGAATATGCAGAGTTCATCTGGAAGAACTCTGGTTACCTTCATTCCTTCTTTGAACGTCCTCTGCATATTCCCACTCTTGGGGTTGACAAGCAATATTCAAAGGATGGAAGGACACAAAGTCATAATTAAAGAAAGAGATTGAAACATTGCCCTGCCAAACTGAGCATCATATCTACCAGAAATCTAAAAGCATAAAATTTAGTGAAAGTGTGAATTGAACCCCAAAGTGGCAGCTTTATATAGATCTATAGATCCATATCCATAGATCCATATCAATAATGGGATCATATCTAACATACACTACAGAGGTAGGAACTGCTTTAGTAGAGATAGTTCTGAGACCAAATGCTGGGGAGAGAAGATTCCTTATAAATTTATACTCTAACCAATCTAGACAATGTCTACACAGAAAAAGCACAGCGTTTGCAATTGTCGGCACAGTCAGAGAATAGTTTTGGGTAAAACCTTAAACTCTTCAGTCCTGTCTAGACAGTAAAATAAGGAGATTTTAAAATCTAAATAATGCAATCCAGATTCACTATCAACATGAGGTTAGGGGAGGGGGAGAGACAAACGGATTTTCATGTTAACCAATCAATAAGTTTAGGGAGAAATCTGGGGTGAGGCTTAAGTGCCTCCTTGTCTTTACAGAAAATTGTAAGAGGAAGGTCAGCCATCAAGGCCTACAATTAACTAATTCTTCTACGTGAAGAGATTGCTATTATAAAGGCTGTTTTTAATGGAGAGATGAAACAATGAACAATTTGAGAGATGTCTAAATGTATAGTCATAAAATATATTAATGCCAGATTTAGATAACCATGGAGGAACTGGATTTCTTAATGATGGATAGAAAACCAAAAACCCTTTAAAAAGGTTTTTAAAACAGAGTCAAGTGAAAATATAGATTTACCATCAATAGGATTATGAAAGGCAGCTATTTCCACAAGATGGACCTTAAGCAAAGAAATAGACAAACCCACACATTTTATGTGTACTAGATATTCTAAGTATCAGAGGGGTAGCCGTGTTTGCCGCTTTTACAGATCCAGACTAAGTGGGTATTCACCCACAAAAGCTCATGCTCCAATACATTTGGTAGTCTGTAAGGTGCCACAGGACTCTTAGAATATCTAAGATACATTGAATTGGAGCAGATGCTGGATCGATAGCCTTATCAGACATATTTTCCATTTAGAATCATAACATTTTCTAATTGACTGTTTCCTAGAATTAGGACATGCTGCACTTCTACGGAGCAAGATCTTTCTAGATCTGTTAAAGTCCTATTTGCCCAAAGCAGTTAGATGTAACAATTGGAGAGCTAGATAAAGAACTCTCCCTCTCTGCCGAGACAATAGAACTGGTGTTACTGGTAGAAGTTTGCATTTCCCCTTGGAAAGAAGAATTAGGTGTGTCTACCATTGCAGTCTCAGGCATGCCAGAGCAACTTGCATAATTTTGACCAAGTTTGATTAATTTTTTCACTACCTTTAACATTATTGGGAAAGCAGGAAAGGCCTACAGTAAACTGGTCCCCCAGCAGAGAAGAAAGGCATCTGTCACTTGAACAAAAACAAAGGAATTTTGTATTGAACCTGGTGCAAAAATATCCATGTCCAGAAAGTTGCAAAGGCTGAAAATGTCCTGAATTACTGAGTCCTTTACTAAGCGCTCAAGCATCTTAGTCTAATCTCTGTTCAGCTTACCCTTGAACTGTTTGTGAGTTCCCACTATGTGCAGGGCGATCAGAGACTGTAGAATACACCAGTTCCATAGCTTTCTTGCCTCCTTGCAAAGCTGAGATGAACATGTGCTTCCCTGTTGGTTCACATAAAACATTGCAGACATATTTCTGCGGTGACTTGAACCACCCTGTCCTGTACTTGTAGGAGGAATGACTTGATGGCCAGAAAGATGGCCTTCAGTTCTAACATTCACGTGCAAGTGTGACTCTTGAGAAATCCAGAGACCTTGAATAGATTGAGATACCCCTCCTCTATCCCTTCTTGGATAGATTTGATGTAGCAGGAGTGTGGGGGAGGTAGAATGAGACTCCTCTGAGAGCATTCTCTAGGCTCAGCCACCATATTAGAGAGGATAGTGGCTTTTGGGGGGAGGGAGGGGAGAGAGAGAGAGAGAGAGAGAGAGAAAATGGTGACGACTTTGAACATACTGTCCAGCTCTAGGATTGGTCTGGGACTCCTTTTTTGCTTTGGAATCGGAAATAATTGCAATAAACTCCTTGGTTCCAGAACTTTTCCAGGACTGCCTCTATTGCTCCTCCCTGTAACAGTTTGTATTTGTGTTCTTAGTACTCTCTTGTGAGATGGACCCCCTAGAAAGGGAGGAGTGGGGGGGGGGTTGTAAGGAGGAAGGTATTCATATTGGATGATATAAGCCTTCCTTTATTATGTCCAACATTCACCCCTGTTTGAAGTGATATTTTTACAACTCATGGAATTCTAAGAGACTTCTCCTAAAACAAGGATAGATTGCTATGAACCAATCCTGGATCACTCAAACCTTATGTCAAACCTGCAGCCTAACATAAGGCAACAAAGACATAGTCAAAGAATTCTTCATCCTCCTCTGATGCTTGAAGGTTCTCTTCCTCTACTAAGACAGAGGAGGACTATTGTTGATGCTGATACTGTTTGAGTGTAGTAGGATGGAGGGTAGTATTGCTAGGATATCTAAACATGGGAACAGGTGACCATCTAAAGGATTGAAACACTTCCAATAATCTTGCAGAAAACCAGTTTCTTTTGTCTTTTCTAGAACTTCATGAGTTTTGACACTACATAAACAGTCACCCTTAAAAGGAAGATCCTCCCTTCTAGGCTGTTTCCAGAAGAAGATCTTAGCCACATATCTGCAGAGATCAGTGAATAAAGGAACCGATCCGGATGCAGTGTCAGATACTTCAGATGATGCTGGAGTAATAGTGATAGGATGAAATTTAATAGTGAAAAGTGCAAGGTCATGCATTTAGGGATTAACAACAAGAATTTTAGTTATAAATTGGGGACACATCAGTTGGAAGTAACGGAGGAGGAGAAGGACCTTGGAGTATTGGTTGATCACAGAATGACTATGAGCCGCCAATGTGATATGGCCGTTAAATAAGCTAACGGAGTTTTAGGATGCATCAGGCGAGGTATTTCCAGCAAAGATAAGGAGGTGGTAGTACTGTTATACAAGGCACTGGTGAGACTTCATCTGGAATACTGTGCGCAGTTCTGGTCTCCCATGTTTAAGAAGGATGAATTCAAACTGGAACAGGTTCAGAGATGAGTTATCAGGATGATCCGAGGAATGGAAAACCTGTCTTATGAAAGGAGACTCAAAGAGCTTGGCTTGTTTAGCCTAACCAAAAGAAGGTTGAGGGGGGATATGATTGCTCTTTATAAATATATCAGAGGGATAAATATTAGGGAGGGAGAGGAATTATTTAAGCTTAGTACCAATGTGGACACAAGAACAAATGGATATAAACTGGACACTAGGAAGTTTAGACTTGAAATTAGACAAAGGTTTCTAACCATTAGAGGAGTGAAGTTCTGGAACAGCCTTCCAAGGGGAGTAGTGGGGGCAAAAGACCTATCTGGCTTTAAGACTAAGCTTGATAAGTTCATGGAGGGGATGGTATGATAGGATAACCTAATTTTGCAATTAATTTGGCAATTGACCTCTGATCATCAGTAGGTAAGTATGCCCAGTGGTCTGTGATGGGATGGGATCTGAGTTACTACAGAGAATTCTTTCCTGGGTGCTGGCTGGTGAGTCTTGCCCACATGCTCAGGGTTTAACTGATCTCCATATTTGGGGTTGGGAAGGAATTTTCCTCCAGGGCAGATTGGCAGAGGCCCTGGAGGTTTTTTGCCTTCCTCTGCAGCATGGGGCATGGGTCACTTGCTGGAGGATTCTCTGCAGCTTGAGGTCTTCAAACCACAAATCTGAGGACTGCAATAACTCAGACAGAGGTTAGGAGTTTGTTCTTGAAGGGGACGGATGAGATTCTGTGGCCTGCATTGTGCAGGAGGTCAGACTAGATGATCATAATGGTCCCTTCTGACCTTAAAGTCTATGAGTCTAATTTTCTTCCTAGAGAAGAAACTTTCCCTTCTCTTTGACAAGGAGTAAAATGACCAGTTTTGGATCATTTGACCATAGCTGATACAAGTCAGTCAGTTAAGAGGAAGGTGTACAGGAAAACAGGAATCTGATATGACTTGTCGGCTTTCTTTGAAACTGGCTGATAGGAAGAAAGGTTGGACCATATTGATTTATCTGGTTCCTAAAGTCCATCTAGTATTGGTAAAAGTACTTGATTTCTTGAAATGGTATCTAAAAATGTCAAAAACTGGGTTGGTGACCTCTTCAAAAAGCCACTGAAGGTAAAAACTTATCTACCGGTAATGTAATTGTTGGTCTTCAAGATGAGAGTGCAGATACGTATTCCATTCAGGTGTGTGCATGCCCAGGACATGGCCGCTGGTGACCTTTGCTTAGTACCACCTGTCAGGGTGGCACTCTTAGCCAGTGGAGGGCTACCAGGGGTATTTAAGTGCAGCACCATCCTGACCTCCCTTAATTCCTTCACATTGAACATCAAACTGAGACAGAGTGGGTCGTGGAATAGACATCTACACCCACATATCAGTTACAGTACAAGTAGGTAACAGTTTTTTCTTCGAGTGGTTGTAGATTTGTATTCCACTCTGACTCACGAGCAGTAACAGAAGGACTTGGGGCTCAGAGTCTACTTAAAGAACAACTGCAGAACTTTCCCAAACTTCCCAAAGTTTCATCTGATCTAGATGCAGTTGTAACAGCATAGTATTTGGTAAAAATATGCATTGAAGGTCTTGCAAATGTTCAATATCAAAACATTGCTGAGGAATCATAGAAGATTAGGGTTGGAACAGACCTCAGGAGGTCATCTAGTGTCCTGTTCAAACTTGAGACCATTGCTCTTTGTTCTGTCATCTGCCACCATTGAGAACAGCTGCGCTCCATCCTCTTTGGAACACCCCTTCAAGTAGTTGAAGACTGCTATCAAATCCCCCCTCACTCTTTTCTTCTGCAGACTATGTGATTGTTGTAATCTGAATTACTCCATATGCCGTGGTAAAGCAGGAAGTTATCCACCTGGAAACTGTCTGAAGAAATTGCCTGACACTTCATCCATCCTGCATAGGAGACAAAGAATCAAGGCGATGAACGAGATGGTCTAGCCTTCTCCACATAGAATGCGGTCATAAACATAGAAATGAGGTTAGCATAAAATCCCTCTGGGGCAGCTGTACTGAATTGCTTTACCTGTAAGAGGTTAAGAAACTCAAATAACCTACTTGGCACCTGACCAGAAGGACCAATGAGAAAAATATAATACTTTCAAGTTGGGGGAGGGGGAGGAGGATTTGTTTGTTCCCTCTCTGGACCAAGAGAGAAGCCAAGCAGGAATAACATCTCCTGAAAATATACCTGGAATGATCCATCTAAAATTACAAAAATTGCAAGTAGGCAAGGAAATCCATTAGGTTCTCTTTTGTTTTGGCTTGTGAATTTTCCTATGCTACAGAAGTAGTTTTATTCTTGTTTTTGTAATTGTGAAGCTGAGCCAAAGGGGAAATCCTCTGTTTTAAATCTTTTTATTACCCTTCCATTCTGATTTTGCAGGCGTGATTCTTTTACTTTCTTTATAAAGAAAATTATTTTAAGAACCTGATTGATTTTCAGTGTCCTAAGACAAAAGGTTAGGTCTGTGCTCACATTGCTAACCAATTGGTTGGTATATTATTCTCAAGCCTCCCCAGGAAAGGAGCTGAAGGGGCTTGGGAGAATATTTTGGGGGAATAGGGACCCCAGGTGACCCTTTCCTAAATTTTTGTATAAAACACTTGGTGGTGACAGCAATACTGTCCAAAGGACAAGGAAAGGAATTGGTGCCTTGGAGAAGTTTTTAACCTAAGCTGGTAGAATACAAGATTTCATGCAGGTCCCCACATCTGTACCCCAGAGTTCAGAGTGGGGAGGGAACCCTGACAAATGCCAAGCATTTTCTCACATCCAACATATGAAGCCGCTGTTCATCTAGACTTGAGCGTAGCTTAGGAAAGAATACTGGTAAGCAAATTGCTCTTAATAGCTAAGTGTGGAACCACTTCAGAAATGTTTTTTGAATGTGGCCTTAGGGTCACTTTATCTTTGAAATACTTGGAGGTCCTTCCATTAGGGAATTCAGTTTGCTTGCTCTCCTTGCAGATGTTATGGCAGTAAGAAAAGCTGTTTTTTAATAAAGGAGGGAGAGAGGAAAAAAATGGCTAGGGGCTCAAACAGAGGTTCCATTAGGGCAGCTAGTACACTGTTCAGGTCCCACAATGGAAGTTTTCTTCGGAGGTGGAAAGAGATGGACAGCACCTTTTAGAAATATGACTACCATGGAGTTAGGACAAAATGGACTTCCACTGAATCAGAGGATGGAATTCAGAGATTGCTCATAAATAGACAGCAAACAGAGATAAACCTGAAGACTGAAGGTGTAATCAGGTAATCCAAAGTGTCCTGAACGTGAGCTAGACTCACCTGAATTCCCTGAGCTAGTGACCAAACTGAAAAATGTTTCCACTTGGCCAAATCAATCATAGTGGAATGTTTACTATTACGTAAAAGTCACTGAACTGCTTCTGAACAGTGTCCTTCCTCTATCCATGCAGCATCTACACTGAGGTGAAGACTGCCTAGTGCTGGATGCCAGATTTGACTATGGTGTTGAAATCAGTAGGTTGGGATACAGCAGAAGATATCTGGGAGGTCAGATAGCTTGAGGTAATCAGAGAACCAACACTGCCTTTGCCACAGTGGTGCAACGAGTATCAGTTTGACATAATCTAACTTCAGTTGAGAATAATCTGAGGAATGAGTGGGATTGGCTGGGAATGGGAGAGGCATACATCATTGCTAATCCCCAGTTCAGATGGAAGGCATCATTTAAAGAGCCTGGACTGAGATCTGCTCAAGAACAAAAAACTGACAGCACCGTTTGCTGTCTTTTGTTCTAAGCAGGCAAATCGTCAGAATATGCCATTCTTTGAAGATGGACCTCAGAACCCTGGTGATGGACTGATTGTGATTCTGGGAGAAATGCCTGCTAAGGTGATCAGCCACTGATTCTGAGCACCCAGTTAGAGTGCCGCTGTGGGAATGATGGCTTCCTTGATGCAAAAAAGTGCCAAAACTTCATTGCTCCAGGACAGAGCTGGTTGAGGCAGGCTCCTCTACTTCTTTCATAACACCTTGTGGTGGTATTGTCAGTGAGTATATGAACCACTGTGCCCTTGATCTGAGCCTGAAAGGTCCAGCATGTGTTGTAAATGGCTCATAGTTCCAGGACATTGACATGAAGAGAACCTCTCTGTTCTGTCCACAAACCTTGAACTTTCAATGTCCCTACATGTGCTCTCCAACCTATTGGAGGTTTCTATAATTATGGTCCTGGTTGGTGGAGGTTGGTGCATTCATTTATCTGATGTAGAGTATCCACCACTCTACAAACTCCAGGAGGGCTCGTAGCACTTGTACTAGGCTGTCCAGTGATTGACAATTCAGGAGATGAGTCAACTTCAACCAGCCTTAAAGAGGATGAAGGCACAATTTTGCATGCTGGACTATGTACATGCAAGTGGCCATATGATCAAGCAACTTCAACTATAGTCTGTGTATGCCTGAAGGATGAGATCAGAGGGCCAAACACAGGCAACGAATTGCTTGAAATCTCTCATTGAGCAGAAAATCCCCTTAACTCAGAGCCCAGTAGGACCCCAATGAACTCAACATTGTGTTTAATGCTGCCTTTTATTTGTTCAAATCAGACCCAGAAGATCGAAGAGACATATCATGAAATGGACATGACATAGGACTTGGTTTCTGGACTTTCCCTTTATTAACCAATTATACAGGTAAGAAAAAACATTAATACCTCTTTTTCTGAGATATGCTGCTACTACAGTCATGCATTTAGTAAATCCATGTGGAGCTGAGAATAGGTCAAAGAGGAGCACTATGTACTGATGTTGACCTACCACTACAAATCTCAAATTTCCTGTGGCTTGGGAGAATTGCCACATGGAGGTAGACTTCATAGAATCATAGAATTCAAGATCAGAAGGGACCATTATGATCATCTAGTCTGACCTCCTGCAAGATGCAGGCCACATAAGTCGATCCACCCACTCCTTAGCAAGCGACCCCTGCCCCATGCTTCGGAGGAAGGCATGTGAAGATCAGCACACTAGTCATATTGATCCAACTTGGTGAGAATCATCACTAGGGTGACCATGCTGCTTCTTATGTGTTTGTTGTACTTGTTCATATATAGCTCTCAACTCTCCCTTAGACTTGGGGGGGGGGAGGGGGATTCAGGAAATACCATGAGTAAAATCCCTTTCCCCCAATGCTGAAGAGGAAGCTCTTCTACAGCTCCCGAAGCACACAGAGCCTGAACCTGCTGATGGAGCAGTGACTTGTGAGAGGGGTCCCTGAAAAGGGATGGGGGTAGGGGGTAAGAAGGGGGAAAATGGACAGGAACAGGATGGCATAACCTGATCCCACAGTACTTAGGATCATTTGTCCAGGGGGGGGGGGGGGCGGAGGGATAGCTCAGTGGTTTGAGCATTTGCCTGCTAAACCCAGGGTTGTGAGTTCAATCCTTGTGGGTACCATCTAGGGATCTGGAGCAAAAATCTGTCTGGAAATTGGTCCTGTTTTGAGCAGGTGGTTGGACTAGATGACCTCCTGAGGTCCCTTCCAACCCTGATATTCTATGATAGTTACTGTTTCCCCAAGCCCTGTAAAAGTGAAATAGCTTGCCCCCAAATGGAGGCAATATGGTCAGGAAGTTGATTACTGGAGTGTTGCTCTTGATAGGTGAGGGGCTGGCTGGTTTCCACTGGGACCAGGAAACAACCTCTTCTGGGACTTATGTCCCTTCCTAGAGAAGTCTTGCTGCCTAGTGGGGTAAGCTGACTGAGTGGTGTTGCTGCTTTTGCTGACTTCCATAATGCCTCTATCACTGGAATATAAGCCCCCAATTAACAAAGTAGCATGACAGTCCTTAAAATAATGGAGTATCAATTTTTCTGGAAACAAAAACCAACCATCAAAAGTTAAGCCCTCTATGCTTTGTTGGACTTCAAAAGCTATGCCATAATTCTGTAACCATGAGGCTCTTCTCATTGTTACAGCCAAGACAATAATCCGGGGGCGGGGGGGGGGGGAGAGGAGGAGCGTCCTCCATGTATTGCAGACACGTCTTGGCCACCAGACTACCTTCCACAATGAATGACAATCTCTTCCCTGGAGGATTCTAGCCATTTATATGTAAATTTAGACATACGATTTTGTAAATTAGGAGGCTAACAGCACCTGCTGATTAGCAATGTGAATTTCTAAAGAAGAAGAAGTTGAGTAAGTTTTTCCTTCCCATTAAATCTAACCTTTTAGACTCAGTCTATAGGTGCTGACTTATATCTCGCTTGACGCAACCTCTCACTTGCTGCTGTTATGACAAGTGAGTTAGAGGCTGGATGAGAGTAGAAGCACTGAAAACCCTGCATAAGGGCACAATACCTCTTTTCAGTATGCTTCACTGCAAGTAAGGAACATAGGGTACATTTTTGCAGGCTCCAAAAAGTGCTTTATTTAGAGGGAGAGCTACTCCCCCTGGAGAGAACTGGAGAAAATATACCAACTTATTAGTACTGTCTTGAACAAACTATCTGAATGCCCAAGTCTGTAGCCATTCACCTCAGGAGATCTTGATACAACTTAAAATCCTCAGGTACAGGATGAAATCTCCTGTGAAAACACCTGCCCTTGTAACAATGGTTGAGGCTAACCTAGCTCAGAATAGAGATGAACAAAGATCAGTGACCTTGCCCTGGACTGATCTAAGCATTGGGACCTCACAGATAGAGGAACATCCCAAAGAGGCCATTGAGGATTGGTGGCCAGTGGGAACTGGACCAAGACCCTTATCCCTACTGTGGGAGCAGTGCTAATCTCTGTACTGCTAGTGATCCCCAGGAGGTCTCAAAGACTTTTGAGAATGGTACTTTGAAGGTGACGGAGAGGCAGATGATGTTCCCAAATCCTTTCTTGAAGAATCTTCCAAGCAGTCCTGTGGCAATGGAGGAACCACTCAGGTAGAGCAAGCAAACATCCAGACTCATCTGAAGTCCAACGTGCAGGCTGCATCAATGCTGACGATGGCGTCTGGAGTAGCAGTAGGGGGTATTGCACTCATACGACACTGGAATGGACATCAGTCATGAAGCTGAGCCCAGTACCAGTCCTGCAGATGTGGTCTGCTTCTAAACTCTTCATTACTGAAGATTGTAGCTGCACTGATGACCCCTCAGTACCGATAAAGGGGCCCAAACTCAGCTCTGCATCCTGATTTTTAAGTGGTGCAGAAGACAGTGCTGACAGTGAATATTCTGTAACCCAGTCTATGAGGTATTGATAACACAGAAGAGGCCACCACAGTTGAGTGCTACTGAATTAATAGAATGTCTGGGGCCGAAAGGCAAAGCAAATCAGATTTGCCTGATGTGTCAGACCAGAAACAAATCGGTGTCAACACCAATGTTATTGGTACTGGACTTGATAGTATGCTGTCCAATTGTTCTCATCTTGGTACCAGAGCATAGGTAGACAGCCCCACTCTATCCTGTGTATTAGAGGAATGTCTATCAGTCTGCACTCCTCTTAGGAGAGGAGGAGGAGAAATCTCTCCTAGCTTTGCAATGGCTCTCATCCATTTTGTGACTCCTTTTCCTCAGAGAATGATCTCTCTTCCAATTAAGATAGAAATCAAAATCTGGCTGTGGAACAACAGCCCCTACTGGCTCTGAACTGCTCTGAGGGATTGGACAATTGGCAGAGGTCTCCAGTACCAAAGCAAGCTCATGGCCTGCTCCATAAGGTGCTGCTTCAAGCACAAGTCTCTAATCACCAGTGTTCTCTTTGAATGATGGAGCACTTTCCTTTAAATGTGCCCTTCTCCAAGGCAGAGTAAACACAGTGCGTGCGGGGGTCCCTCTTAGGGGTAGCCACCTCACACAACAAGCAGTATTTAAAACCTGGTGAGGGCATCACATCAGGCTAAATCCTAAATAAATACTAAGGGTACTTCTATAACTATATACACAAGCTCACAGCAAAGCACAAACAGTGAAACGTGAGGGAAGATATCTCACAGAATGCACCAAACCCAGCTGCAAGTGGTGAGAAGGAAAGGAGGGGGCTTCCCTTAAATAGCATGAGGAGGAGCTACAAGGGGCCAGAGGATGCGAGTGCCACCCTGCCTCATGTACTACTAAGTAAAGTTCTCCAGCTTTGGTGCACTAGGTGTGCACACCTGAGTGGAGGACATCTGCAACCACTGGAAGAACTTCAAAACTGGCACCTTCCTGTTCACCAATTCATGAAACTGGATAGTGTCCTCAGAAGGGGATGATGCAGAAGCAACACTCACATTCTCATCAGGAGGAGAATCTCTCCAACTCTTGTTCTTTTTGCTGAAACTCCACTTGAGGTGGATCCTCCTTTTCTTCAGAAGGTGTACCAGACACTAAAGTGAGAAAGTGTTCCAAATGTTTGTTCCAAATTTTGGGGATCCAACTGTCTCAGGTCTGTAGAGCTAGATTTCCCTTGATCTGGAACTGGGAATCCTGGCTTTTGAGAATGGTTAGGGAAACTAGGAGTCAGGCAGGATGCCCATGGCAGCATGCGCCAATCTGGCCATTTACCTCAATCTGGCATTATTTCATAAAATGAAGAACAGGCTGTCATTCTCAAACTGAGCAGGGAAACAGTGTTAAGAAAAAGTCTACCTCTGAAATCACTTATCAACTTATCACTTCTTCAAAATGCAGACCCAATAATGAAAATTAGTGAGAATTTTTTGATGAGTCACCAGAGTGAGAAGGTCAGACATGTTTTGATTTAGCCTCTCTTTTCCTTGGAACTGAAATACTTTGTCCTGGTATGTTATCTGGCTGTTTGGGTCCCTTATCTGGAACTGCCTCCCTACAAACCATTGTAGTAATCTTTGTACAAAATATGCCTTGTGAGGTATAATTGCATACAATTTGAGGTATAATTTGAAAACTAACAACTTGCTGCTGAATAAGATCATAGTGAAATGTATATAGCAATATTATATGTTAAGTTATGAACAAACTGAAATTAGGCTTGAAATGTGTTTACCAGATAAGTCTGGGTAAGCCAGTTTCTTAAACACAAAGGACAAGCTGATGCCTTAAGCCAGATGTCAAAATTAATGGGCAATCACCTGTCAAATGGCGATTCTGTGGCAAAGAAGCAGGGCAGGAACAGATTAATTTCCATGCTGTTTGCTAAAATGTAACTTCTTACCATCAGACTCCTTGTCTCCATCCTCACAGTGGGAATGAACTTTATCTGGGGGTAACCCTCAGAAAAAGATGTTTCAGAGTGTGACTGAACTGTAAAAGTGAGGGGCAGAGACCCCAAGTTATCTTTCCCTAACCATCTCTCACCTCTTTCCCTTAAGAAGAAGAAAGAAACAGCCTTTGGGAGCAGGTTCTGGCCTGAGAATTCAGTCAGCAATGTTACTGGGAACACCTTGAACCAAGTCTAGTTTATTAAGTTTTAGTACTAGGAAGCATTTTATCTTTGTTTCTCTTGTAACCATTTCTGACATTACGGCTTTAGACTTGTACTCACTTAAAACATCTCTTTGTAGTTAAATAAGTTGGTTTCATTCTTTAATCAAAACCAATCCAGTGTTTTAAACTGTGCAGGTAACTCCATTTAGGGTAGAAATATTGGATCCATTGCCCCTCTAAGTTATCGGGACTGTCCAGGACAGGGCTGGACAGTACAGAACACGTTTTGGGGGAAACTTCGGGACTGGGAATATGTTGGGGTCACCTTGAAAGTTAAAACCAAGCCTGGTGGAAGCCAGAGTGTGACTGATGTGTGGATGACAGGCTTCAGTATACACAGATACTCAGGATCTTACCTGCGTGCTGGAAGTCTGAGTGGCCCAGGTGAGAGCTACAGCAGCAAAGCATTGTGAGGCACCTAAGTTTGCAGGGTAGTGCTGACAGCCCCTCACTGGTCTGGATTGCCCCACAGAATGTCAAAGGGGCTCGAGTGTTTTGGAACCAGATTTGATGTCTTCGGTATCGATGGCTCCATTGATTTGGAACCGGAGCTTGGTGCTGAGGCAGACACCTTTACCATGGTATTCTGCTTGGATGCAGAAATACTGAGCCTATTCAGGCCTCCTATCCTTTCCTTCAGATCTCTTCAACACCTACAATCCCAGAGGTCTGGCAGTCAAAGCCTCCGGCAATAAAGCGGTTTGGAGTCTGTTTAGCCTCTTTCTGGCCTGGGGAATGAACATATTATAAATAGTGCAAGGCAAAGGGGAATGCCTTTCCCAAGGCATTTAAGACATCTGGTAAGGATGTCTGACTACACGGCATGACATCTTTTAAAGCCATGTTTCTTTATCTTCAGATTTGCCGTGGACATCTGTAAAAAGTCTTGCTGAATATCTGAACTACCCTAAAACCTAACCTAACACTATTAATTGATTAATCTTAAAAAAAAACAAACAAACACACACTCTTTCCCATCCACCACGAAGGTACTTAAAGAACTATGGCTCTAAGAGATCTAGATAAGTCCACATCCATCTGTCTGCTGCAGTTGGAAGAGGCTGAGGCAGCATTTGGTGCCAAAGCCTCAGAATGTACTCAAACACTGGGGTGAGGGGCAGGAAGGGTGTGGGAGCACTCTAATGAGTACGCTTACCAGAAAATTCCATTGTCCAAATTGCACTGGTTGGCACATCCCAAGAGTGAAAATATGCAGAGGACACTCAAAGAAGAATGTTAGTTAAATTCATATAATCCATTGTGCAAGTAGGCACATGAAAAGTAGAGGGTTATTGTGTAAAAAAGGTTGTGTTCAGCAGTTCTCATTGCCTCACCTTCTATGTATGACTATTTACCTAGCATCATGACTACTCAATACTCTATGAGTGTTTACTACTTTAGCGTGTCGTAATAAAATTTACTTTTGAAATAAAGATCACAGTTCTTATTCACGATCACATACATGGCAAGTTTGGCATTTTAAAAGATTCCTGAGTTACCCCAAGTGGTTAGACATGTCACTCTCAGCCTTTAGTTATCTAGACTTTTCTTGAACTTTTCAAGAACAATTAAGCTTCTGGGTAGAGATCAAGAATGACTGTGTTTTACTCACGTTTTGCCCACAGTTTAATTGCTCTAAGCGTTAGTCTGAAGTTCTCCTTGTGTGGCACTAAATGCAGAATTTCATCAGTAACTCTGCAACCTGCAAAAGAGATTTAAATTGCAAATTTAATCATTTCAGGTTTTTACTAGTTTACCACTTTGTGTGTCTTGGTGAAAGGGTTTCTAAAAGTAAGCATTGGATAACAAATGCTTTTATAAATGAAATCCATATTTTACTGCTGTCTGCTAACCATATTTACATGTTAGTATCCTCCAGTATGCATCCACATACCTTGTGAATATCACAGGTTTTTAGATTTTAGGCTGTAGCTATAATCAACCAATTTTTAACAAGTGAAAGGCCATTCTGCATGAGATCATTTGGGGGTGGGGGTGGATCTGAGAGCCAGGTCAGTCAGTTTTAAGAGCCATACACAATTAGACAGAACTCAGGATTGTGAGTAGTGTGGTTAAGCTCGAAGTATCAGAAGACTTCCTTTAAGCAATTCATAGCAATAGTTTACTTTTATAGGTATCACCTCATGTCAAATGCTTTAGCTATTTACATACAGCAGCACTAGAATACAGCTCCCCCTGTAGTGGAAGAGGCAACCAACTGGCATAAGCACAGTGAACAAAGAAACAGGAAAATGTTGGGTATGGTCAGACGTTTGCCTGACTTAAAGTGTCTAATATCCAAAACTAACCGAACCTTGATCTATCCAGATTTTTTTTAACCTACGCCTCACTGTGGTATCTGACTATCTCAGATCTCATCCAATAAAGCATACAGGAGAATATTAGGAATCTATGCAACAGGAGTAATGTCTTTTTTGTACAAACTTGGAAAAGGTAGTAATTTGTAAACAAAATACATGTCTATTTCTAATTCAACTTAACATTTTACAAAATATGTTCTTATCCCACATGAATAAGAGTTATCAGGTTTAAGTTTAAAAACAGAAGTTACCATTTAAGCTTCGTATACATCTTATATCCAGGCTCCTTAGACGTGAATCATCTCGAAGATCCAAGTTATCAGAAATAGTCTGTACAGCCAGCCTTGCAAACACAAGATCAATCTTAGGGAGAAAAATTTAAGTGCATTATACTTTGCATCTATAGAGAAGTATAAGCTGAAGTAACAATTTTAAATTCTCCTCAATGAATGCTACAACTGCGCAAATCTGGAGAGTTCATCACCAGATTATTAGGATTTAATGGATTAGATACATCAAGAAAACAGGACATATACTGGAGGTGTCAAGAAGTATGTTTCATGGAAAACGTTTTTTTGCCTTGTTTGAAATGTCACATTTTTTCTTTTGACAGGAAAGGCCACTCTTCTCCCCTGTCCCACCCTTTTAAAAGGGAAGAAGACATTTTGCCTATAATTTATCAGAGGGGTAGCCGTGTTAGTCTGGTTCTGTAGAAGCAGCAAAGAATCCTGTGGCACCTTATAGACTAACAGATGTTTTGCAGCATGAGCTTTCGTGGGTGAATACCCACTTCTTCGGATGCAAGCACTGCTTGCATCCGAAGAAGTGGGTATTCACCCACGAAAGCTCATGCTGCAAAACATCTGTTAGTCTATAAGGTGCCACAGGATTCTTTGCTGCCTATAATTTAAGTTTCAAAACAAAATTTTCAAGAAGTGGAGGTTTTCTAAACAAATTGACATTTCATTAAAACCAAAAATGGATCTTTTCTTTTCAGACATCAGCCCCTTTCTTTTAATTAAAAGTTTGACCAGCTCTGCTATACATGACTAAAGGCTGGGTAACTTTCTTTCTGCATTAATGGTTCCTGTGATATTACAGATGCTATGTTTATTTTGTACTTTCTACAAAAATTTGTCTCTTTTCATGGTGAGAAGAGTCTTTAAATACACAAAAGTCAGCATTACAGTTCATATGTTGTGAGAAAGTTTCAGGACCAGATTCTTCTGCCTGTTAAAGCTTCTTTGAGCCACCAGAGCATCACATTCTCCCTACATCTCGGAATTCTTGAGTGATGTAGAACCACAATAACCACCTTATGCCACCCCCTCCTTGTGACCCAGCATGTGGGGCATAGTCAAGGTGTTTGTGGGGCTGATCCCTGCATGCAGGAACAGCTAGCATAAGATACACAGGTCTGCAGACCCCTATTTTGCAATAGATCAGCACAACTGTAATTGGGGGAATGCAAGGGTAGCTTAGAGCAACCTTTGCGCATGCTCCTTCCATTAACGTGTGTCATGTAAAGCTCAGCTTGAAGAACGTAGGCCTTGAACTTTATATCCTTTGCTATGTAGCCATGTGTGCTTTTTCACTATGTCAGGAAGTATTTAGACTCAGACAAGGAAGATTTGCTTAAATAATAATAAAAAAAAGCAACAATTACCAGATGCTGTTTTCAGTAGGGATGTAAAAGGTTAACCGGTAAGCATTATGCTTACTGTTAACTGACCTTATCTGTTACCCCTGCCCCCGCCATGCCAGGCCAGCCAGCGTGACCTCGGTTAACTGGTTAAGAGATAATTTTAATCATTTAACCAGTTAACTTTTAAAACTAATATTTACAGCCCTAGTTTTCAGTACTGTTTCTTAATCCCCGATCCTCTGAATTTTTAGATTTTGATTTAGTCATGTCAGCAACACTATACTGCTCCGCCAACAGTTTCATTTTTCTAGGAGGTATCTGCTCAGAGCAGATGTACTGCTTTGAGTATTCTGACTTGTCTTGTCAACATATTAAGGCAATATAGTAATAATTCTTTTTTAGGGGAAGATAAATAGCAACCTGGCCTACTTATATAGAAGTAGTGCTTAATCTCAAGGAAATAAGGACCCAAAATACAATATCTTGTTTAGATAGTGATCCAAAACAGGAAAGATTAAAAAAAACCCAGTCATTACTTAAGTTTTCTGAAACTCCCTCTCATTTTGCAGCTCCTGTTCCTTGATGTATATTTAGTATTTAGACAGTTTAAGTGGAATTGTAAACAATAATCTACTTTTGTAAAGAGTTAAAGTCTACACCAATATACAGCGCCAAGACTTTCTGGTGATGTAGTGTTTACGTATTAACTATAGAACAAGTATGTTAGCACATAGAACTTGTCAACATAGAACAAGTAAATAGTACCCTGATCCTCAGACACACTACTTACTTCTGACAGCATTCCCTGCAACTGGCAGACACCGTGAACCAGGACTTCAATGAGGAACTTTCAGAAGCCTTTGTCTGACACCACCTCAACTTTTGCGCCTCAAACTTTCACGTTTCTCCCATGTCGCTATCTCGCTGTTGGTTTCTGCAACTACCTGCTTAATATTCTGCCCAGCTAATGTATTCAACCAGCTCATATGGCTCCCCCTGCACAGCCCCAAGAGTTGCTGGAATGTGCTTGCACCTTTCCCCAGCTTAGTCTTAGTCCTTAAGGGCCCATTTGCCAGATGACTCAAGGAATCTGGGGCTGAGATTCAGAGAGAACTGGTTGCTAGTTCCCAGCTTTGTCTTTCCCAGGGTAACCATGTAGGGGAGGAGAACCAGCTTTGGCACTTAGAAATGCTCTTCCCTTGCCCAGGGACAGTTTCTGGAGACAAAAATCTTGCTCCAGTCTGCCAGAGACCCAGAGCAGATGAGCCACTTACCTCCCTCTGCTGGAATATGGTAGCCAGCCAGCAGGAAGCTAAGTGGCTACAGCAGAGAAGGGACAGTAGCTGCTCAGCATACATCTGGCTCACACCAGAACTACTCCACAGAACTGCCTTCCTCTGCAACACTCCCCCCACTGCAGTGAGAGCTAATTCAAAGACTTCATTTTAAGAGTCTCTGGCTCAGGGAACACATTTTTAATTCATAAGAAAATGTGTATTTAAGTAAATTTCCTTGAAGGGTCACAAGCAGCCTCAGGGACATAAACTGGAAAATCCTATTCTAAAAAGGTGGCAAGTCTGTTTTGCTTCATTAATGTGATATGTTCTTCCTTGAAAGTCTCACCACATTTACTCCACTCAATTCATGCTACACATTGTAGGGGAAGAGGGGAGAAGAAAGGGGGTCATTGAGTAGGAACGTGTGTATCCCAAAACCCAGCCCTTATTTTCATCCTGCAAATATTTTTTTCCACCAAGGCCTAGTCTACACTACACAGTTAGGTTGACATAAGCTGCCTTATGTAGACCTAATTATGTCAGTGTCTACGCGACAGCCTTGCTCCCAATGAGGCAAGTGTCCTACTACATTGACATCATAACTCCACCTTCATGAGATGTGTAGGGCTTACGTCCATGTAGTTAGGGCAATGCAGTGTGTGTGTTACTTACATCAGCTGTTGGCCGTCTGTCAATTTCATGGCAGGAACCCCGGGTGGCTAGACCCTGCTCCTGGCTGGGAGCTGAGGCAAAAATCCCTGGGCCACTGGACCACGCTCCTGCTCCCCACCGGGAAATTGACCAGGCTGCTCAGCTCCCAAGTGGGGAGCCAAAAAGCTGTGAGCAGCTTCTCCCCTCCTCCCATTCCTGGTGGGAAACGGGGATGGGGGCAGCCCGCTGGGAGCCTGTGGGCCAAGCTGCCAGCAGAGTGGAGACACAGGCCTCTGAACTCCCCACACTGCCTCTCTTAGGTCAGTGGAAGCACGCCTGGGGAGGACACACAACACTGACTCAAGGAGGGTAGTGTGGACATGCACCACAGCAGTAATTACTGTGGTGGCTGTCAATCAACCTAATATAGCTCAATTTATATTTCTAGTGTAGACATACCCTAAAATAGAAGTTTAGAGTAATGCAATCTGGGGAAAGGCATGGCCCGCATGAGAGCCTGACTAACTTTGTAGTAGTTTAAGGATGTGAACATTTAGTTTGTGGCAAGCTGGGGTGTGAATCTAGCCCACACTAAGACTAATCTGTTCAAGTACTCTGCTGACATACATCAACAGTCTGTTAACATGCTTTGATTTAGTCCTCTTTGAAACAAGACTGTTAACTCACATCAGCAGGGGGCACACAATGAGCCTGCGGCAAACTAGTGCGGGCTGGATTCACACCCCAGCTTGATGTTTGTGGAGACAAGCTCTTAGGGTATTTCTACACAGCAATTAGACACCTGTGGCTGGCCTGTGCTAGCTGACTTGGGCTTAGGCTGTGGAGCGGTTTCATCATTGTGTAAACTTCTGGGCTTGGGCTGGAGCCTGGGCTCTAGGCCCCTGCAGGGTGGGAGAGTCCTAGTGTTCAGGCCCAGGCCTGGAAGTCTACACAGCAATGTAACAGCCTCGCAGCCCGAGTCTGCTGACTTCGGCCAGCCAGGAGGTTCTCTTTGCTGTGTAGACATCCCTTAAGGCTTGTCTGAAATGCAGCATGCACCAAAGTGCTGCGCTGCAACTCCCCCATGTGGACACTGCTGGCATGAACTAAAAGGCACCTAGCTCATGTTAACATAGCCCTAACCCAAGCTAAGTGCCTTTTAGTTCATGCCAGCAGCGTCCACATGTGGCAGTTACAGTGTAGCACTTTGGTGCACACTGCAATTCACACCCCCGTAATCTGAATGGCAGAGCTGTGTACACAAGCCCTTAGACCTTGGAGTACTAAGGAATAACCTTGTAAAATAGATTGTTGTGCCAGTGAGACCAGAACCAGTGTTATATCATCCAAATTCCAAAGCAAAAAACCAATAATCTGCATTTTAACTAGACACTAAGCTTTAATTCTTACCTCAATACCATCAAATTCAAACTTGATAACTGGTACATACGCATCTTCTATCGCCTGTAAAGCAGGAAAGGAAAAAGCCGGATAGTTTTTGCATTTTTAAAAGCAAGTCTTGTGTTCACCTTCTGACCTTTTGTTACCTCCTGGGTGTAAGGCCAGAAAAAAAAAAAAGTATTTTACCGGTATTTTAAATTACTAACAAATCAATTTGCTAGACCACTTTGTATATATGCAATACAATACAAGTCTTCCCATTTCTCTTGGGAAGGTGGAAAGTCCACTTTTTTTAAAAAAGGTGTTTATATTTGTCTACTGTATTCAGTAAGATTGCAACTGACAGTTAATGCTCAGCTATCTTCAAAGTTGAGAAAAGCTTTGTTTGATATGTGACTCCTTTAGGTGCTATAAAATGTACATGATTACTTGGATTGCCTTGAAATTTGGAGTATGAGAGAACATAAGAATGGCCATACTAGGTCAGTTGTCCATCTAGCTCAGTATCCAGTTTTCTAACAGTGCCAAATGACCAAGAGAGAATGAAGAGAACCAGGCAACTTCAAGTGATCTATCCCTTGTCATCCAGTCCCAGCTTCTGGCAGTTGGAGGTTTAGGGATACCCAGAGCATGCATGGAGTTGCATCTGACCATCTTCTGTAATAGCCATTGATATCCTCCATGAACTTATCCAATATTTTTAAACAGTTATATTTTGGCCTTCACAACATCCTATGGCAATGTGTTCCACAGATTAATTGTAAGTTGTATGAAAAAGCATTTCCTTTTGTTTGTTTTAAACTGGCTGCCTCTTAATATCAGAGGGTGGCTCCTGTGTTATGTGGAGGGATAAATAACACTTCCTTATTCATTCACTGTCTTCACACCATTCATGATTTTATAGACCTTGATCATATCCCCCTTAGTCATCTCTTTTCTAAAATGAACAGTCCTAGTCTTTTTAATCTCTCCTCATATAGAAACTATTCCATACTCTTAACAAAGAAGGGCAACAAAAATTATACCTTTTCCAATTCTAATGCATCTTTCGGGAGATGGGGCAACAAGAACTGTATGCAGCATTCAAGGTGTGGGCATACCATGGATTTATATAGTAGCATTATGATATTTTCTGTTTTATCATCTCTTTCCTAATGGTTCCTAACTTTTTTTTTTATGGCCATCGCACATTGAATGGATGTTTTCAGAGAACTATCTACAATGATTCCAAGATCTTTCTAAATTAGCTGTAGACACCACCTTTATATATGTGTAGTTGGGTTTTTTGTTTGTTTTTTTTTTGCACTTAACATTGCATTTATTCTGCCATTTTGTTGCTCAGTCAAGTGAGATCCCTTTAACTCTTCTTGGTCAGCTTTGGACTTAACTATCTTGAATAATTTTGTATTGTCTGCAAATTTTGCCACCTCACAAGTCCCAGTACAGGTCTTTGGGGGAAAACCCACTATTTGCCTGTTTCCATTACTGAAACTATTCATCTCTACTCTTTGTTTCTTATCTTTTAACCAGTTACTGATCCAGGAGTAGACCTTCCCTCTTATCCCATGATGGCTTAGTTTGCTTAAGAGCCTTTGGTGAGGGACCTTGTCAAAGGCTTTCTGAAAGTCCAACTACACTATCATCCACTGGTTCACCCTCATCCACATGCCTGACGACACCCTCAAAGAATTCTAATAGATGGGAAATCATGACTTCCCTTTACAAAAGCCCTGTTGCATCTGTAGGGATGTTTGTAGAAGAGTATAATTTAGAGATGCTACCCCATAAGGGGTATTGTGAACATAGGAATTTGGAGATGTGCCCTGGAGGCAGGCCTTGGGCACGCAGCCAATTTGGAGTTCAGCAGCTCACTACAGAAGCTCTCCAGTTTTAATAAAAAAGTTTTATTTCTTTCTCGTTGATTGGTTTGTTATTTAATGAACCCCAAGATCGTTACAGTCTTCCCCAATATAAATCACATTTATCTATGTGTCTGATAATTCTGTTCTCTCCTATGGTTTCCACCAATTGCTAGATACTGAAACTAGGATTAACTCGGGGGCCACTGGGCAGAGTTACTGAACCAAGTTTAGGGTCATTTTCCTAAGAGACGGCTTCCATCCCACCCTCACCCCCCCAAAAAAGCTTGTCTTAAGGTTGCCAGTCAGTCAGTCAACCTTGTTGCACAAACTTGGGAATCAAGCCATGGCTCTGATCATGCGCAAAATGGTCTCAGTTGCTTGACATTTATTCCAGCTAGTGCAAGGCACTCACTAAACCTTTGGGGGAGCAAAACTGAATAGTATTTCCCAGGAAGCTTAGCTCTCTAGGGATGTACATGCCTAATGCTCACGTGCCAACTGTTTACACTGTGTATGTGCAGAAAGAGCCCCAAAGGCTTGCTAGCCATCCATGAGGCACAGGACCTGAGCAGCTCAAAGGTACATATTACTACCCGTGAAACTGAGCAACACCGAGCACAGTAACTTCTAATCTGGCCATTAGCCAAAAATATAAATCAGGACAAAAATGTAAGCATGTTTCTAAAAATCTGCCTCTGTCAAAAATTTTTTTTTTAAATTTTGGGAACATGTATTCTGAGTGGACTCAAACTATCTTTGAAAAGAAATTATTGCACAAGAAAATGCTTCCTGGGAGGGGAGGAAGATACATGGGGAAGGGTGGCAGGGGAGAATGTTTGAGTGACTCAGGATGAGGAGCAGGTATAAGCAGGGCCACCCAGAGAGGAGGGGGGCAAGTGGGGCAATTTGCCCCAGACCCCGGGCCCTGCAGGGGCCCCCGTGAGCCGCTCCGGGTTTTCGGTGGCAGTTCGGTGGCCGGCCCTTCACTCACTCTGGGTCTTTGGTGGCGGGTCCTTCAGTGCAGCCGAAGACTCTGAGTGAGTGAAGGACCCGCCACTGAAGTGCTGCCAAAGCCTCAGAGTGCCGCCCAGTGAGTACGAGCGCCGCAAACGGCAGGCTGCTCTACCGCCGCCGCTTCATTCTTTGGCGGCGGGTCCTTCCCTCCAAGAGGGACCTGCTGCTGAATTGCCGCCGAAGACCCATCCCTGCCCCAGGCCCCCTGAATCCTCTGGGCAGCCCTGGGTATAAGGGGAGTGGTAAGGTAAGGGATGATATGGAAATGGGTGGTGAGACTACAGGATGGAATTAGGAGTGGGGTGCTTGTCAGTCCCATATTCTCCTATGTATGCCGGGATCTAGGAGACACCTGCCCATGTGGGTATCTAAACCCCTTTTCCTACCCCTGTGTCCAACTCCCATTTCAGATCTGGGAGAAGGGAGGCTGACCAGGTCTCCCCTTCTCTCAGCTCCTGCCCCAAGCTGTCATCTGAGGAAGCCATGTCCCTCTGGATGGAGAATTGAGGACAAGCATAGTGGGAGCTTGCACCAAGAACACGGTTGAGACTGGAATGATCTGAGAACCAGCCAGCTTCATTCCTATCACAGGCTTGGGGAGAGAGGTGAACACCTACTGAGTTGAATGGAGCAGTTCACACATCTGAGCTGTTGATTCAGGGTATATTATATGTTGTTGGGGATAGCGGGAAGAGGAGAAAGACACACCAGCCTTCTTTCACGTGCTTCAGTTTAGTTTTATTCCATAATAGTTACAGTATCAGTTACCCAGTTAGTTCAAGTGGGCAAAATCTGTGTGGTGGGTTTAAATGTTCCAGCCCTGCTGATGACCCCTGCGGGTATCAGTATAATGCAACATGAGAGAGTTTGTTTTTTCAGTTTGCCCTTTATTATTAATATAGGAAGTTACAAAAAACATTGCAACTTTAATGCTCCTAAAATCAAGCACTCAGAATTTAGGAAATGCCAAAATTAAGGTTGCCTGTTCAACCTTCATTTGACCCCCTTGTGTGCCTGCATTATGATACAGTTTTAGTTTTTTCTGCAGGACCCTTGCCTCATTCAGGGCACGGGATGGACATGCTCTGAGGATGAATTGGGGATGTATATTAAAGGAGGCTGTTCCTATAGGACTACTGCCGTGTGTTGCAGAAGCTGGAAGGTATGTAGTGAATGAGGCAGGGGACTGTAGGAAGAGGAAGGACAGTCTCCTGGTTAAATCAGATGAATGCTGCCCTGGATAACTGGATTTTATCCCTGCCTCTGCTGCACAGTTCCTATGTAATCTAGGCAAGTTACGTAAAACCAAAAATTTCACTAAATGTGTGCGTTTCTCATTGTCTGGATGCCCAACTTTAGACCTTTGTGCCTGATTTTGCAGAAATGCTGAGCATTCAACTGCAAGTGAAATCAATGGGCGTTGTGATTTAAACATAAGTGCAGTATAATGCTAACCACTTAGACCCTGAGAAAAAGCATGTCCTCTCAAATCGGGCACACAAGATTTGTAGAATTTGTAATTTGTAGAAAGAATATACTACGTGATCATCTAACTAACCACTGTCATAATGCATATATACAAAGGGGTTGATTAAAGTTGCACAGGCAACTTTGATTCTGATATTTCCTACCTAGAGTGCTTGACTTTGCAACCTTAGTGTTTTAACAGAGTTGTATGTACAATACTATTTGAAGACTGCTGTCAGCAACTGTAATTTTGTGAAAGTGGTCAGTTTAAGAGTTTAATTGACAGTGTCCCTTTAACATGGACAAGTTTATTACTCTGAATACAAGTAGAAAACTTACTCTTAAATTCCTGATTCCATCTTGAACCTTTAGCTTTTCAAAGAACGACTGAAAGAAATCTGATCTTTCCATGTGTCTAGGAGCAACACAAAGAGCATCTATGTCAGCACCTGCAAAAATATCCCATACATCTTCAGTTAATCACGCAGTTAGTCTGAAACAGTGCATGACTAGACACTGTTAAAAAGGAAATACCTTTGGTGTGTACTCCAAGTCTATAGGAACCAAACGTGAATATTTTCCCACCAACATTTGCTACAACTGAAGGTGGGAGGTTCTATAAATAGAGCAGAAATACAAGTTTAAAATACAGCTCTTGGTTCTCAAGGTCAAAAGCCCTACAAGCTATATTAGCACTATGAAAGAGCTTAAGTTGGCTTGTTTTGGCAGTTAGTAAGATTTCAACAGATAAAGTGCAGTTACTACAGATGAAATAATTTGAGAATAAGATCTCAGCAATTTCTAAACAAAAATTGATCTATGTAGGGACATGAGATTAGGCTGCCTTGATGAACAGCAACACACTGATTGCTCAGGTACAAAAGGTTATCACTGGAGTAAGAATTTTTGTTACCCATTTCCTAACAATCTTCTCTAGCCAACTGAAGTAACAGCAATATGAAATCATGGTGGCAATCATTTCCTGGTGGAGTTACAAAAATACAATGGAAGCATTTATTACTATAGAAGTAACATCTGCAGTGTAGGTAAAAGATACTTCCATTTATGTGAATTTGAAGAGCCATGTAAAAAATTGAATACAGCCAGTATAGGATATAAACTGGGTCATAACTGTGAGCTACAAGTAGTTATTTCACTGCCAGACTGAGATACTTTTAAAACATTGGTCAAGGCTAGAATGTCACTCTCTGCCCTATAGAGAGGCTCTGCAGGATTACATTTTAATCAGTAAGGGTCAGCAAATGTCAGTTTCGGCTGATGCTGAAATTGACAAAAAAAACCTATCAGTTCCAACAGTGGGCGTGCCTGCTGGGATCAGGTGTCACTGGTCTTGCAGCCATGCAGGGAGCCCTCTGCAGCCTTGTTGTTACTGGAGCAAGTGGGTCTGTGACAGCAGTGCTTCAGAGGGCTCCCTGCACAACCTCAGGACTGGCAGCACCTGATCCCTGCAGGCACTGGGGGAGGGAGATGAGGGATGGAGACAGGCTGGCTGTGGTTTTGGCAGGGCAGAGCAGAACCCCCCGTTTCAAGCTGCAAGGAGGAAGCGGCGGTAGCAGCCACCTTGCTGCTTAACACTTCCTGCCCAGAGACAACTTCCACACTGCTGCCTGGGGACTGAGTGGGGCCAGTGACACTTCACCTTGTTCCCGTGGAGATTAAGAAAGGCTGCAATCCTGGCCTGGCTGAGCAGAGCCCGCTGACCAGGACTGGGTGGAGGAGGAGCAGCCATCCCTGGGAAGGAGCCAGTTAGCAGCAGGTGGCCTCCTCCTTGGCTAGGGATGACTCCTCCTCCCAGCCCTGGCCAGGGTTTCTCTGCTCTGACCCACCAGGATCCCAGCCTTCCAGGGATCCAGTGTCACCAGCTCTGTGGCCATGCAGGGAGCCCTGTGCAGCTCCACTGTCACAGCCCTGCTCGCCTACTCACCAGCCAGGAGCATGGAGGCTATCCCCAGGCAGGAAGTGCTGAGCAGCAGGGTGGCCTCACCCACAGCTGGGGCTCTTCCTCCTCTTTACAGTCCTGGCATGGGGGGGCCTATGCTCTTCTGAGCCAGGATGACTGCACCTACCCCCAAATCTTGTGGCCAAAGGTCCATAGCCACTGGGGCACATCAGGAGCCCCCTGCAGCCCTGCTGTCAGAACTACCCTCACCCCCACCCCCTGTAACCATAAAAATATTTACTGGCAAAAAATCTTTAACATATTGATAAGATCACAGAAGTTAGAAAAAAAATCTCATTTTGCCAGGCCCTATACTCATTAGATAATTATCTGGTTCTAATTTGTATTGCTAAACAGATGATTTAGTTACAGACAATTTACAAATTCACTTAATTGCTAGAAAAAGGTTTAAGGATCTAGATAGTTAAAATCTTCCAAACCTTAACTTGAGTGACAATTGCTACAAGTCTATTGCCCAATATGTAAATGGAAAACTTATTATTCCTTTGCAGAAAGTCAGAGGACAGAATCCAGAATACAAGATTGAGAATTACTTGAATTGGAATTTTAAAAATGTTTACCTTACTCTCACTGAGTTCTGAAATCCATTCTTTGACTAATTTATTCAATTTACCAAGAACAATCAGCCTGCAATGAGAATCAACATTAGACTTAGTTTTAAAATATATTCAAGCAATGTGTTTCAATTATATTAAAAGTTATACCTGTGATTTAGTTCTTCTTCATCTTCAAATACTCCAAATGGCTTCATGGCTTCAATTAATTTCTGAGTGTAAATATAATCTATTTCCTTAGGAGGAGTCAAACTAATTGGAGATGTTATTCCATAGTGCTTCTGAGGCAGATTCTCCAGCATAGAATTTCTGTTGAAGGAAACAGTAATGTTAAATATAACCAATGCCAGAAATGGTACTCTTACTGTAGTCAATGGTGACACCACTTTAGCCTACACTTTCAAAACCAACCTCTGCTCTTTCACCCACAGTGACAAGCAGGTGCAAAATCACAAGTCAGACTTAATCCTGACTGAAGAGAAAGTAATGATTATCCATGAGCTTATCCAAATGCAAGAGGTCAAATTAATGGCACTGCAATGATAATGAAAGCATTATATTTTAGTAACCAATATAGATTTAGGAGGAAAAGAAATTTACTGCTGCCATACTCAAGACCTTAATTCAAGCCATTTACATATAGAATCAGGTGGATGAAGCTGGTCACTGGGCCAGTAAAGATAACAGTGGCTACTTTCAAGTTTTACTTTTGTTCTGTTTCCCCACCTTCTTTTTCAAATTATAGTCATTTTCAATTTATATCCTGCTAACTCCAAACCCAGCAAGATGAAGACATATGCAGCAAACATCTCAGTACTGGTTTACTTTTAGTTACGTATTAGATACAGTAAACCAGAGTCATTTAAAGTTCAGCAAAATTAGCCTTATAAACCATTTTCTGAGAAAACTGGTCGTAATCTGGGGGCATGAATGAAGTACCTATGGTGGTAGGAATGAAGTGTCTTCCTTGGAAGACCCCACTACCCCTCTGCTACCAGCTCCAAAGTAGGGCTGGAGAGGACATAGGGAAGAAGGAAAATGGTAAGAAATGGGCTGTGAAGAGCATGTTTACCAGCAGTAAATGGGCGAGCAGGAGCTCCAGACTTCCTGCTTCACTTCAGGGGTAGCGTAGGAGAAGGGGCTCTGCATAACTTTCTGCAGCATATGAGGATTGAGATGGAGGAGTCATTTTGCACCTCTGCAATGAGTGTTCATCCCCTACCCCCATAAAAGGTATCCTAGCCCAGCTACTGTTGCAGCATACCAGTTTTAAAAATGAATCTCCTTATGCAGATGGGCTTTAAATCAAGTGTTAAAATGAGCTCTTTATTAGGGGGCTGTATCTGTACCTTTGGCCAGATGATCCCAAATTTTCACCAAAAGTATATCCCTGCCCCTGTTGCAGGATAACATTCAAGACAATTTAACTATCCATGTGGATTTTAGCACATTTTTTAAACTAAAAAGTAGTTTTTGGGGATGCATTTTGGGAACGTCATCAAGTAACACTGAATTTGAAGCACTAACTTCACCCCAAATTTTAAAGCACTATGAAATTTATAAGCAGTTCATTCTGGAGGTGCTGTATCTCAGGAACCCCCTTCACCAAATGACCATGAATCTGCATTACAGCCACCACCCATGTCCCAGTGGCACATCTGAGCATACTTCACCACCACTCAGCTACCAAGTCCCACTTCTTACAGATTTCTCCATGCACCTGGTAAACTTCGAGGGGTTACGCAAGAAGGGAAGGTGGTGGGGGCAGTAAAGAGTATATGTGCCAGCTGGAGCCAAGAAGGGAAAGGAGCATGGAGATACAGACTCCCCACTCAAAACCTGGCCCTACCGTAAGGGGAACAGGCTCTGCACACCCAACTGTAGCACAGGAGGATAGCAGAGGTATAAAGTGGCCTGTTCTTCTCAGGTTCAACAAGGCTCTCCTGGCAGAAGTGTATTAACTTGTTAGCTAACTGAAATTAAGTACACTTTTTTCCTAGGGAAGACAAGACTCTAGAGAGAAAGTTGATAGTGAAAGTATGTGTTTGCAAGAGAAGCAAAGCTGAATGAATTTGTGTTAGTCCTAAAGTTTTTCTTCTCATGGTTATAGAATTCTCTGTGGCTCCATCACAACATATCAGCTGATCAACAGTGGCAGAGCTCAGGTATTAATGGAGCTGCAAAAGAGGGGAGGAGAGGGGGAAGAGAAAGGAAAGCTAGTTCAACCACTTCATGATAGAGAATGAGCATAGGGATAATGATTTACAATCTTTAACACCAGAAGGGGAGGATAGGGAAGCAGCCTCTGGGGGAGGAGTATAGAAAGCAATGCCTAAAGTTGCATCTTCCTGAGTTGGTTTATTTTTTTAGAAGTGAACAATTCACAAAATGGACATCACTTGGCATTTTTTGTGGATTGGGTTAAGGTTTATCAATGATAAAGTCAAGTTAATAGAACATGCAGCAGCACTGTGACACATAATTAGGGATTTGAAAGCTAATCTCCCTCAGTAAGAGCATTTATTTATTTGGAATGTATATCTGTAGGTGCCTCAAATCTGGTCTATCAAATATTTATGTGAATTTGTTTCCTTTAGTATTACCCTCCTTTTAAAGTCTCATTAAAAGTGAAATTATTTTGGATTATGAAGGCATCATATTTCTAATAAATTAAGATTACTTCTAATTTAATATATACAATATTGTGTTATTCTCCAATGTGTACGCAGCATTGTAAAGTGTGTACAAAGTCAATATTTATGACAAGCCAAATGTGTCTTTGCCTTCACATGAGGAGTGTCAACAGGTCAGTGTCCACATTCAAAGTCAGTAACCGGACAGTTATGCCCCTCTAAAAGTAGATATGGTACTGCAAGTCAAAAATTGCTAACAATGCTATAACAATGGCGAATTATAGCAGCATTTTGGCATAACTCATTTCAGTTGTGGCATAAAAGCTTGTTTCCTTTTAACACTTGCTAAAACACATTTTTAAACAAAGAATTTAAGACCAGAAGACATCATTTGATCATCCAGTCTGACATCCTGTATATCACAGGAGGTTAAATTTCACTCCATTGCCCCCTCTATTGAGCCCAATATTTTGTGGCTAGCTACAGCATAACATCCAGAAAGGCATCCTGTCTTGATTTGAAGGTATCAAGAGATGGAGAATCCACCACATAAGAACATAAGAAAGGCCGTACTGGGTCAGACCAAAGGTCCATCTAGCCCAGTATCTGTCTACCGACAGTGGCCAATGCCAGGTGCCCCTGAGGGAGTGAACCTAACAGGCAATGATCAAGTCATCTCTCTCCTGCCATCCATCTCCATCCTCTGACGAACAGAGGCTAGGGACACCATTCTTACCCATCCTGGCTAATAGCCATTTATGGACTTAGCTACCATGAATTTATCCAGTCCCCTTTTAAACATTGTTATAGTCCTAGCCTTCACAACCTCCTCAGGTAAGGAATTCCACAAGTTGACTGTGCGCTGCATGAAGAAGAACTTCCTTGTATTTGTTTTAAACCTGCTGCCTATTAATTTCATTTGGTGACCCCTAGTTCTTGTATTATGGGAATAAGTAAATAACTTTTCCTTATCCACTTTCTCAACATCACTCATGATTTTATATACCTCTATCATGTCCCCCCTTAGTCTCCTCTTTTCCAAACTGAAGAGTCCTAGCCTCTTTAATCTTTCCTTATATGGGACCCTCTCTAAACCCCTAATCATTTTAGTTGCTCTTTTCTGAACCTTTTCTAGTGCTAGAATATCTTTTTTGAGGTGAGGAGACCACATTTGTACACAGTATTCGAGATGTGGGCGTACCATGGATTTATATAAGGGCAATAATATATTCTCAGTCTTATTCTCTATCACCTTTTTAATGATTCCTAACATCCTGTTTGCTTTTTTGACCGCCTCTGCACACTGCGTGGACATCTTCAGAGAACTATCCACGATAACTCCAAGATCTTTTTCCTGACTCGTTGTAGCTAAATTAGCCCCCATCATGTTGTATGTATAGTTGGGGTTATTTTTTCCAATGTGCATTACTTTACATTTATCCACATTAAATTTCATTTGCCATTTTGTTGCCCAATCACTTAGTTTTGTGAGATCTCTTTGAAGTTCTTCACAATCTGCTTTGGTCTTAACTACCTTGAGTAGTTTAGTATCATCTGCAAACTTTGCCACCTCACTGTTTACCCCTTTCTCCAGATCATTTATGAATAAATTGAATAGGATTGGTCCTAGGACTGACCCTTGGGGAACACCACTAGTTACCCCTCTCCATTCTGAGAATTTACCATTAATTCCTACCCTTTGTTCCCTGTCCTTTAACTAGTTCTCAATCCATGAAAGGACCTTTCCTTTTATCCCATGACAGCTTAATTTACGTAAGAGCCTTTGGTGAGGGACCTTGTCAAAGGCTTTCTGAAAATCTAAGTACACTATGTCCACTGGATCCCCCTTGTCCACATGTTTGTTGACCCCTTCAAAGAACTCTAATAGATTAGTAAGACACGATTTCCCTTTACAGAAACCATGTTGACTATTGCTCAAGAGTTTATGTTTTTCTATGTGTCTGACAATTTTATTCTTTACTATTGTTTCAACTAATTTGCCTGGTACCGACGTTAGACTTACCGGTCTGTAATTGCCAGGATCACCCCTAGAGCCCTTTTTAAATATTGGCATTACATTAGCTAACTTCCAGTCATTGGGTACCGAAGCCAATTTAAAGGACAGGTTACAAACCTTGGTTAATAGTTCCGCAACTTCACATTTGAGTTCTTTCAGAAATCTTGGGTGAATGCCATCTGGTCCCGGTGACTTGTTAATGTTGAGTTTATCAATTAATTCCAAAACCTCCTCTAGTGACACTTCAATCTGTGACAGTTCCTCAGATTTGTCACCTAGAAAAGCCAGCTCAGGTTTGGGAATCTCCCTAACATCCTCAGCCGTGAAGACTGAAGCAAAGAATCCATTTAGTTTCTCCGCAATGACTTTATCATCTTTAAGCGCTCCTTTTGTATTTTCATTGTCAAGGGGCCCCACTGGTTGTTTAGCAGGCTTCCTGCTTCTGATGTACTTAAAAAACATTTTGTTATTACTTTTGGAGTTTTTGGCTAGCCGTTCTTCAAACTCCTCTTTGGCTTTTCTTATTACACTCTTTCACTTAAGTTGGCAGTGTTTGTGCTCCTTTCTATTTGCCTCACTGGGATTTGACTTCCACTTTTTAAAGGAAGTCTTTTTATCTCTCACTGCTTCTTTTACATGGTTGTTAAGCCACAGTGGCTCTTTTTTAGTTCTTTTACTGTTTTTCTTAATTTGGGGTATACATTGAAGTTGGGCCTCTGTTATGGTGTCTTTAAAAGGGCCCACAACTTGCAGGGATTTCACTTTAGTCACTGTACCTTTTAACTTTTGTCTAACTAACCCCCTCATTTTTGTATAGTTTCCCCCTTTTGAAATTAAAGGCCACAGTGTTGGGCAGTTGAGATGTTCTTCCCACCACAGGGATGTTGAATGCTATTGTATTATGGTCACTATTTCCAAGCGGTCCTGCTATAGTTAACTCTTGGACCAGCTCCTGCGCTCCACTCAGGATTAAATCTAGAGTTGCCTCTCCCCTTGTGGGTTCCCGTACCAGCTGCTCCATGAAGCAGTCATTTAAAGTATCGAGAAATTTTGTCTCTGCATTTCGTCCTGAAGTGAAATGTTCCCAGTCAATATGGGGATAATTGAAATCCCCCACTATTATTGGGTTCTTAATTTTGATAGCCTCTCTAATTTCCCTTAGCATTTCATCATCACTATTACTGTCCTGGTCAGGTGGTCGATAATAGATCCCTACTGTTATATTTTTACTAGAGCATGAAATTTCTATCCATAGAGACTCTATGGAACCTGTGGATTCACTTAAGATTTTTACTTCATTTGAATCTACACTTTCTTTAACATATAGTGCCACTCCTCCCCCTGCACGGCCTGTTCTGTCCTTCCGATATATTTTGTACCCCGGAATGATTGTGTCCCATTGATTGGTCTTGGTCCACCAGGTTTCTGTGATGCCTATTATATCTATATTCTCCTTTATCACAAGGCACTCTAGTTCACCCATCTTATTATTTAGACTTCTGGCATTTGTGTACAAGCACTTGAAAAACTTGTCCCTGTTTATTAGCCTACCCTTTTCTGATGTGCCAGATTCTTTTTTATGTGACTGTTTATCATCTGATCCGGCCCTTACATTATACTTCTCATTCCTCTGCTCCTGACTATAACCTGGAGATTCTCTATCATCAGACTCTCCCCTAAGAGAAGTCTGTGTCCGATCCACACGCTCCTCTGCAGCAGTCGGCTTTCCCCCATCTCCTAGTTTAAAAACTGCTCTACAACCTTTTTAATGTTTAGTGCCTTCCCTTGGCATTTTGTTTCCATGGTTAATCACCATCCCTTACAAATCTGTTATTTGTATTATTGTTGTTGTTATTTCTAATTTGAGTTTCTCTGGTTTTAGCTTCCAGCTGCTGGTTTTTATTGTGCCTTTCTCCACTAGATTAAAGAGCTCTTTAGCACCTGGTATTTTCTCCCAGCACAAGAACTGCTACAGGGTAATCAAGTCACCTCAATCTTTTGTAGTAACTATTTAACTCAGATTGCCTTGCAGTGAGAACTTACATAAATCAGTTTCTCCAGCCCTCAGACCATTTTTGTGGCTCTTTCCTACACTCCAATTGCTCAATCCTTTTTAAAATATTGACACCAGAACTATATGCAAGTATTCCAGTACCAGTCGTATCAGTGCTGTATACAGAGGTAAAAAATCCCCTTCCCTATTTCTACTTACTAACTCCCCTGTTTATATATCCAAGCATTGGATTAGCCTTTTTTGCCAGAGCATTGCACTGGGAGCTAGTATTGAGTTACTTGCCCACCATAACTTCTACATCCTTTTCAGAGCACCCATCATCCAGGATATTGGCCCCCATCCATTCTGTAAGCATGGCCTGCATTCCTTGTTCCTAAATTTCTAAGTTAGCATTTGGCTGTATTAAAATGCATTTTCTTGAATGTGTCATTTACCAAATGATGCAGATCATGTTGTGTGACTGCCCTGTCCTGATTTATGACTTGCCAATCTTCATGTCATCCGCAGATTTCATCAGCGGTGATTTCATATCATCATGTATACTAAATCTATGCAATTACATTTATCTTGTCATCTCAGATAGAATCAGGTTTGTATCACAGGACATTTTCCATAAAGCCACATTGATTGGCATTAATTATATTACTCTCCTTTTAATTCTCTCAGTTAAATCCCATATTTTGCTAGGACTGATGTCAGGCTAACTGATATATTACCTGGATCACTGAGCTCACCCTTTTTGCACATAGGTACAACATTAACCCTCTTCTGGAATATTCCTGGTATTCCAAGGTTTAATAAAAGACAGTATCAGCAGGCCAGAGATCTCCTCAGCCAACTCTTAGTCATGGCGTAGCTAATATATTGAAAGAGTAATGTTGACAACAGGACACATTGCATTTAACATGTGCTAAACTGGCTGAGCTTTCAGTGGCTTTGAGAGTAGGGAGCCTTGTCCATGTTATTTTGTCAGTGAAATCACACCTTTATATCCTAGTCTAAGCAAAGCCTACGTGATATTTAAAATAGAGTTTGTCATCTATTGTTTAAAATTATCTTTTTCCTAACCTAGACAAGGTTGAACTCAGCAGAAGATGAATACAAAAAAAATGAATGGAAGGGACCCCATAGCCATCACTGAGAACAGACATTGTTGAGTGTGACACAGGCCCAATGGGGATCCCCACACTCCCTTACCAGTAATGTATGGACTGGGCAGCATTCCCTTTCATTTTTTATGTCCATGAACAGAATGAATTTTATTATGTGCACCAATATGGAGGTGATGTGTGGTGGGGATGGGGCTGAGGTTTGGGATGCCGGGGGTGGGGGGAGAAGGGAGGTGGGACTCTGTCTGGGGGTGTAGGCTCTGGGGTGGGGCTGGGGATGAGGGGATTGTGGTGTAGGAGGCGGCTCAGAGCTAGGGCAGAGAATTGGGGCATGGGGGGGTGCGGGCCAAGGATGAGGGGTTTGGGGTGCAGGCTGCCCTGGGGGTGGGGCTGGAGGGTTTGGAGGGGAGAAATAGTCCCAGAAAGAAAGTGTCTGGGTCCAATGACACTCCAGAGAAACAGAAGAAAGGGTCCAGGGGCCACTCCCAAACCTACAATAAAGTAGTCTCCAACCCTAGATGTTGCCCAGTAGATCCTCACCCCTACATCTACTTCATGACCTTCATTACAAGCTTTGTGTGCGAGAAACTGACCAATGCTCCTCTCCAAAAACAACCTGCTCCCACAGCCAGCCTCTATGTAGCCTGGCCAGCAACCTCAGCAACATGGCCACAGCTCACAGCCTTCTCAACAACCTCTGCAGGGAGACTGCCCCCACCTCAACCTTAGGGTTGCCAGGTGTCCGGTTTTTAACCGCAATGCCCGGTCAAAAAAGGACCCTGGCGGTTCCAGTCGACACAACTGACTGGGCCATTAGAAGTGCAGTCAGTGGTGCAGTGGGGGCCTGGGGCTAAGGCAGGCTACCTGCTCGCCCAGGCTCTTCACATCTCCCAGAAGCAGATGCCAGGTCCCTGGGCAGCCAGGGAGGCTCCGCACACTGCCCCCTCCTCAGGGCCAGCTCAGCAGCTCCCATTGGTCAGAAACCGTGACCAACGGGAGCTGGGGGCCAGTGCCTGCAGGCATGAAGGCAGCATGCAGAGCCTCCCAAACGCGTAGCAGTCACAGGGGCCTGAAGGCCACTTCCTGGGAGCTGCAGTAAGCGCTGCCAGGACCCCATGCCCATGCCCAGAACTTAGTGTCTTTCACCCCAAACCCCTGGAGTCCCTCCCCAGCCAAACTCCCTCCCAGAGCCCACAACCTGGACCACCACAACCCTCTGCCCCAGCCCTGAGCCTCCTTCTGGACTCCAAACCCCTCCACCCCAGAGCCCTCACTCCCCCAGACCCCAACTCCCTGTCCCAGCCTGGAGACCTCTCCCACACCTTAAACCCCTCATTTCTGGCCCCACCCAGAGCTCTCAGCCCCCGCACCCACACCCCAATCCCCTGCCCTAGCCCGGTGAAAGTGAGTGAGGGTGAGGGAGAGCGAGCAGGGGTGTTTGTTTTGTGCAACTAGAAAGTTCCCCACAAGTTGAGTAGGGAACAGGAAGTGCACAGTCAGGGGGAACTTAGTAGTTGTCCAGGACTCCCCACACCGATTCTGTCCCTAGCTCCCTCCAATCTTTGGGATTCCTTCACAGACTCTGGCCTGGCCTGCCCCCACTCCCCCAGTCCTTGGGGGATAATCTCTGACCCAGTTCCCCTCATTCACTGTGGGGAGACTCCCTCGCACAGACCCTGGCCCCAGCCATCTGCCCCCATTCACTGGGAATTAATTTCAAACTGGTGACTGTCTCGTATCTGGAGGATTTTGCTAGGTCTACTTGGCAGCAATACATACCAGCATGTCAGGTGTGGGATTCCCCAATTTGGGGAAAGGGTCCTAGCCATATGCTTCTGCACAAACACCAACCCTCCTCCTAGGGGTCCGAGTTAACCCCCGCAAAAGGTACCACACAATAATAAAACACCACTTTTATCTAACCCAGGCAAAGTTGGGAGTAAATCCAGGGTAGAATTTCTAGCAGACATTACAGCTCTAGCACAACGTACACCCCACAGCCCTCACCTCTAACCTAGCAAGACACACACAGACTTTCTACCCCACATCAATGCAAACCCCCCTGGGTCAGTCCAACCTGTCCAGGCACTCAGACACTGGTGTGCGCTGAAAGCTCAAAAGGGTGGGTCTGGCTCTGCAAAAAGGGGACCCGTGTGGGCACAATCACCAGTACAGCAGCTGGCTCTCCTTCAAGCAGCTCTCAGTTCTGACTTCGCACAACCCTGGGCTTCAGCATCTTTCTGTGCTGCTGAAGTCCATCTGGGGCAGCTCCAGCTTCTTTTGTTCCCCCTCCAAACTCTGTTCAATGGCTCAAACCCTCCCAGGTGGGCTGTTAACCACTTGTGCCCTTGTTTTGGAGTGCACTACCCCCAATCAATCATGTTTTGTTGTCCTGTGCTAGGGGTGTGGGGGGAAAAGAACAAGGGGATGGTGTTCTACTGCCCTCACAGGGCACAGACATCCCTCCCAAGAGCTGAATCTCCTAAGTGTAAAGCCGTGTCTGTGGAGAGCTTGCATCATAGCTCTGACAGGTGCGAGCTGCCCCACTCATCTTAGTGCTAAAATAGATGCCAATTGATACTTCGAATGTTAACTATTTCACTGCCCAACAAAGTATGAAAGCAAGAAATGGATCATATCGAAGCTCTAAGCAATCACTGAAACTCTTTCCAGTGCTGTCAGCTTAGGAGAGACTATTTATCCATTGCAGAGTTAACTTGGGCATTTACTCAGGTGTTGCTCCTACCTGTTCACACACAAATCCCTGTCACTCTAGATTAGGGGTGCTTTAAACACAGGCTAAGAGACAGTGGAAGATGAGTAATAAAAATGGGCTGAAGGGACCCCATAGCCATCACTGGGGAAAGACATGGTTGAGTGCAAGACAATAAGGATTCCCACACATGCTGATCAGGAATGTGTGGACTGGGCTAATCAGTCAGAAGGAAGGTGAGGGACACTGGTCTCAAGCAGACCCCCCCCCCCATCTCCCAAAAATGGGGAGGAAGGGATGTGAAGCAGCATGATTGGATAGAGGGGAGGGAAACAAGCAGGCATTAAAGAAGGGCCATATATGGTTTTCCACAGCAGAGCTCCTCTGGGGTCTCACTTCACCTTGTCTAAGGCTTAGTAAATGCGACCATGACCCTAGACAGGAGGTCCCAGAAAGTGTGGCTGGGTCCAGGAATAACCCCACCAGACAGCCTGGGGAAAGCAGCAGAGTCCAAAGACCTCACTCAAACAGCCAGGAGAGGAGGGCCCTGGAGGCCACCTCCAAAGCTACTCTGCAACTACAATAAAGCAGCCCCCACCCTGCCCCAGAGCTGCATAGCAGATCCTCACCCTCACATATTCTGCTGCAAGCTCCATGAGTACAAAACAGACCAACACTCCACTCCAAAAACAACCCAGCCCCACTGCCCCTACTTTTATATGGTGCAGTGCGGCACCATCTGCAACACAATGAAACCTCCACTGGTTACAGCCATCCCAGCAGCCCCTGCAGGAAGAGGCCAGCCCCCTCAAGGCTCTGAGGGGTGTAAACAGTCCCTGGTAGGAAATGCACATGCAGGGAGATTGAGTGGTTATCCAGGACACCCCACATGGATTGTGGCCTAGGTCCCCACGTCACTCATGACTTCTCACAAAAACCCTGACTTGCCCCCCCCAATTTGTGGGGGGGAAGGTGGGGATACTCCCTCACACAGACCCTGAACTGGGCACCTCCTCACACAGGCCCTACCCTCAGCCCTCCTCACTCATTGGCAGAGAGAAGCAAAAACTCTCTCACACAGATGCTGCCCTGGGACCCCCTCACTCATGATGGGTGGAGGGGGAGGAAGGAATCCCTCACACAGTCCTTCCCCCAATCCCCCTCACTCATTGAGAGGGAGACTCCCTCACACAGACTCTGCTCCAGTCCCCACCCTGACTCACGGAGATTAATTTCAAATTGATGACTGTCCTTTTTATCTGGAGGATGTTGCTTTATGGAGGAGGGCATGAACTGGGGCTCTCCTGGGCAGGAACACATACCAGCACCTCTCCCAAGAGAGGAGAGAGAGTAAAGCCATGTCTGTGGAGAGTTTGTAGCCATAGCTCTGATAGGCCTGAGCTGCCCCAATCATCTCAGTGAGTGCTGACTCTTATGCCAGTGATGGGGCTTTAACTATTTCACTGCTCATCAAAGCACATAAGAAAGAAGCAGATCAGGCCTAGTCTAGACCTAAAACTTAGGGTTGACCTAGCTGCATCACTCAGGGCTGTGAAAAAATCTCACAGGGAAACTGGCCACAACTGGTCTCCTCTTCCAAGAAAGGAGGCGGGAGAAAGGGGGCATAAAGCAGCATGATTGGATGGGGTATAGGGAGAAATGGAGACAACTAGACATTAGGGAAGAGCTTGGTCATACAGTTTGACACAGCAGAGCTCCTCTAGCGGTAATTTCACCCCTCCTAAAGTCACCCCAAAACCTCAGACAGCAGGGAGAACAAACAGCTCTAGTGAAACCTCCACCCACCCTCAATAGCCATGGTAAAAAGAAGGACCCCATGGAAAGTAGCCAAGTCCAAGGACACCCAGATATAGCCAGAGAAGGGGGGCAGGGACCACCCCCAAAACTTCACTGCAGCTACAATAAAGTAGCTCCCCAGGGCTATCCAGCCAATCCTCACCCACACATCTCCTTCATAGCCTCCACCTCCAAGCACTGCACACGTGAAACCAACCAACCAACAGTCTTCTCCAAAAGTAAGCTGCTACTAGCCCCTGCCTGCCTTTTTATAGTGCCACGCCTCTTCAAGTCACAGCTTTCCCAGTAGCCCCAGAGGCCAAAGACTGCCCCGCCCTTCCCTCAGCCTGCGGCCTATTGGGGAGTGTAAACAGTCTCTGATGGGAAATGCACATGTTCATGTAGGGAGACTGACTCTTCACACAAACCCTGTCCTGTTTCCCTCTTCACTCCTCAGGGGGACATTCCCTCACAGAGACCCTGTCTTGGGCTTCCTCACTCTTCAGGGGGACACTTTCTCGTACAGACCCAGTCCTGAGCCCCTCTTGCTTATGGAAGGAGACTCCCTCCCATAGATGCTGCTCCAGGCTCCCCTCACTCACTAGAATTTAACTTCAAATTGGTGATTCTCCTTTGTAGCTGGAGGATGTTGCTTTATGAAGGAAAGCATGAGCTGGGGCTCTCCTTGGCAGTAGTGCATACCAGCATCTCTCACAAGAGTTGAAACAAGGGTAAAGACATGTCTGTGGAGAGCTTGCAGCCATAGCACTGACAAGTGTGATCTGCCCCATTCATCTCAGTGAGTGCTGACTCAGATGCCAATAGTTAAATGCTGACTATTTCACTGCCCATCAAAGCATGTAATAAAGAAGTAGATCATATTACGAAACTCTAAACAATCTACCTGAGTGACAACTCTTCTTGGTGCCATCAGCTTGGGAGAGAATGTCTTGGGGAGGGTATTACTCCATTGCAGAGTTAACTTGGGCTCTCACTCAGGAGTTGCTCTTAACCCCCTTGTGTCAACACAAATCCCTCTCACCAAAGTTGAGAGATGCTGTTAAGTGAGGGTAACCAGCTTATCTGGAGCTAGAACAGAACCAGAGTCAGGCTTTTGCTGAGGCCTTGTCTTCAATGCTAAAAAGTTGTTTTTTAATCTCTGGGTGACAGACTTGTGAGGTATCCCAAAGTAAAACCAGGGTAAAACAAGGCACTTTAATTTTACCACAAAATAAACCAGGTGAGGTCTGCACAATACCCTTGCCTGGGGTTGACCTCACCTAGTTTACCTCATGTTAAAACTGAAGTGCCTTGTCTTCACAGTGGTTTTACCTCAGGATAGCTCATGCATGTTAGCTACCTCAGTATAAAAACACACCTCTGTTAGTGGTGAAGTAAAGGCCTTGAGCTGGTTACCAACCCCCTTTGCAGTAATAGTCCCACAGTTCTGCCCAGGGAGGGACAGACAAGTTCTCCCACAATTTACCAGGGAAGAATCATAGAGCTGAAGCACAAAGAAGCATGGGATGTGTCCCCAGAAGTTATAGTGACACACAAGGGGGAGTGCAGCACCAGTGAGGACACAATAACTCAGGCAGAGCTTTGCAATGTGGCTGCTCACACCTGGATGTGGTCACTTGGGCTAAGTTGGCAGTGAAGACAAACCCTAGGTGGTGGGATTGAAGAGGGTTGGGGTGTCTGACTCTCAGCCATGTTACCTGTTTCTCCAGTAGCTACTGAGATGAAAGGTAATTGGGGTGTCTGTTTCTGCTGTGTTCTCCCCTTCCCCAGTAGATGCTGGGGCAGGAGGGGATCAGGGTATCTATCTATCTGCCATGTTCTCACTTTCCTCTGTAGGGTTGTGGGAAGAATGGGTATTGGGGTGTGTGTCTCTCTGCCCTGTTCCCCCTTTCCCTCATAGGTAGTGGGGCAGTGGGCATTAGGTATCTGGCTTTCTGCCATTTTCCCCCTTTCCCCTGTAGATAGCTCACACCTGGGCCAGGCTAACTCAGGTTAACTCTGCAGTGAAGACACCCTTATTTTTTTCTGCAAAGACTCAAGCCCAAGAAGCCCAGATGCACTTCTGAGTCCCACTGTCGGGGGAGAGGGGAGTTAACCTGAGGGAATCAACAGAGTCCCTAGGGCACACATGATCTTATTTATTTAATATTTATATTGAAGTAGTGCCTAGAAACTAACCTGGCTAGGACCCTGTTATGCTAGGCGCTGCACAGACATATAGAAAATGACAGTCCCTTTCCCAAAGAACTTAAGTCTGCACAATCTATTGTGAGTGACACCTTATTTTGGTATCTCAAGTATGCAGTGCATATTTTGTGCATCTTGCCTTTGTGTTTTTCAATGAGATATTGAATCTCTTCCATTCACATTGTTCTCACAGTGGAAACTGCCAAGGTGTACACAAAAGACGCTCACTCTCACTTTCATTGTACTTACTTGCCCTACTAACAGCTTTTGATAATTAAAATTAAAACTAAATAATGTATATATGGTTTATTGTATTTCACTGAATGTATTTGGATGGGGAAACCAAACTGGTCATGATCATTTCTTGCTTCTCTTGCACCAATGCAGTGCTGGGTTCACAACATGGCAGAACAATGTTATCATTTTGAAATTTTTCATTAAAATCTGTGAATATTTTATTTGTATTAAGTTGTTAACCCACTCAAGCATATACACCATAACTTTTATAATATCTTCAGAAAATTGTTGGTCTAAAAGAAGCCAATAGTATTAATTTTTAAAAAGGCATCTGTGTGCAAACATGTAATATACTCTTGAGTTTCATTCTGTCCCAAACAGAAAACCCGAGTGCTCATCAAAATAATAATTTTGTACATCTCTGACAAAGATAAGACATAACTTTGTGAAAGTCTTTTACTGGTTTACTCTGTAACTATTAGCCTCACAGCTCTTGTCTGGGAAATCAGGTGGAAGGGATACATCTCAGTTCAGGGAAAAGGGTAAATGCAATTTTAAGGTCCATCTAATGGTAGGGTATCAGTAGTTCAGTTTTATTTATTCAGTTCACTTAGGCACCAATTCTGGAAAGTGATCCACAAGAGCTGACCCTTCTGCCTGTGCAGAATCATTTTACAGGACCAGTACCTGCTACAGAAACTCTCAGTACACTTTACAAGGGTGGATAAAGATTCTTACTTTCCATTGCTCTCCTTAAGTCATACTGTGTCTGTGTAAATTTAGTGCTTGTGAAAGTTACAGAACTGATAGCAGTATCTGTCTATTGTAGAGTTTTATAAGGCATCTGCATACATGAACCAACTTGCAGGATTGGGGTCTAAGTCTATGGGCGGGGGGTATCATAGGCTGGGGGAGGCTGTGTCCCCACAAACAACCAGGCACAGCCCCCTCCTGCATCCCACTGCAGTTCCCCCTGTGCAGTGGCCCCAGCTCGGCGCTCCGAGAGGGGCCCTGCGGCTGTGCCACCTGCCCTCTTGGTGCTCCAGGGCTAGCGGGAGGCTGCGCTGCCCACCTTCCCGGCACTCTGGGGCTGGAGGGCTCTAGCCTGGGGCTGGGGACTGGCAGCCATGGGGGCAGGGTGTGCAGAATGGGTGAGGCCTCAAGCAGAAGAGGTGGGATTGGGGCTAGCCTCCCTCAGCCGGTGGTTCATTTGCCACCCATGCATTTGTATATATTCACAGAACAAGTATAGCAGCGGCAGTTGAAGCTTAGGCACATAGTCACCCTAGGTCAGACTTGAAACAATGGCAATCTCTAGAGGTGAAAGGGTAGATCAGTCTCCATACTTAGCAACAAAGAGTCCCATGGCACCTTATAGACTAGCAGAAGTATTGGAGCATAAGCTTATGCTCCAATACTTCTGTTAGTCTATAAGGTGCCACAGGACTCTTTCCAGATTAACACAGCTACCCCTCTGATACTTGTCTCCATACTTAGTCATTCTTGGTCTCTTTGATGAAACTGACAGTGAATACTAACTGGTCTTTTTTGTGATGTGGCCACCGAGATCTGAACAGAAAGCGAACTCATTTCTCAGCAGGGCACCAAAAATCATCAGATAGTCAGTAGTAACCCAAGGTTGTTACAAAGTAGTGAAAGGCCCATGTCAATTATCCAGTCCCACTTAGGAAAAATTCTTAATCTTTAACTCCACTCCATTTAAAATAAATTCTTTTTCAAGAGTTTTAAACATCACATTTTACTAAAGATACAGATAAGACATAACTTATTAAAGAGTAGCTAGTGCCTTGTGGAAAATGTTTATAACAATCTGCCTAGACAATTCTGGATCTATGTGATATTTTCATTATTTTGTTCCTCCCCCCGCCCCCATTTTGTAATAAGTTACAAAAAATATACTGTTTTCATGCTTCTCCTCTGCAATAGTATACACAGAATTATCAATATGTTTCAAGTCATAGCTATTATGCACTTTATATTTATATTCTGTGCACTGAATGCTCCTTTCTGCATTGGTGATCTTTCTCTTATTTAATAAAAATAGCTCATCTTAAAACAGTAAATGGAATAAAAAAAATCAATGGTATTTTCTTATTTTATTTTTACCTTTAATATTGAAAAGGACAGACTCTTATTTATACCAAATGGGGTCTATCCTGGAGCTTGTTATTTAAATCAAAGTAAGCTAGATGCCTAAAGTACTAAATACAAATATCAATCCCATGGAAGAAGAAATTAAGGGGAGCTCTTCTAGACACTTACTCCAGTGCTTAACTTTACTATCCCACACAAGCCCATTAAAAATCACTGGGACTGTTCATGACAGCATTAATGAACTGGGTGGAATCTTTTTTGGGGGCTGCATTAACCCCCCATTGATACTGATATGCGCGAGCTCACCCTGTAATTAAGTGTAAGCATAAACCCCCACCTAAGACTAAAAGAACATCTGAACCAGTCCAGGAGCTGTTGGCTGAGTATTGTTTTGGGTATGTGGTAAGGCAGAAAACACAAAAGACTGAAAAAGACAAGAACAGAGAGAGAAGCAAAGGGCATAGGCGTGAGAAGTAGGGGTGCTGCAGCACCCCCAGGTTTTATGCAGGGCTGCTGGCCCCACACCCCACTCCCCAGCCGCTGGCTCGGCACATAAATCCTCAGGGTGCTTCCCATGCCTATGCCCTATTCCCAGCTCTCCGCCCACACTCTGCTCCCCAACCCCTCATCTCACCTCACCTCGGGCTCAAGTCCTGGCCACCAGCCCCACTCCCCAGGCGCTGGACCTGTGCCCAAGGCCCCACTTCCAGCCCCATGCCTGGCCCCACCCCCTGCTCCCAGGCTTCCATGCCCAGCCCCCCCTCCTGGCCCAGGTTCTGGGGTCCTGGCTTCTAGCCCTATGCCTGGCCCTAAGCTCCCAGGGCTCCAGTCTCAGGGCCCTTTGCTCTTGGCTCCAGGGCTGCCGGGCCCTGTTGGGGCCTCTGCTCCTGGCCCCACCCACAGCTGTGGACTTGACCCCTTTACCCCATCCAGATCCCACCCTCCCAGAGACACAGCTCTACTCCCAGCCTTAGCAGGTCCGGGGGGGGGGGGGGGCACAGAAAGGGGTAAGTGGGCTGGATTTCAGCACCCCCCCCCTACTAAAAATGTTCCAGCACTACTGCAGAGGGGAGAAAAAAAGCCAAGCAGTAATGTGACCATGCAAACATCACAAACCAGGATGAGGGGGCTCAGGCCTAGTGGCTGGAGCAAGAGTCAGGAACCACTGCCAGAAGTCACAGCCATCACCAGGAAACTAAAGCCAAGGGATCAGCATTGGAATTACAAAGCCAGTAGAGAGAGCAAAGATAGTACAAGCATTGAGTAGCCAGAGAGCACCTCTTGCTGTTGGGGTTAAGAGCAGGTTTGCTGACTTCCCCAGCCAATCAGGAAGTGGAATCAATCAAGTAGCCCTGGTGTGGTTCAGCTGTGCTCATAGGCTGCTTTGAGAGTGGGCAGCTACAGCGGCAAGTTCTCAGCCCATTCTGACAGTGACCCTAGGAAAAGACAGAGAGCCAGGGCTTGGCTCGGTTGGTAAAAGAGGCTTGAAATGGTAAGCTAAGAAACTGTTCTCTTTGGTGTCAATTCCTCCTGCCTTCTGAGAAGGACTTTGTATGTTCCTTGTAAATAAATAGGAATTAAGGAAAATACCAGACTCTATCAGTCTCTACTTTCACCCTCAACTTTGACTGCTTGGTTCAAAAAGGGGCAACAGTAGTAACATTAAGCACATGCATAAGTGTTTGTGGGATTGGGGCCTTAATTTGTACTAGAGGCCTGATATTGGGAGTCTCCATTGCCTTCACTGGGGTTTGGATGAGTCTGGGAGGGGGCAGTAGAAGCAGAAGCGAGTGGGGATTATATAGGCAGAGAGGGCCCTAGAACAGAGGTTCTCAACCTTTTTCTTTCTGGCCTTCCCGATGTGCTATAAAACCTCAATGGCCCACCTGTGTCACAGCAACTGATTTTCTGCATATAAAAGCCAGGGCTGGCATTAGGGGGTAGCAAACAGGGGAACTGCTTGGAACCACAGGGAGCCCCATGAAACTAAGCTGCTCTGGCTTCAGCATCAGCCCAGGTGGTGGGGCTCAGGGCTTCAGGCTTCAGCCTTATGCAGTGGGGCTTCGTCTTTCAGCCTTGGGCCAGAGTGAGTCTGATGCTGACCCTGCTTGACTGACCCCATGAAACCTGCTCACGGTCCCCCAGGGGATCCCGGTCCCCCAGGGGATCCCAGACCCCTGGTTGAGAACCACTTCCCTAGAGGAGCAGGACAGTAGGATGGGGATGTGACAGTAGCTGGTGTGGTGAGTAGAAGGGTCAACAACAGAGGAGGGGGACAGGAGTCAGGGTGAAAGGGGATTGGATAGGAGCAGAGTGGATAGACAGGACGGAGCTTGGATATGTGGGGGAATACGAGCAGAGGGAGAGAAGAGCAAGGAGTTGGTATGGAGGAGTGGATGGGGGATAGGGACAGGAGCTGGGTTGGGATGGGTGGGTAGGAGCAGATGGGGAAGGAGATGGGCTAAGGGCAGAAGTATCTATAACCACTATCTCACACTGCTATGCAGAACCTGAAATTGAGCTTATGAGTCCTGTCAGTAAAGAGCTGTGAAACCTTTTGGCAAAGTGTTCTAGTGACTGGTTCACACAGAGGATAACAGGCTTCTACTGTTACCATTAGCTCAAGTGGTAGAGGTATGTGCTGTGGATCTAAACATTGAACCCTGCTAATGACTCAAGTTGTGGGTCTGTAGGGTTCCTCATCATGGTATTTCTGTTTTTTTAAATTAGGAAATGACATAATGGTTGCAAAGTCAAGCACTCAAAAGTTAGGAAATGCCAAGATTAAGGTTGCCTGTCACACTACTCGGCATATGTAATTATATTTACTTTAACGCAGAGTTAAGGTTACCTGGTGATATCTTATGCCCTTCCAGAACATAAACTTCAGCAACACTCAAATTTCTGAAAACCAGGAAATGTAAAATTAAGGTACATACCAATGCGATCTCAACTCTGCCCTGTGAAGGTGGCAATAGCTACTGGGAATTTTCTGCATGCACTGTGTTATGTGTAGCTGTACTGCACGGGGAAAGGATTAGTTGGAGCAGTTTGTTAGAGCTGTGTTTGTGATATGAGGTGAGTTGGGGGGCACATAACCTGCTCCCAGAGGGGCAAGTCCCTCTCCCAGATCCCTGTCTGTGTGATCAAAGGAAAGAAGTGCATGTGTACACTGAGAGATCCAGAATGCCTAATTTCAGCACTGCATTGTGTAGGTTGTTTCAGTACTAGGGCACAGGGGTCTTCCTGCCATGGGGATTGTCAGCAGTTAGGTGGGAGATGAGTATGGTCTGTGGGATTGATGAAGGATAAGAAATGTTAGATGGCATCATGTGCATAAGGATGAAGGGATTGTAAAATTTAGCATATATCCTTTCTGTGGAGTAGGCTAAGTATAAATTTGAGTGGAGGGCTGTCATAGGTAGCTCCTGTTCAGTACAGGGCAAATGCAGAGTGCAAGTGTAACCCACATGCCTAATAGGGAGACATCTCTTAAAGAGACCCATTGAGGGGAGGTAGGAGTGAGTTGGGTCTGGGTCATTGTTTCTAGGCAGCTTTAGTACTCCACATCCAGAAGCTTCTGGAATTGGGTGTGGCAGTTTTGGGTATGCTCCAATGGGTTGCCTTGTTGCAGGGGTCAGACTCCATGAGGGCAAGCAGTCAGGGTAGCTGGTTTAGTAAAGGCCCTGTATCCGGCGGATTTGGGCGGCCATGCGCCCCAAGCAAGTGCCGCGCCCCCCGGGCGGGGCCGAGAGCGGGCTGCGGGCATGACTGCGCGGGTCGGATGGTCTGGTCGCGGCGCGCTGGCTGGACCTCGCGCCAGCTGGCGGGCGCTGGTCTGGTCGGCGGCGGCTGAGCGCGAGTCGCCGCCTGCTGCGGAGGTCCAGCAGAGCCGCGGGACCAGCGAACCCCGTCCGCAGTCATGGCGGCGCAGGTCCGTTCCCGGGGCTCGTGTGGACCTCGCAGGCATGACTGCGGCAGGTCCACGGCCCATGTGCCCGCTGGCTCTAGAGCCGCCCCTGCCTGTATCATATGTGAGTTGGGAGAAGCTGAGCCAAGGAGCAGAAAGCAGGTTGTTGTCCCTAACTTGGAAGAACTTGGCAGCAGGGTTTTCTTTAAATCTGTACATTTGTGACTGAGTGATTGGTTAATCAGTTAGCTGACTGGCTAGCGGTGATTTCAACAGAGGAAGAATCTGCATGGATTCCAACCGAAGATTCCTACAAGCAGGTGGAGGGAAGATGTTTTTTTGACTCAGCAGACTGATAACCAAATCTAGACAAAGACTCTAACTGAGACTTAGGTGAATTAAACCTAAGCTTTTGGGAACTCTCAGTTTCTTCAGGGACTAAACTGTTCAGATTTTGGTTTATTTTCTTTCTTTATGTTTATGTATAACTGTGAAGACAATGTCTGTGGGTTATAAAACAGCCATGTTATGCTGTAAAAATAGATTTGTTATAAGATTTTATAAAGTTATTTAATTCATTTCTTTAGTTCCTTTTGGGACTTGAATGTGGGAGGGTTGACGCTGTGCAATCCTTGCTGAAAATCTTTAGAGACTGAACTCTGGGTTTCTAGCTGCTTTTCTGTGGGAGTTGGGTTTTTTTTGTTGTTGTTGTTGTTGTTGTTTTTTTTTTAGGCACTGGAGAAGGCAATGAAGTGAACTCTAGCCAGGGGCGGCGGGGGGGGCAGGCCAGCGGCCAGCAGCGCCAAGAGGGGGGGGCCGGGATTGGCTGGCTTTGAGCCGCATGCGGGCGAGGGGCGCGGCAGCCGCGTCCGGGCTCCCGGGACCTCCCGCGCCGGCATGCGGCGAAGCTCCACCGCAAGCCGCCCGCCCGCCGCCGCCGGCCGCAGCAGAAGAGGGGACCCGCCGCGGACTGGGGAAGGGCGGCGCAGCGCTCCGCGCTGCTTGGGGCAGCCTACTTTGTAGAGCCGCCCCTGACTCTAGCCCACCCAAAGGTTACACAAGTATGTGTGTTGGGTGTATTGGGGCATTGCTCAAAGAGGGCAGAGTTAAGGTTGTGTGGGCATTTACCTTAACACTATATTTACTGGGTTTTAGAAGTCTGAGTTTTGCTGAACTCAGCATTCTGAGAGGGCATGAGATATCATTGGGCAACCTTAACTCTGCATTAAGTTTTTGTTCGTTAATTTTTTTTTAAGCAGAAAGAAGTGTTGTTGGTAGGAATTAGTGGTCATTTAGGCAGTGGTGGTTGTTATGTAGGTTTGCAATTGACATGCTGTTGTGGCCAGGTAATGATAATTATATCTAGCTGCTACATAGTGCTTTTCATCAGTAGAGCTCAAAGCACTTTACCAAGAAGGGAAAACATAATTATCCTCATTGTACAGATGGGGAAATTGAGGCACAAAAATGACTTGGGAGGGGTTCTACACATCCATCTACAGCATAGGGGGCTTGGAGAGGTGTGAAGTGGCCAGTCATCTCAATGTGATATTTTCCGATGAATGAGAACACCTTGTTGCAATGAATACAGCCTGAACAATAGCTCTGAGACATAGGAACTTCTCCATTTATCTCAATGGGTGTCCTAGTACCACCCCCTCCACCACACCTACCCCAATGCTAGTGCTTGAGAACCTGTGATATACATCAAGCATGCCTGTTCTCAACTCCTCACCCCAGCCTCAGCAGTGTATTCTTGGTGCATGCTCCCAGCATACCTGTTCTCAGCTCTCCACTCAGCTTTCCAGAGGGGCAGGGCTTCTCCAGATGCTGGTTCACATGGGGCTTCCAGATCTTGGCTCACCTGGGGGCAGGGAGAGGGGCTCAGACATACTAGAGGGATAGAGCATCCCCACATCCTTGCACTCAAATGAGAGGCAGAGAGAGATGCTTGGACACCCACAGAGGGACATCCTCCCACCCCCAGATCCCAGCACACACAGGATGGGAGAATGTGGGGTTGACTGGTGCCAGGACCCCTAATGCCCCGCATTCATCCTGCTACCTGCCTACATATCACCCCTTCCAGTATTTCACCTCTTCCCTCCCGTTTCCCTAATCCCCACATCCTCCCACCAACCGGAGTCCCCATCCCCTATCACACATTCCTATCTATCCCTCTTCCTATAATCTCCCTCTGCTTGCTGCAGCCCCAAAGCCCTCTCCTCCTATTCCCCCACCTCCATTTCCCTCTCCTCTCCCAGCAAGCATTTATGTATGTCATTTATTTTTCTTTTGGAAAATACTTTGGGAGTCTTCTGAATTTTCTGCTTATAGTAGGGTTACATTTCCTCAGCATAACCCCCCTTCTCCCTCGCTAAAACCCTTTGACAGAGGCTGATGGTAGTAACATGTCTACATTTCATTTTCAGATTTCTGCCCAAGGTTGGGTTTGAATTTGCAGTGCTTGAGTGGTGTGCCGGTTTAATTGGCATAATATGTCCCAGCCACACAGAGCCGGTGAATAGCAGATGGCTAGCCACCCTCTTGGGCACTCTATCCGCATGTGACCCGTGTAATCCTTTTGATGGGTGAGCATTAGGCATGACCCTGTCTGTAGAACCTAACTCTTTCTTGAATAGTATTTCCAGTATTGCTGCTCCAACAGGATAGTGGATGGCAAGCACTAGCTGGGTTAGATGTTGAGTGTCTGAGACCCTTTGGGGCCCAATCAGAGCCCTGGCTTGCAAAAAATGTTCATAGAATCTGTCATGCTTAAGGAAAGATGTTTTTGGGGAGACTGTACATCAGGCACCCCATGCTCAAATGGCCCCAAAATTAGCTCATTAACCCTAACCCATGCCCCCATAAGGCACACCAAATTTCAGAGCAATCCAAGTAACCATGCAGATTTTAGAGCACTTAGAAGAGTCATCCATTAAACAAAAAGTGACTCTTAACTTTAGCTATAGTGGAGCCGGCACTCTGCTATAATACGTACTCAGAAATTGTCTTCAAAGAACATGGCTGTGGATATTTAGCCAAGAAAGGGACTTCACTGCTAGCCTGTGGTATGTAATTTTTCTGACTGAGCTGGTTTGCTACTAGTGGCATGAGCTATTCATGTCTAGTACTGACGGTTGTAATTGAATCCTTGCCTGTTTTCAATTGCTTGTTAAGACTTCAGCTTGAACAGCAAGGCTTCTGCTTGAACCAGCGAGAGACAAATAGTGATCATCTTGCCTAGAGAAGTCTCTTAATGTTATGCTCTACTTGGCACCCATGGATTTCCACAAGATTTTCTATATTTTTTTTCACCCCTTCAACGGAAATATCTTTGCAGGAGACTGTACATTACTTAGTTTGGATCCCAGTGGACACTCAGATTAGTGTGTTGAACAGGTCGTTTCCCCCCCATTTCACTCCAAATTGAAGCCAAGATTAATTGTGGTATTCACCAGCTTCTAAAACAAGTTAGGTTATAGAAACTCTCTGTGAGCTCACTGAAGCAGCACTAATCTCATTGCTCTCAATGAGGGTCTCTTTCTTTGATCAACTCATTCTCTCTCAGCAGGCCAAAAAATAGCCACAGGATACCAGTGCTTAGTTTACAATCATGTTAATTTTGCTTCTAGTTTGTCTTTAGCCCTTGGAGATTAATTAATAAAAGTGGTATTTAAATTTACAACCAGTTCTCTTCTAATAATTTGGCAGTATTGTGGCCGGTAGTTTGCTACTTTGATTACCTGAGCCAGTCTTCTGAAAGACTCCTCTGTTCCATTTAAAGCAAGACTTTTCAATAGATGGGGTGCAACCCATAGGTGGGTTGTGAGGGGCTGCTTCTTGATAGCTACCCCGTGGGTTGAAGAAAAAAACCAATTCTTAAAATTTCATGGTCTCCCAGTCCCAGCAGAAGATCATGAGGGGAGGTAAGGAGCTGCTAGTTCTCTCCTTGCTATGCTCCCTCTGACCCACCTCTATTGCACACTTACCCAATCCCAGAGAAATTGTTCATCCTCCTTCTACTCTACTCCCTCTTTCCATACACTGCTCAACTCTGGTGCTGCCCTGTAAAAGAGAAGTCTCTCTCTCAACACACTTCATACACTTCAGAGTAAGAGCAAACTAGGACTGATGATTAGAGAATTGGGAGTTTGATGAAAATCTCTCTTTGCCACATCTCCTCCCTTTAGCATGGCTAGCTTTGGGTTTTTGATAGTAGGATGGATGATACAGCTCCTTCCACACACAAGGTATCTAAACAACAATCCTCCACCCAGACCCTACCAGTTCTTGAAAATCATTGCAACACATAGTTTATGTAGACAGAATCTTTAAAATCTTCTTGCCCAACAGCCCAGGAACCAGGTCTGTTCAATTGAGCACCTCCAGAATAGAATGGAAAACTGATAGAGCATAGGAAGGGGGCTTTGTAATGGTTAGTTACTCAGTAAACGAGTTGTTTCAGGACATGCAGCGAGAAGCTTTAGGTGTGAGGGTAGAAGTTCACATTAATTTGATAATATTTGTGAAACTGAGTGGAACACCTATATGATCTTGATTATTACAATTCTCATAAGTATTCAGTGACCATTGTATTTCTCAATATTAGAAACGGTAGGGGAAGTTTACTGGTGCATGAAATGTATTTCTATATTATGTCATTAGCGTTCATTATTTCTAGAGTGCTGTAAGAGGGGCAGGGGGCAGTGTGATGCTGTTGCAAAAAAAAGCAAGCATGATTCTGGGATGCATTAACAGGTGTGTTGTGAGCAAGACACGAGAAGTCATTCTTCCGCTCTACTCTGCGCTGGTTAGGCCTCAACTGGAGTATTGTGTCCAGTTCTGGGCACCGCATTTCATAAAGTTGTGGAGAAATTGGAGAGGGTCCAGAGAAGAGCAACAAGAATGATTAAAGGTCTAGAGAACATGACCTATGAAGGAAGGCTGAAAGAATTGGGTTTGTTTAGTCTGGAAAAGAGAAGACTGAGAGGGGACATGACAGCAGTTTTCAGGTATCTAAAAGGGTGTCATAAGGAGGAGGGAGAAAACTTGTTCACCATAGCCTCTAAGGAGAAACAAGAAGCAATGGGCTTAAAGTGCATCAAGGGAGGTTTAGGTTGGACATTAGGGAAAAGTTTCTAACTGTCAGGGTGGTTAAACACTGGAATAAATTGCCTAGGGAGGTTGTGGAATCTCCATCTCTGGAGATATTTAAGAGCAGGTTAGATAAAGGTCTATCAGGAATGGTCTAGACAGTATTTGGTCCTGCTATGAGGGCAGGGGACTGGACTCGATGACTTCTTGAGGTCCCTTCCAGTCCTAGAGTCTATGAATCTATAAATCTATGTTTGTTTTTTCTCCGCTATTTGTCTCTTGTCATATGCAAAGATTGTAGCCTCTTTGGACAGGGACTGTCTTTTCATTACATGTATGTATAGTGCCTAGCACAATGGGCCCCTGATTACAGCCTCTAAGTCAGAGGTGGGCAAACTACAGTCTTGTCCTGCCTGGCCCCTGAGTCCCGGCCGGGGAGGCTAGCCCCCAGCCCCTCTCCTAATGTCCCTCCTCTCCCGCAGCCTCAGCGCGCCGCTCTGCCTGTGCTCTGGCCCGCTGCTCCTGCCGGGCAGCATGGCGATGTGGTAAAGGGGTGGGGAGCAGGGAGTCCTGGGAGGCAGTCAGGGGACAGGTAGCAGGGGGCAGTTGGATGGGGCGGAGGTTTTTTTTGTGGGGGGGTCAGTCAGGGGATGGGGAACAGGGGTGGGGATTCAATAGGTGTGGGAGTCCCAGGGGGCCTGTAAGGGGGCAGGGGTGTGGATAGGGGTTGTGGGATCCCTGGGAGGTGGTTAGGGGCGGGGGGTCCTGGGAGGGAGCGGTCAGGGGACAAGGAGCAGGGCGGGGGTTGGATGGGTTGGAGGTTCTGAGGGGGGCAGTCAGGGGACAGGAAGTGGGAGGGGGCAGATAGGGGTTGGGGACCAGGCTGTTTGGGGAGGCACAGACTTCCCTACCCGGCCCTCCATACAGTTTTGCAACCCCGATGTGGCCCTCGGGCCAAAAAGTTTGCCCACCCCTGCTCAAAGTGATAGTGCAGTATTAATAATTCATGGCTCTGACTCCAGCTGCAGTTTGATTACTGTTTTCTGTAAAAAGGGTTGATAATTTGCTAATGGCCAGGGAAAAGTAATGCATCAGACTCAAGTTAACACTGGTAGCAGAGAGGACAAACTAAAAGTTGTGTGGATATAGACGACTAGTTATGACTTCGAATCCCTCATGGCTGGTAGCCTTAGTGTTAGAGGATATTACATTAGAAGTGGACAACCTCCCAGCAAAATCAGGAGAGGGACTTGTTATGTTTCATTTGGAACCAATGACAATGGAAAAAGTAAACTAGACAGGGCTGCCCAGAGGATTCAGGGGGCCTGGGGTCTGTGGCGGAAATTCGGCGGCGGGGGGGCCTTCTGCTCCGGGACCCGCCGCTGAAGTGCCCCGAAGACCCGCAGCGGGGGGCCCCCCGCCACCGAATTACTGCGAAGACCTGGCACTTTGGCGGGGGTCCCACTTCGGCAGTAATTCAGCAGTGGGGGGGGGTCCTTCTGCCCCGGGGCGGAAGGACCCTCCCCCACCTGCTGCCGAAGACCCGGAGCGGAAGAAGCTCCGGGGGCCCAGGCCCTGCGAGAGTTTTCCGGGCCCCCAGAGCGAGTGAAGGACCCTGCTCCAGGGGCCCCAAAAAACTCTCGTGGGGGCCCCTGCGGGGCCCGGGGCAAATTGCCCCATTTGCCCGCCCCCGCTCTCGGAGGCCCTGAAATTAGAAGATAAATGTAATCCAATACAAAAATCTTTTGTTAAAATCAAGTTAAGGTGGAAGGGATTTATCAGTGTTTTTAGTGTATATTACCTTTCAAAAATGTTAGAGCTAAAAAAATAAAAAATAAATAAGAACAACAAAAATAACTTAGAAAATGCGTACCACAAAACTGTCTGCAATTTTTAAACAAAACTGTGAGTTTTAATTTGCCATTCTCTGTGCACTCTTCACTGGAATTAACCCAGTTGTGTCCATGGAGCTTCTAGGATCTGAAGCAAGTCTCCACATCTGTGCAGTGGCCCAAAATGCATGTTATACACAAGGTAGGGAAAGGAGAACATGCCAGGGGACGTGCAAAATTAGGGGATTTTTTGACAGCACTGTTTGCCCTGTTCAACATTTGATCTGTACACTGTTTGATAACTGGTTGTGGTGTAGGTTAATTACTGTTGTTTAGGTGTTCTAGTGGCAGCTGGCTAGCTGGGCAATGCTCTAATATTGTTAGTTTTGTAATACAAATGATGTGATCACTAATCACATCTTATCATGTGTATTTTGAATAATAAAGATAAATACAGGGTATATACAGTAGCAGATTACCCACTGGGCTAACGGGGCCCAAGCCAATTGGGAGGTCCTGGAAAAATGGGCACCCCCGCACCCTGACCCGCTCCATCCACTCATCCAGCGCTCCTGCCAGGGAATGGAGTCAGGGTGTGGGGGCTTGCCCTGCTCCGCCCACCCAGTGCTTTTGCTGGGGAGTGGGGTTGGGGTGTGCAGGGCTTGCCCTGCTTCACCTGCCTGGCACTTCTGCCGGGGAGCAGGGAAAGCCCCCGCACTCCAATTCTGCTCCCCAGCAGGAGTGGGGGGGGGGCCACTTGCTCTGGGCCAGGACCCCAGAAAAGCTTAATCTGCCTCTGGGTATAGAGGTATTTGCTTCCCCCAGAAGGCCAAACCATGGGCACATGAGTTTCCATTTGGAAAGCCTATTCTCTCAAAGCCAGTAATTATTTTAGGAGTACTGTTTATGCCCATCACTTTTGCATAAATCACATGCCTCGTCACTTCAGAACCTCTGCCACCACTTTACCTACAGTTGACTTCCCAACATCAAACTGGTTAACAATGGATCTGTGGCAGTCTGGAGTAGCCAGCTTCCAGATGCTTATAGCAAACCGCTTCTGGTCTGATATGGCTGCCCTCATATGTGTGTTGTGATGCTGGAGGGTCAGGGCAAACAGCTCGCAAAGCTCCAGAAATGTAACTTTCTTCATGCGAAAGTCCTGGACCCACTGCTGGTCATCCCAGGTCCACTTGATGATGTGATCCCACCAGTCTGCACTTGTGGCTCTGCTCCAGAAGTGCCAGTCTATGCAGGGGGCATCTGTGGCTATTCTGAGAGTCATGAGCAGCAGCATCCAGTTGGGATCTTCCATGTCTATATCCTCCTCCTCCTCCTATTTCATCATTAGTTCTGTCAGGTTCCTTCTGTGGGTCAGAAAACACCACCAAAAGGTCCATCCGCATCTCATTTCAGCTCTGCCTGTCTCCTGAAATAGGAGTAAAAGCCCAAGGAAGAGAGATTCTTCAAATGGTGACTCCTCCACGTTGCTGACTCTGGTTGCTGGGAGTGTGCAGACCAAAATGATGGCTCGACAAGATGTGCTGGCAGGCTACAAAAACTTCCTGTGATGTGGGGTGGTCTGAGGGGGAGACAGTTACGTTTTCCCACACAACACCATGGACAAAGTGCTAGAGTGGCCACATTTCAGGAGGGCACTAAGTCGTTTTGGATATGATTGGTTGGACTCAGGTCTGCCTACTGCAGTGTGGACTCTGGGGTCCTGGTGTGAGACCTGGGCTCAAAAATTCTTAACCTGGGGTCTCCAATGAGTGTGGAGAGTCAAGCCCTGGGCTTTCAAACCCAGGGTCCGTGAACTGGGCTTACATTGCAGTGCAGACATACTCATAGTGAGGAACTCTCAAATCCCTGGCTTCCTGCTGTACCTTGGTTGTTTCTTGGGCTTTGAGGAAACCATGGGCGAGATCCTCAGTTGGTGTAAATTAACAAAGCTCCAGGGAAATCAATGGGAGTATGCCAGTTTTCATCAGCTCAGGATCTGGCCCACGATTAAAGGAAAGCTTCAGGAGAATAAAAAATAGTTTCCAAGTATCTGATTGAATGTAAAACAGTAAATCACTAATGAGAACTTCTTATAAATGCTCCTTCTATAAAAAGTTAGATATGAAATTACTGAGCTGGAATCAGACTCATAGTCAGTGTGATTAGGAGGATGCAACCTGCAGGCAGTCAGAGACAGAGCCCTCATCCCACAATGAGCTCTCTGTGGGTGGACACCTGTGTAGGTGGAGTCCTATTGACCTAGAAGATTTCCTCAGCTCTTATTAGGTAAATTCCATATTTGTTCTGGGTTTTTAAAGTTTCTGTTGTTGTTTACTGCGTGCATTCACCAGCTACTTACACGTCTGGTCAATGCCGGAGGTGCAGTGGGACCAAAAAAGTGTAGGCCGGCTCTACAAACTCCAGCTGTTCCCTTTGTGTCTGCCTCCATTTTGTGCTCCCACTCCTGATAGACATAATTGGGATGCATTTGCTGTGTAATTATTATTAAACGATGTGACAAGGAACTTGGGAAGGGAGGAAACAGTTACAGAATAAGGTTATATGGTTACGTAGTTTTATGTGCATATCCTGAAGCTGTTTTACATGTTTGTACATAAATATGTATATATGAACATAGCACTGTTGCCTTGATGACTAGTAAGCAGAGGTCAAGGGGGCAGAGTGCACATTGTATGCAACAAGGAAAGCAGCTCCTCTGTGCTTTCAACCATGTAAAAGTTTCACAGTTCCCCTTCACTGTGTCTTCTTTCAGTTACAAGTAAGGGACCTAATAGCCAGTATGTTATACTCCTCCCTGTCCACCAGGGACTTGTTCAGACCATTGGTTCCATTCCTCAGATCATCCTAGTAGCCCTTCTCTATACCTGTTCTAGTTTGAATTAATCCTTCTTAAACATAGGAGACCAGAACTGTGCACAATATTCCAGATGAGGTCTCACCAGTGCCTTGTGTAACGGTACTAACATCTCCTTATCTCTACTGGAAATACCTTGCCTGATGCATCCCAAGACCGCAGTGGTTCTCAACTTATTACACAATGTGTTACCTGGGCTACAGGGGCTGGGTGGCAGGGCAGCGGAAGCCTGGACCTTGACTCTGGACTCCCACCATGTGGGGCTGGCTGGCTGCCCACCCCAGACCCCCACCACACGGCTGCACCAGTCAGACCCTGGACCCCATGGGGCCGGCTGGCAGCCTCAGACCCCAGGCCCCGCTGGGCGGGCCAGCAGTCCCAACCCGGACCTCCGCTGCACTTGGCCAGCCGGCTGCCCACCCCAGACCCCCTACCACACTGGGGTGACCGGCTGCCCCGACCTCCACTGCGGACCCCAGCACGTAGGCCAGCCTTTAGCACACAGCTGAACTGGGCTGCAGCTGTGTGCTAATTGGGCTGTATGCAGCCCATGGGTTGAGAACCGCTGGTCTAGTTAGAGCAGCAAAGAGTCCTGTGGCACCTTATAGACTAACAGACGTATTGGAGCATGAGCTTTCGTGGGTGAATACCCACTTCGTCGGATTCAGTCTAGTTAGTATCCTGCCTCTAGCAGTAGCCTAGTGCCCCAAAGGAAGGCAGGACAAAAATGCATCTAGCCAGCGGGTATAAACTATACATAAGGGACACATTACTCCATGATTCCTGCATGTATCCTGAATCTCAGATGTTGTACTAGGGAGAAATTTTGCATCCTGTTGGTTTTTTTTTTTTTTTTGCTTGCACAGCTGTTAATTTTGTTATCTCAGATTTTTAGCTCTAGCCCTAGTAAAGTCTGAATTACCTGTGCATTGAATTCCATGGGTTGTCTGTGCAGTGCAAAAAACACTGTTCCCCTTTATTGGTGCTGCCTGTTAACTTCATTAAAAGTCCTCTTGTTCTTGTATTACTTAACATTGTAAAAAGGAAAGACAAATCAGTTTTCACTATGGCCTTCATAATTCTAAATTCCTCAATCAAATCCCCCTTTGCACTTCTCCATTCCAAGCTAAATAACTTTAACTTTTGCACTCTACTTCTAATCACAGAAGTACCATATTGAGCTAATGAATCTCCAACTGTTGCCTGCAAATGTGCTGCTTTGGGGAAAGCAGTGAGCAGCTTTTTTAAACCCACCAACCCACATTTCTTCTGCTCTGGTCCCTATACAGCTGGTCATAGGAACAGCTCATGAATATAAAGCTACTTAAAGCATGTGAACAATCCCATCTCTGGTCAGCAAAGTCCCTTAAGCACATGCTTAAATTTATGCACATGCCTTAGTGCCTTCCTCAACACAGAGGGATTATTTATGTGCTTGAAGTTAGGCATGTATTTCAGTGTTTGGCTAAACTGAGACCTTAGGAAGCAGCTCAGAGGTTCAAACCTTTATTTCTTTGCAACACATAATTCAGCTGGGAGGACCTGTATGCCATCTCCACAGAGCTCCAGTGGATCCCCCTCCACAAGGAATATGTAGGCTTCTGGTAAGTGACAACAGGTAAGGGGAGCAATCAGGAGAGAGGAGCTAAAATAACCCCCACAACCAAGGAAAAGTATAAAATTAAATAAAAAGAAGTCAAAAGAGAGAGGAAAAAAAACAAGGAGGAGAAGGGGAAAAAAGAATGTGAACGGAAAGGGGTTGGAGAGGGGCTCCAACAGAAAAGAAAGTAGGGAACTACTGAAATATAGGGCCTGATTCTTATGTACACTAAGGTCACTTTCCACTGTGCTAGCAATGCAAAGGGGGCATTAGAGGGTATATAAATACAATTTACCCTCACTTTAAGACTCCTTTGCACCACCAGAATGGTGTAAAATGGCCATAGTGTACCTGAGAATCGGGCCCACAGAATTCAGGTGCTATAACTCAGTGCATCCCTACTGTATGTGTGTCAGTCACTTTTAGATTTGTACCATTCTGTTCCATCCACATCCTGTTAAATAATGTATATTTGCTTTTTTTCTTTTAGGGAACACGATTCCAATTTAATCTAAAACCTTCCACGTAATCTACTTGCTGTCTGTGATAATGTAATAAAAAGGGAGGTGTTTGCAGTGTAAATGCCTGTACATTGCTTTCCAATGTACTGTATTATTGTTTTTCAAGTAATCTCTTTCTTGATGCAGTAGGAATTTGTCAGTAGATAAGGTTTCCATCTTTGAATCACTTTGTTTTCCTTAAGGAGCTCTTGTTTAATCGATGAGAACTAGATATGGTAGCACCTCTTGGGATGGTTCAGTTCACTGTTCAAAGGCAAGTCTCTTGCAGCTCTGCACTTTGCTATTTTATACAGTAATATTTCATTCTTTGCAGATATTTAGGGAACAGTATTAATTAATTTGCGCATAGTTGTTTTTAATTATGTTCTCCTCTGACAAGCTTTGGGGATGTTTTATTATAGTGTGAGGCTGGGGACAGGTACAAGATTAAAAAGTCACACTTCAACACTTTTTGTACATACTTTTCTGTCTTTGCTACATAACTTGTGCAAACAACCAGCATTTACAGGGATTAAAGAGAGTTACATAGCTAAATCCATATGCACCCTAATGAAGAACAAATTCTGGCAGAAGAGCCACATGGACATAGGTATGAAAATAAAGGAGTATGTCAATTTAAGATAACTGAAAACTGCAACACACTGAAAATACATGATGCTGCAATTGTGCCTGAGGGGATAAAAACAGACATGTATCCCCATGTGTCCTATAGGTGAATGTATGGCACAGGGAAAAGGAGTGTTGTTTATTTACAAATGGATGTGGCCCATGTCTGCACCAATATCCAATTTGACAAACCACAGCTTCCTTCTCTCGATGGATCATTGATTTGCTTTTTTTAATGTATGTAGTGGCACCTATGGACTATGGGAATGTGTGCTAATAACAGGGAATAATAACAAATACATCTTGTAGCTGTTTGTGTATCATTGGTTGCAATGATTCCCTGAATAAGACAAGTGGCTCTCTATTGGGATGATTTTTTACTGAAGAGAACCCCAAAGTACTTCAAAGGTATTTCAAAAACTGAAAACTCTTCTAAGTCTTGGGGATTGTCTATTAACACCTGATTTAGAGATCTGAACCATAATCTGGGTAATCATCATACATTATCCATCTTTGTTTTCCCCATGATTTTTATAATCACTTTGGGCCAAATCCTGAGCCCTGTGCAAAACTTATTAACAGGGAAGAGTGCAGGGATTCTCAGTGGGAGAATGGAAGCTTTTCTGCTCCCCACACTGCAGAGTACCCATTGTGGGGCTTCTCCATGGCTGTTAATGCACCCTAAAGGTTGCAGTAGTATCTGCAGCCTCTATCGCTGCCTTCATGGGAGGTTTTGGCGTGTGGTCTAATTGCCACACACCCGTTGCTTCCTGAAATTGCCTCTGATCGCAGTGGCATGGAGAGTTACTACAAAACACTGCTCTGTACTGCATGGCAGGGGCAGAGTGCCTCTGGATGGACTTCACAGCTGGGAGCTTCCAGCAGCAGAACTGTAGAGGCTCTGCTGTTCTGAGGCATTTTGTGATTCTTAAGGTAGAAACATACAGGCTGATTTTCATCCTGGCCTTAAATGAGTCTCCCTGTTTGTGCCTACAATATAGTGGTGCCAATACTTGCAGGCACAATTTAGGTAAATTTTTAGATGTCAAAGTAGTAGTGTTATCAAGTACCAAGACATCTAATAGACCTAAATTACACCCACAGATGCAATTTTTCATCAGAGGAAAAAGAGAGCCGACTTGTCAAATATCTCACTCATTGATGCAAATTCCATAATGTGGAGGCAAGGTGTTCACATGGGAAGTCCCTCTTCTTTGCATCTTTTAAAAAAATGTCTTCCCCCTGTATAGCTTTTGTAGCACTATAGAAGGTTTTGTCTTAAAACCTCTCCTATTGGTTGGGATTAAAGTAATATTTACTGTTAATACAGAAACAGAACAGGAGCTACTGACTTGCTGCCTTGAATCTCAGCAACCAGATATTCAGTTCCATCCCTCTAGACCAGATAAAAGGATTTGTAGAACCAGGAATTAAATATAGGTCTAAACTGAAAAACACTGATCATGGCCACTGCAATTACTATGCACAGAAGCTCATGGCTTCTGGTGCTGGGCCTTCCTGTGGAGGACCAGAATACCATCCAGGACCTCCCCTTTGGCTGTGCTGGTCTTTTTTGCAGAGCAGACAGACTCACGGCTGCACAGTTTGAAGGATTCTAGGGCAACCCTTAAGTCCTTGGGAATCCACACCCCGGCTCCGCAGAGGAAGTCCTTCAAGCCCCAACCTCCCCAGCACTTCTACTTGGGGAGCATGAGGCAGGACTTCAATAGAAGGAGGGGCAGGAACAGGAGGAGGAGGCCATCAAGATCCTCTTCTTATCAGGGCCATGGTTCATCCAAACAGCCTCCTGGCCCTAAGCCTAATTTTTGAAGGTGTGCCCGAGGACAGAGCACCAGTCCATCTCCCGGATCCTTCTCCCCACTTTGCGAACCGTCTGTCCCAGTTCTCCGTGCCTGGGCCCAGACTACCTCAGATGGCTGGGTTACTGAGCACGGTAGAGGTGGAATATTCTATTCAATTCTGTTCCTGCCCTCCCATCCCCATTCCCCATCCCTCTTCAGGGACCCCTCTCATGAGCAGCTCCTTTTACAGGAGGTGCAATTGCTCCTTGCTCTCGGGGCAATAGAGGAGGTTCCTCAGGAGTTCAGGGGAAAAGGGTTCTACTCCCGACACTTCCTCATACCCAAAGCCAAGGCCAGGCTCAGAGCTATCCTAGATCTGCGAGACCTCAATGTATTCATAAAGAAAGTGAAGTTTTGCTTGGTCTCCCTGGCCTCCATCATTCCTTCCCTGGTACACCACCCTCGACTTGAAAGACACATACTTCCACATCTCCATCATCCAGGATGATTTCTCTGGTTTGTGGTCAATGTCCAGCACTACCAGTTTACCGTGCTCCTGTTCGGGCTCTCGGCAGCCCCTTGGGTATTCACAAAATGCATGGCCGTCATGGTGGTCTTCCTCTGCAAAAATCGGGTCCAAGTCTTCCCGTACCTGGATGACTGGCTCATCAAGGCCAGGTCGCAAGTACAAGTGGAGGAGCACCTGGCCCTCACTCATGCCACCTTTCTCAGGTTGGGCCTCATGCTGAACGTTCCCAAGTCCACACTGACCCCAATGCAGAGGATAGCATTCATTGAGGCTCTCCTGGACGCCACACAAGCCAGGGCATCCCTGCCCAAGGCCCACTTCCAAGCTGTCAGGGACATTATTGAGAACCTCCGCTGATTCCCCACAACCATTGCTAGAAACTGCATGAAACTGTTGGGGCATATTGCAGCCTGCACTTATGTGGTCCAGAATGCCAGGTTGCGTCTCCATCCCCTACAAATGTGGCTGGCACAGGTATACAAGCCCAGTCAGGACTCTCTGGACAAAATAGTCACACTTCCCTCTCAGGCTCTAGAGTCCCTTGGTTGGTGGTTGCAGGCTCGGGTGGTCTGCGGGGGAGTACCCTTTGCCAAACCACAGCCCTCACTAGAGTTAGTCATGGATGCCTTGGCGCTGGGTGGAAGCACACCTGAGCACTATCAGGACACAGGGCAGGTGGTCCCAGGCACAACTATTGCTGTATATCAATGTCAGAGAGTTGAGGGCGGTCCATCTGGCATGCCAGGCATTCCAAGCTCACCTTCATGGCAACTGTGTGTTGGTACTGACGGACAACACCACAGCGATGCTCTTTATAAACAAACAGGGTGGTGTTCGCTCTTCTCCCCTGTGCCAGGAAGCCCTCAACCTGTGGGACTTCTGCGTCGCCCATTCCGTCCACCTGGAGGCGTCATATCTGCTGGGAGCTCAGAACGAGCTAGTAGACCGGTTCAGCCGCTCATTCAATGGGCACAAATTGTCCCTTAGAGTGGATATTGCCCTGGACATCTTCTGGAGGTGGGGCTTTCCCCACTTGGACCTATTCGCGACATGGAGCAACAGGAAGTTTCAGCGCTTCTGCTCCTTCCTGAACCACAGCCCAGGTTCCATCATGGATGTGTTTCACCTGTCATGGGCGAATCATCTATTGTACATGTCCTCCTCAAAGTCTGCCTGGACAGGGCCTCGTTGATCCTCATAGTGCCAGCGTGGACCTGCCAACACTGGTTCACCACGCTGTTGGACCTATCAGTGAACAGGCCTTTAGCCCTTCCCCCGTTCCCGGACCTCATCACACAAGACCACGGCAGATTACGACATCCCAACCTGGAGTCCCTCCACCTCATGGCGTGGAAGCTCCATGGTTAAACCAGTCTGAACGTCAGTGCTCCAACTCAGTTCAGGAGGTCCTTCTCGGAAGCAGGAAGCCCTCTATTTGAGCCATTTACCTCACCAAGTGGAAGCGGTTATCGATTTGGTCTATGCAGAAGGGTACTCCTGCACTATGAGCCTAGATCCCGTTTATTTTGGACTATCTGCTCGACTTGAAATGGCAGGGGTTGGAGACCTCTTCGATCAGGATTCACTTGACCGCCATTTCTGCTTTTCACTCAGGGGTGGAGGGTAGGTCGGTCTTTGGAAACCCGATGGCAAGCTGCTTCCTCAAGGGGCTTGATAGACTGTATCCTCAGGTGAGGCAGTCTCTTCCTCCTTGGGACCTCAATCTAGTCCTCTCCAGGCTTATGGGTACCCCCGTCCCCACTTTGAGCCCATGGTGACATATTCCTTGCTCTAGCTATCTTGGAAGGTAGCTTTCCTCATGGCCATCACCTCAGCCAGAAGCTGAACTTGAGGCACTGACATCTGAGCCCCCTTACACTGTCTTTTATAAAGACAAGGTGCAACTAGGCCCACGGCCCGTGTTTCTCCCTAAGGTAGTCTCTCAATTCCATAAATGAGGACACTTTCCTACCAGTGTTTTTTCCCAAGCTGCATGCCAATAACAGAGATCACATGCTTCATTCCTTGGATGTGAGATGCACCCTGGCTTTCTATATTGAGTGCAAAAAGCCATTTTGGAAGTCCCCACAGCTCTTCATTGCTGTTGCAGAGAGGATGGAAGGGCTTCCGATCTCCTCCCAATGCATATCATACTGGATCATGTCGTGCATCAGGACTTGCTATGACTTGGCCAAGATTCCAGCCCCGACATTGATGGCACACTCTACAACTGCCACTTTTGTAGCTCAAGTGCCCATTCAGGATATATGCAGGGCAGCCACATGGTCCTCTATCCATACCTTCACCTCGTATTATGCAATTTCGCAACTGTCCAGAGAGGATGCAGCGTTTGGCAGGGCAATCTGCAACCAGATGAACTCTGACCCCTCCTCCAAGAGTACGGCTTGGGAGTCACCTAATTGGAATGGACATGAGCAAGCACTTGAAGAAATAAAAACGGTTACCTACCTCTCTTAACTGTTGTTCTTCGAGATGTGTTGCTCATATCCATTCCAATACCCACCCTCCTACCCTCTGTTGGAGTATTCCAGCAAGAAGGAACTGAACAGGTGGCAGGTCAGCAGGGACCTATATAAACCACCATAAAGGCGCCACTCCAGGGGGCTCCACACCGACCTGGCGGGTACCGCTAGAGGAAAAACCTTCCAACAATTGTGCATGTGACATGTGCACACCTAATTGGAATTGACATGAGCAACACACCTTGAAGAACAACAGTTATGAGGGGTAGGTAACCATTTCTTTTCTGGTAAACAGAGGGGCATAGTAAGTGCAGCTTGTGCAGCCACTGATTCAATCCCTTTGATATTGACTAGATGATCTTGAGAATTTTCAAAATATTATGAGTTTAATTTCAGCAAAGCAGAGTTCATTTGTGATAAAGAGATTTCTAGAAGCCAATTCATTATGTCTATAGAAAAACCTAAAATTTCTAATCTTTGACAAAATATGAGAACAGACTTTTCTGAGTTGGCAGTAAATCCCAGAGCTGATAGTGAATGCTAAACACACTGAATATGAAAAGAGAAGATCTCCTTGGAACTTGCTGCCAATAATATATTCTCTAAGTCAAAGAATAATCTCATCCCTAAGCTACTTAATAATGAAAGAGTGGTCAGAGAAGCATAGCATTGAATGTTCTTGGAGCTCTAAAAGGGCTAAAATGATTTAAATTAATTTTCTAAATCTATCCAGTGATGATTATCTCTGAATACAGCCCTACTTTAGAAAACCAGAAACCAAACTAAGTATAAATGTGAATAATATTTAGGAAAGAGAAGGGTAAAACCTCTTATAGCAGCATTAGGGAAGGGAGGTAACAAATACAAACCACTATAAGCTGCTAAAAGCCTGGGAAGCATAAGGAAGTCAATAAATATATAAAAGGACCTGTAGAACCAGGAATTAAAGATAGGTCTAAACTGAAAATTGCAAAAATGAATGCCCTGCTGAAGTTTGGCGTGGGGTGGTATGAGTCCACATCGAGATTGGAATTGCAGTTAATCTGAATTTATTTCCTCCATGTTCCACTACAGCTAAAGCTCTACGGTCTATTGGGGAGCAAGAGGGATGAATGGATGTTAGGGAGATTCCCAAACCTGAGCTGGCTTTTGTAGGTGACAAATCTGAGGAACTGTCACAGATTGAAGTGTCACTAGAGGAGGTTTTGGAATTAATTGATAAACTCAACATTAACAAGTCACCGGGATCAGATGGCATTCACCCAAGAGTTCTGAAAGAACTCAAATGTGAAGTTGCGGAACTATTAACTAAGGTTTGTAACCTGTCCTTTAAATCGGCATCAGTACCCAATGACTGGAAGTTAGCTAATGTAACGCCAATATTTAAAAAGGGCTCTAGAGATGATCCCGGCAATTACAGACTGGTAAGTCTAACGTCGGTACTGGGCAAATTAGTCGAAACAATAGTTAAGAATAAAATTGTCAGACACATAGAAAAACATAAACTCTTGAGCAATAGTCAACATGGTTTCTGTAAAGGGAAATAGTGTCTTACTAATCTATTAGAGTTCTTTGAAGGAGTCAACAAACATGTGGACAAGGGGGATCCGGTGGACATAGTGTACTTAGATTTCCAGAAAGCCTTTGACAAGGTCCCTCACCAAAGGCTCTTATGTAAATTAAGCTGTCATGGGATAAAAGGGAAGGTCCTTTCATGGATTGAGAACTGGTTAAAGGACAGGGAACAAAGGGTAGGAATTAATGGTAAATTCTCAGAATGGAGAGGGGTAACTAGTGGTGTTCCCCAAGGGTCAGTCCTAGGACCAATCCTATTCAATTTATTCATAAATGATCTGGAGAAAGGGGTAAACAGTGAGGTGGCAAAGTTTGCAGATGATACTAAACTGCTCAAGATAGTTAAGACCAAAGCAGATTGTGAAGAACTTCAAAAAGATCTCACAAAACTAAGTGAGTGGGCAACAAAATGGTAAATGAAATTTAATGTGGATAAATGTAAAGTAATGCACATTGGAAAAAATAACCCCAACTATACATACAACATGATGGGGGCTAATTTAGCTACAACGAGTCAGGAAAAAGATCTTGGAGTCATCGTGGATAGTTCTCTGAAGATGTCCACGCAGTGTGCAGAGGCGGTCATAAAAGCAAACAGGATGTTAGGAATCATTAAAAAGGGGATAGAGAATAAGACTGAGAATATATTATTGCCCTTATATAAATCCATGGTACGCCCACATCTCGAATACTGTGTATAGATGTGCTCTCCTCACCTCAAAAAAGATATTCTAACACTAGAAAAGGTTCAGAAAAGGGCAACTAAAATGATTAGGGGTTTAGAAAGGGTCCCATACGAGGAAAGATTAAAGAGGCTAGGACTCTTCAGCTTGGAAAAGAGAAGACTAAGGGGGGATATGATAGAGGTATATAAAATCATGAGTGATGTTGAGAAAGTGGATAAGGAAAAGTTATTTACTTATTCCCATAATACAAGAACTAGGGGTCACCAAATGAAATGAATAGGCAGCAGGTTTAAAACAAATAAAAGGAAGTTCTTCTTCATGCAGCGCACAGTCAACTTGTGGAACTCCTTACCTGAGGAGGTTGTGAAGGCTAGGACTGTAACAGGGTTTAAAAGGGGACTGGATAAATTCATGGTGGCTAAGTCCATAAATGGCTATTAGCCAGGATGGGTAAGAATGGTGTCCCTAGCCTCTGTCCGTCAGAGGATGGAGATGGATGGCAGGAGAGAGATCACTTGATTATTGCCTGTTAGGTTCACTCCCTCTGGGGCACCTGGCATTGGCCACTGTCGGTAGACAGATACTGGGCTAGATGGACCTTTGGTCTGACCCGGTACGGCCGTTCTTATGAAAAGTGGGTGAGGTTGATGGGAAAGGCATGTTGTTTTGAAATGCTGAGGGTTTTTAAGCTGTGGGATTTTAGGAGGACCTTCCTATTTAGAGCCTACTTCCTGTGTATATTTTTATAATGTTAGTAGATGAGTCTAGACAAGTGGTTCTCAAACTGATTTGATCGTGTCCCCCTTCTGTGTGTCTGTAGTAGTTTATTCCCCCACCCCCACTACACAAGTACATATACTGAAAAAAAATCAACACTCAACTCTTACTATTAACAACAGTAAGCATTGATTCAAACAGAGCCAAGGATCCATTGTAGTAAGAGCAAAAGCAAAACTGTGGTTGTGGTCAGTGCTTACACTTAAATGTGCACACCAGATCGTAGCAAATGGATTAACGTATAGAGGGCAACAACTTTGTATAATGCTATGCAAGCTTAACAGAAATCTGTCAAAATGCACAATGCCATCTAGGATCAAATGCACAGCACCATATGAGGAGCTGATATGTCTGGAGGAATCAGCTTTGTTATTTATTGCTGTGGGTAAAATGTGCTCAATATGTTTTTTGTCCCCTAAAACGTCCCAACCCCACTTCCCCCTGGCATGCCTGCCCCCCCCCCCACATCTGAGAACCTATGGTCTAGAGCATTGGAAGAAACGTTAAAAAAAAATCTAACTATATATTAAATCAAATCAAGGTAAAGTAAATAAATAATGAACTCTGAAGTTTGGTTTTTGTGACTGTTGGATTTAGCCAGTCATATCTGTATGTTAGAACCCACTCCTAAAAGAGGCTGAGTGCTTATTTGTGTTATATCTGTGTTATAATCACTTGAGGCCAGACAGCTAATAAAACTACCATTTATTTACAGACACAGAGCTCACCTAACCGGCCGAAGCTGTCTGGGCTATCCCCTAATAATCTAACTCAGTTGCCATAGGAACAAAAACCATGACAACCAAATACACAACATATTCCTCCCCCCCCAATAAGAACATCCCCTAAATAAAACACACACTAGACTAGAGAAGGAGGGTAGACTGCCTCCATTCCCGGCTAAATCTTGGGGATTATTTTACCCCATAACCGTGGGTTCGCCCTAGCTAAAGATCCAGCCGATGAGGAGGCCTTCTGTCTCTAGGTGGATTACGGCGAACTTCTGGTGGTGTTGCACCCGAAAGTACCCTGGGCTCAGGATCTGCAGCACGAACGAGTGAGGAGGTGGTATCAGCTTGTGCTGGGCAAAGGGGTATCTCAGCCATCGACAGTAATGGAGGAGAACAGTCAGGAACATGTGATTCATGATTCGGTGTCTCACCAGAAGAGGTGAAGTCAGACCACTCAACTGCAGATGTGTCCTGAGGACTGGCATGACGTGGCAACAGCTGATCTACATGTCGCCGCCAGCTAAGATTCTCTGCAGTCCGGACTGTGTAGGAAACAGGTCCTGTTTGAGTGATGATCGTGGCAGGGACCCATTTAGCTCCAGAAGTATAATTCCGAGCCAAAACTGGCTGTCCCGAGCTAAAGGTTCGGTCTTTTGCTCTGGGTGCCCATCTAATGACTTGATATTGCTGCTGACGTTGCACAATTTGTCGGGGTTCAGAAGGTTTCAGCAGATCAAAGCAAGTGCGTAGCTGTCGTCCCATCATTAGAAAGGCTGGGGATGCCTTGGTCGTAGCATGAGGTGTTTTTCTGTAGGAAAGTAAGAAGGTATCCAGACGCTTTTTAATGGAGTGTTGTCCACTTGCTGATTTCAAAGCGTGTTTCATTGTCTGCACAAATCTTTCAGCTAATCCATTGGTGGATGGATGATATGGTGCTGAAGTGATGTGGTGTATCCCATTTGCCTTCATAAAATTTTGAAACTCTTGAGAGACGAACTGCGGTCCATTGTCGCTCACAAGTTGTTCTGGCAGACCGAAACGACTAAAGAGTCCTCGTAGTTTTTGGATAGTACTCTCTGCAGTAGTGGACTGCATTATAGAGACTTCTGGCCATTTAGAATAGGCATCTACTGCCACCAAGAACATGCTTCCTTCAAGAGGGCCAGCGAAGTCAATGTGAATACGTTGCCACGGGTCTTCAGGCCAGTCCCATGGGTGTAGGGGTGCCCACTGGGGTGCACTCCTCACACCCTGACATGACATACAAGCTTTTGCCTTCTCTTCAATAGCACTGTCCAATCCAGGCCACCAAAAATAGCTTTGTGCAATTTCCTTCATGCGCACTATTCCACAGTGACCGGAATATAGCTGTTCTAACATCTGTGATCTCAGTGGTGGTGGAATAATGACACGTCTCCCCACAACAAACAACCAAATTGGACCGATAACTCCGTCCTCCTGGACATGTAGGTAACAAGGTCAGGTGAGACCGGAGAGGTTTGTCGAGATTTTCCATGCATCACCAGGTCCATAACTTGGGACAATACTGGGTCAACGCGAGTTGCCTTCTTTATCTGTGTAGCAGTGATGGGTGTATTCTCTACCTGTTCAAAGTAGATTTCCTTTTGGGCACTATCTTGATGTTTGACCGGCAAAGGCAACCTTGAGAGGCCATCTGCATTGCCGTGCAGAGTGGATTTCCGATATTTGATTTCATATGTGTGTGCTGAAAGTAGCAATGCCCAATGTTGCATATGACTAGCAGCTAATGGGGGAATGCCTGTGTAGGGTCCAAAAATTGACGTCAGAGGTCGATGGCCTGTGAGAAGAGTAAACTTCCGCCCAAACAGGTATTGATGAAACTTCCAAATTCCAAAAACAATTCCTAATGCCTCACATTCGATTTGGGCGTAGTTAGTTTCTGCTTTGCTTAGAGTGCGTGAAGCAAAAGCAATAGGTCTTTCTTCTCCCAAAGGCATAATGTGTGACACGACTGCTCCCACTCCATAAGGGGAGGCATCGCAGGCCAATTGTAGGGGTAAGGATGGATCAAAGTGCATTAGAACTTCAGAATTTAGCAATGCATTCTTAGCTTTGTTAAATGCAACATCACAGGCTTCAGTCCACTTCCAGGCCTTGTTCTGCCCAAGGAGCTTGTGAAGTGGTTTTAGCAGTGTGGCTAACTGTGAGATGAACTTTCCATAATAGTTCAGTAGTCCTAGAAACGAGCACAGCTGGCTTACATTTTGAGGTGGGGGAGCCTCCACAATAGCCTTAACTTTTGCAGGGGCCTTATAAAGACCCGCAGCATCAGTGATGTGTCCCAAATATTCAACAGAGGGCTGGAAGAATTCACACTTGTCTTTGCGAACTCGTAGGCCATACTCTTCCAGTCTTTGTAGGGTAGCCTCTAAATTTTTTAAGTGATCCTCTTCATTTCTTCCAGTGACCAGGATATCATCCAGATAGCACTGAACTCCTGACAAGCCACACAAAATCTGGTCCATAGCTCTCTGGAACAGAGTGGGAGCAGACGTTATTCCGAAGGGTAGGCAACAGTATCGATAAAGCCCCTTATGAGTCACAATAGTCAACAGCTCTTGGGACTTTTCATCGACGTGCATCTGTAAATATGCTTGACTCAGATCAATCTTACTGAACTTTTGTCCCCCCCCAGCCAGGCCTGCGAAGAGGTCATCGATGTGGGGAAGCAGATATTGCTCTGCACATAACACTGGGTTGACAGTGACTTTAAAATCACCGCAAATCCGGAGGGAGCCATCTTTCTTCACTATTGGAATGATAGGAGTGGCCCATCGGCTATGGATAACTGGTATTAGGACTCCATTGGTGACCAGGCGCTCCAGGTCTGCTTCAGCTTTTGACCTGATGGCATATGGCACAGTTCGGGCTTCCAGATATTTTGGTGGACTGTCAGGTTTAATGTTCAATGTCACAGTGATTCCCTTCATACTTCCCAGATCCTCTCCAAAAACAGCAGCATGTTTCCTTAGTATAGGGGTAAGATTGGTTTCTTCTTTAGTCATCTGGTGCACTTCTGCCCAGTTCAGCTGAATCTTCCCAAGCCAAGACCTACCCATTAAGGCTGGGTAATTACTTCTCACCACAAACAGTGGCAATTTAGCAGCCCGTCCATTGAGCTCCACCTTAACATCAATATGGCCAACATGGGCACAGCTTCTCCCGTATACATCTTCAGAACAGTTTTTGTTGCCTTAAGTGGAAGATGCTGTAGCTTTTCTTTATACACAGTCTCGGAGACCAGCGAGACAGCTGCACCGGTGTCCAGTTCCATGAGTATAGGTTTGCCATCCAACAACGGGGTTAGCCAGTATTCATGTGAGCCCACTGCCAAAGACAAAACATGCAGTGACACTTCCTCTTGCGATGAGGTGTCACCTTGATCATCCAGGGTCTGCTCTAGGGTATGCAGGGTTCCTCGTTTTGTCGGCCAGACCACAGGCCTCTTTTTCTTTTGTTTATAGGCACACTCAATGTGTCCCTTTTGGCCACAGTGTCGACACACCAGGTCCTTACACCAGCATTCTGATGCCTGGTGACCCAGCTTACCACAGTGGTAACATTCCTGACCCTGCACAGTTTTGTGGGTAGGTTCTTGTGACACTTTTTGCACCCTAGGGGATGCACCGATGTATCGCGCCTCCCTTGTAGCCAGTTCCATGGAGACAGCAATATCAACAGCCTTCTGTAATGTCAGCTGAGCCTCTGTCAGTAGGCGCTTCCATATAGCTTCACTGTACAGGCCACACACTAACCTGTCACGCAGGGCATCATGTAACATCTCCTTAAATTCACAGTGTTCTGCTAGCTTTTTTAAAATTGCTACAAATTGTACAACTGTTTCATCTTCTTTTTGGTCTCTTTTGTGGAACCTGTATCTTTCAGCAATTACCAGTGGTTTGGGGGAAAAATGGGACCCCAGGACTTCCACAATGTCACTGTAAGATTTAGTCTCAGGCTTAACAGGGTGTAGTAAGCTGCATAGCAGGGAGTAGGTTTTAGCCCCTACAACACTTAAGAATATTAGCACCACCTTCTCTTCTGTAATGTCATTTGCAATAACAAAAATCTCAAAACACTCAGTATACACATGCCATTGCACTATATTCTCATCAGAAGGTTCCAGTGGCCTGGTCAGAGTAGCCATGATTTTTAGTTTCACTTTCACAGTCAGTGCAAACAAGCAGGTTTTTTGTTTGTTTGTTCTTTACCTTGACTTCTACTTCCTTTTGTTACTGGAACAGCACTGGAATCCCATCTATCGTCGCCACTTGTTATATCCTTGGGGGCAGCCGGTTTAGGAAGAAATCACTTGAGGCCAGACAGCTAACAAAACTACCATTTATTTACAGACACAGAGCTCACCCAAGCGGCTGAAGCTGGCTGGGCTATCCCCTAATAATCTAACTCAGTTGCCATAGGAACAAAAACCATGACAACCAAATACACAACAATTTGCTTTAACTGAGATTTCCAGAGGAGGGCACTCAGCATTTCTCAGGTTATGCTTAGGGCCATATAGGATCTGACGCTTAGATGATGGATGGAGAACCTTTAGGAAAGGTGACCTCCTTTAACTGCAGAACCTTAATTTGCTCACAGAATAGCAAATACTTCTCTATTTAAGCAGACAGAGATTCCTTACAATGACAACACAGAAAATACCTTTGGGAAAGGGTCTTGAATTAATTTTCTGTCACCAGGTTTCACCTGATATTTGTGCTGATACAGCACTTGGAAGAAGCAGCTCTGTTGGATGTGGGCTATTATAATGACACTCTGTTTGGATAAATGTTAGACAGGATAGAGAATTTGGTTATTTTTTTTGTTCGTCTCTTCCTTGCTTAGAAATAATGGGCCAGATCCTCAGCTTGTGTATATCAGCATAGTTCCATTGACAGTTTACATCAGCATATGATCTAGACCAAGATACCTAGTACAGTGAAGGGTAGAATTTTTTAATTGTCAGGCCAGTGCTAATAATGAAAAATTATCAAGGCCAGTGCTAGTAGTGAATGACATGCTAATGAAAACATGCATGAAATATGTCTACACTACGAAATTAGGTCAAATTTATAGAAGTTGGTTTTCAGAAATTGTTTTTATACAGTCGATTGTGTGTGTCCCCACACAAAATGCTCTAAGTGCATTAAGTCGGTGGACTGCGTCCACAGTACCGAGGCTAGCATCAACTTCTGGAGAGTTGCACTGTGGGTAGCTATCCCACAGTTCCTGCAGTCTCCACCGCCCATTGGGATCTGAACCCAGAATTCCAATGCCCGATGGGGCAAAAACAGTGTCATGGGTGATTCTGGGTACATGTCATCAGCCCCCCACCGCCTTTCCTCCCTCCGTGAAAGAAACAGCAGACAATAATTTCACGCCTTTTTTCCTGGGTTACCTGCGCAGACGCCATACCACGGCAAGCATGGAGACTGGTAGCCATTGTTGTCGTACTCCTGGGTGCTCTTTTAGCTGACCTCGGTGAGGTCAGTCAGGGGCACCTGGGCAGACATGGGAGTGACTCAGCCAGGTCATTCCCATCTTCTGCCGAGCACCCAGGAGATGACAATGGCTAGAAGTCCTACTGCACCGTCTTCTGGCGAGCAGCCAGGAGATGATGATGGCTAGCAGTCGAACTGCACTGTCTGCTGCCAGCCTAAAGATGTAAAAGATAGATGGAGTGGATCAAAACAAGAAATAGACCCGATTTGTTTTGTATTGTAATGGCAGCGCAGTGATGAGAGTGATGAGGACATAGACATGGACATAGACTTCTCACAAAGTACAGGCCCCAGCAATGTGCACATCATGGTGTTAATGGGGCAGGTTCATGCTGTGGAATGCCGATTCTGGGCCCGGGAAACAAGCACAGACTGGTGGGACCGTGTAGTGTTGCATGTCTGGGACGATTCCCAGTGGCTGCGAAACTTTCGCATGCGTAAGGGCACTTTCATGGAACTTTGACTTGCTTTCCCTTGCCCTGAAGTGCCAGAATACCAAGATGAAAGCAGCCCTCTCAGTTCACAGGCGAGTGGCGATAGCCCTGTGGAAGTTCGCAATGCCAGACAGCTACTGGTCAGTCGGGAATCAATTTGGAGTGGGCAAAGCTACTGTGGGGGCTGCTGTGATCCAAGTAGCTAACACAAAGAGCTGCTGATATCAAGGGTAGTGACTCTGGGAAATGTGCAGGTCATAGTGCAGTGGTCCCCAATGCGGTGCCCGCGTGCGCCATGGCATCTTAATGCGCCTGCGTCCTGGCCCCCAGGAGAGCACCCGCCGAAATGCCGTCGACAAGTGACATCATCGAGAGGCGTTGCTCTCGAATTTCAGCGGGGATGCCTCTCGATGACGTCGCTTGTCGATGGCAAGCGGCGTCATCGAGAGGTGTCGCTGCCGAAATTCGGCGGCATTTCGTCGGGTGCTCCACCGCTGCAGTGGTCCTTCGGCTGGCGCCTGCCAGCCAAAAAGATTGGGGACCACTGTCATAGTGGATGGCTTTGCTGCAATGGGATTCCCTAACTGTGGTGAGGTGATAGACGGAACCCATATCCCTATCTTGGCACCGGAGCACCAAGCCAGCGAGTACATAAACCGAAAGGGGTACTTTTCGATGGTGCTGCAAGCACTGGTGGATCACAAGGGAAGTTTCACCAACATCAACGTGGGATGGCCAGGAAAGGTACATGATACTCGCATCTTCAGGAAATGTTTCAAAAGCTGCAGGATGGGACTTTCTTCCCAGACCAGAAAATAACCATTGGGGATGTTGAAATGCCTATAGTTATCCTTGGGGACCCAGCCTACCCCTTAATGCCATGGCTCATGAAGCCATACACAGGCAGCCTGGACAGTAGTCAAGAGCTGTTCAACTATAGGCTGAGCAAGTGCAGAATGGTGGTAGAATGTGCATTTGGATGTTTAAAAGTGTGCTGGTGCAGTTTACTGACTCGGATAGACCTCGGCGAAACCAATATTCCCATTGTTATTTCTGCTTGCTGTGCGCTCCACAAGATCTGTGAGAGTAAGGGGGAGACGTTTATGGCAGGGTGGGAGGTTGAGGCAAATCGCCTGGCTGCTGATTATGTGCAGCCAGACACCAGGGCAGTTAGCAGAGTACAGGAGGGCATGGTGTGCATCAGAGAAGTTTTGAAAACCAGTTTCATGACTGGCCAGGCTACAGTGTGAAAGTTCTGTTTGTTTCTCCTTGATGAACCCCTCCCCTCCTTGGTTCACTCTACTTCCCTGTAAGCTAGCCACCCTCCCCTTCCCCCCTTCAATCACCGCTTGCAGAGGCAACAAAAAAAGTCATTGTTGCTTCACATTCATGCATTCTTTATTAATTCATTACACAAATAGGGGGATAACTGCCAAGGTAGCCCGGGAGGGGTGGGGAAGGACAAGGCCACACTGCACTTTAAAACTTACTTATTGAAGGCCAGCTTTCTGTTGCTTGGGCAATCCTCTGCGTTGGAGTGGCTGGGTGGCCAGAGGCCCTCCCACCGCGTTCTTGGGCGTCTGGGTGAGGAGGTTATGGAACTTGGGGAGGAGGGCTGTTGGTTACACAGGGGCTGTAGCGGTGGTCTGTGCTCCTGCTGCCTTTCCTGCAGTTCAACCATACACTGGAGCATATGAGTTTGATCTTCCAGCAGCCTGAGCATTGACTTTTGCCTTCTGTCAGCAATCTGACGCCACCTATCATCTTCAGCCCGCCACTTACTCTCCTCAGCCCGCCACCTCTCCTCGTGTTCATATTGTGCTTTTCTGGACTCTGACATTGTCTGCCTCCACACGTTCTGCTGTGCTCTGTCAGTGTGGGAGGACAGCAGGATCTCAGAGAATATTTCATCCCGAGTGTGTGTTTTTTCACCTTCTAATCTTCGCTAGCCTCTGCAAAGGAGAAACATTTGCAGCTGGTGGAGGAAAAGGGAGAGTGGTAGTTAAAAAGACACATTTTAGAGAACATTTTAGAGAACAATGGGTACACTCTTTCATGTTAAACCTTGCTGTTCACATTACACAGCACATGTGCTTTCATTACAAGGTCACATTTTGCCTCTTGTATTGAGGGCCTGCCGGTTTGGTGTGAGAGATCACTCACGCTTCATCCCTTCCCCCACTGCATGACTAACAGCGGGGAACATTTCTCTTCAGCCACAGCCAAACAGCCGAGCAGGAATGGGCACCTCTGAATGTCCCCTTAATAAAAGCACCCTATTTCAACCAGGTGACCATGAATGATATCACTCTCCTGAGGAGAAAGAGAACGAATGGATGTTGTTTGAATGCCAGCAAACATCGGGACCGTACTCTGCCATGCTTTGTTATGCAATGATTCCTGACTACGTGCTACTGGCCTGGCGTGGTAAAGTGTCCTACTATGGTGGACAGAATAAGGCCACCCTCCCCAGAAACCTTTTGCAAAGGCTTTGGGAGTACATCCAGGAGAGCTTTATGGAGATGTCCCTGGAGGATTTCCGCTCCATCCCCATACACGTTAAGACTTTTTTCCAGTAGCTGTATTGGCTGCGAATGCTAGGGCAAATTAATCATTAAACACACTTGCTTTTAAACCATGTGTAATATTTACAAAGGTACACTCACCAGAGGTCCCTTTTCCACCTTCAGGGTCCGGGAGCCCGCCTTGGGTGGGTCCGGGGGTTATTGGCTCCAGGTCCAGTGTGAAAAACATATCTTTGCTGTTGGGGGAAGCGGAGAAACCGGTTTCCCCGCTTCCTTGCTGTGAGCTATCTTCAATCTCTTCATCATCATCTTCCTCGTCCCCAAAACCCGCTTCCCTGTTGCGTGATTCTCCATTGACGGAGTCAAAGCACAGGGTTGGGGTAGTGGTGGCTGCACCCCCTAGCATGGCATGCAGCTCATCATAGAAGCGGCATGTTCAGGGCTCTGATCTGGAGCGGCCGTTTGCCTCTCTGGTTTTTTGGTAGGCTTGCCTTAGCTCCTTAATTTTCACGTGGCACTGCTTTGCGTCCCTATTATGGCCTCTGTCCTTCATGCCCTTTGAGTATCAGAGGGGTAGCCGTGTTAGTCTGGTTCTGTAGAAGCAGCAAAGAATCCTGTGGCACCTTATAGACTAACAGACGTTTTGCAGCATGAGCTTCCGTGGGTGAATACCCACTTCTTCGGATGCAAGCAGCCTTGCATCTGAAGAAGTGAGTATTCACCCACGAAAGCTCATGCTTGCATCCGAAGAAGTGGGTATTCACCCACGAAAGCTCATGCTGCAAAACGTCTGTTAGTCTATAAGGTGCCACAGGATTCTTTGCTGCTCATGCCCTTTGAGACTTTTTCTAATGTTTTGGCATTTCGTTTACTGGAATGGAGCTCAGCTAGCACGGATTCGTCTCCCCATATGGCAAGCAGATCCCGTACCTCCCATTAGGTCCATGCTGGAGCTCTTTTGCGATCCTGGGACTCCATCATGGTCACCTTTGCTGATGAGATCTGCACTCACCTGCACCTTGCCATGCTGGCCAAACAGGAAATGAGATTCAAAAGTTTGCGGGCCTTTTCCTAGCTACCTGGCCAGCGCATCTGAGTTGAGAGTGCTGTCCAGAGCGGTCACAATGGAGCACTCTGGGATAGCTCCCAGAGGCCAATACCGTTGAATTGCGTCCACACTACCCCAAATTCAACCCGGCAAGGCCGATTTCAGCGCTAATCCCCTCGTCAGAGATGGAGTAAAGAAATCGATTTAAAGAGCCCTTTAAGTCGAAAAAAAGGGCCTCGTTGTGTGGATGGGTCCAGACTTAAATTGAGGTAGTGCTGCTAAATTTGACCTAAAATTGTAGTGTACACCAGGCCTTAGTTTGCTCAAGAAAGAAATGGGTTGATAAATCTTTGGCTCCGTTAAGGGAAAAGTGAGACTATAACGTAAATATAGTCTCTTACAATTTCTCTGGGAGCGCACGGGTAATTAGACACACAATGATTTTTTGATCTAAGTCAATTTGACTTTAATGGGATGTGTGTGGCTAAATAGCCATGCAACTCTTTGAAAATGTAGTAACTGGGTTGAAACAGGTCATAGTGACCCTGGTGAATGCCACAATGCACCTCAAAAACAATATTGTAGGTGGAATTGCTGGCCCAGGAAACCCACTTATTGACCTGAAATTAAAAAGCCAGAAAGCGACAGTGAAGTTATTTTTCACTCTATCAAGTATTGCAAAAGTAGACTTCATTTCTTTAGGATAAAAAGTATAGAATTAGATTTTGTGATACACCTTTTGGGAGCCTCAAGGCAACTTTGGACCCTCCCAATTCTGGTCTGCCATGGGGGCTGCTTCAGCCCCCATCAGGATGTATGTAGCACTGCACACCTCCTACCGCCCTCCTGGCTCTGCACCCAGCATGCTGCCCATGGCAGGCCTAATGAATGGGCCTGTGCTTGGGGAGTTCTCCCCTGGCTGGCTGCATGCAGTTGCGGTGTGTGATATGGACTCTTAAGGATCTAGATAAAAAATAATAAATAATGGGCCAACTCCTGCAATCCTTCCTTAGTTATTCAGGCAAAAGTCTCATTGACTTTGCCTGAGGTAGGACTGAGTAAGGGTAGAGTAAGAACTTCAGGATCAGTGAACAGGATCAGTAATGATGAATTACTGCTGTGTATGGAGGCCAAGTAGATGTGAAACTGAAGTAAAAAACTGTAGGGATGTTAGCCCTAGTGACTGACCAAAGTCTAGTTTCAGTTATTCCATTCTGCTGGCCTACAATTCCCTTTATTTCAATTGGCCAAAGGATTCTGCACTTTCTATCATAAAATGGTTGTGTAGTGTTGCTACACGTTGTTAAACAGCTGCTGTGTTTTTCTCTAGAAGTGGTTGAATTTTCTCTAGAGGTAATATACAATAATACTTAGTTCTGATATAGTGTTTTTTATCCATAGATCTTAATGTGGTTTACAAAGGAAGGTAAGTATAATTAACCTCATTTTACAAGTGGGGAAACTGGAACAGAGAGATGAATTGACTTGCCTCAGGGGTACACAACAGTGGTAGAGCTGGGATTGTGAACAGAACCCAGGGACTCCTGACTAGGGTTCAGGATGGTAGGTGTGAGGTTCTGAACAAACTACTTTGTAATCACTTTGTAAATCTCTTTGGAATTCTTCTGGATGAAAGTCACTAAGTTTGTTATAATTTGTGTTCATTTATTTAGGACAATTTCCATGAGTCTTAGCTGGAAAACTAAGTTGCAGTCCTGTGAGCCTTGTACGGAGGGTTTGTTTAAATGAAATTGGTTCAATCCTGGGGAACAATGGGAGTTATACTAGCCCCTGATAGCATGGGCCTAGAAGAGATGATGGATGCACGGTAGGAGCAGGAAGGGATGGCAAAAGTACCCTAGATACTGTGGTCTCCCCTGGAGAAACAGTTATGGACGTGGGCAAGTCCATACCCTATTAAGCCTCAAGCAATATTACAAGGCTTCTCACAAATATTCTGTTTTTTGGAGAGGGGTTGAATGGACTTGAACTTTGCAGAGATTTGTGTTCAAAATTGGCTTCAGATTCAGTATATATTCAATTGTGATTGTAGTAAGAGGAGGCCCTGAGATATAAACCTTGGTATCAGAGGCCTGGTTTGAGGCCTAAGGCCTGAACTAAGGTAATGGTCAAGACTTTGCTAACATAAAGCAAAGTTAAGCTGTGAGCCAGAGGCAGGCCCTGCTCACAGAAGCTGGCAAGGAAAGGGCTGATGCTGCAAAAAGAGACGTACCTAAAAGGTACTGGACACCAGATATCAGAACATTTGCATACTTGTACACTCCACACAGATAATAAGGAACAGACTGACCCATCCCAATGACAGGGCCAAAAGGGTAATATAATGGATAGAGTTGTTTTGTTCGAACCAACATGTACAAGGTGAAAGGCGGCACCTTACTACGTAAAGGGGTTGTACCTTGCTACATAGAAGGGTTGCACCTCCATACGTCAGGAGAGATGTGTAACTTGTTTGTACCTGTGTATAAGAATGCATCCCTGGGGCAGTGTCTTTGTCCAGCCTAGGGGGCAGAGGATAGTCCCGCCACTGACTGAGCTGAGTCCATTGCCAGGGAGCACATATGTACTGGCTAGCTGCACCTTGGACTTCGTTTGCCAGGGAGCTGGAGACTGTTTCTGTCTTCAATAATAAATCTAGCCGACGTGCCTTCTTACCTTACTAGAGTCTGTGGTCATTGGGGGTTCTCTCGGGGTCTGCTGTGTCAGCTATCTGCGCAGAGCTGGGGCAGCACACAGAGGGAACACACGCACGCAGCCGATTGATATCAACATTGAACAGAGCAGAGCACCACACCGGTAGCATCTGACAACAGTGATTATAAACTAGGTTCAATATCATGAAAATTTCAAAGGTGTAAAACAGCTTTTAAGTGTCCTCATATTTGGACCCGAAGCAGTCCACAGCTTTCACTCTTAATCATCAACAGTACAAATGCTACAAGCTTTGATGGAGATGCTGGAGTAGCTCCTTCAGATGTTTCATTACACCTTGTATAGGTGAAGAGGGAGCTACATTTATTTGACCCAATAACTCCATTGTAGACAACCAGCTGTGTAACTAAGAACAGAATTTACATAGATATACCAGAAAAACAAGGAGGAGTCTGGTGTCACCTTAAAGATTAACAGATTTATTTGGGCATCAGCTTTTGTGGGTAAAAAACCCACTTCTTCAGATACATGGAGTGAACATTACAGATGCAGGCATAAATATACTGACACATGAAGAGAAGGGGGTTACTTTACAAGTGTTGACAAAGTCAATTCAGTCAGGGTGGATGTGGTCCACTCCCAATAATTGATCAGGAGGTGTCAATACCAAGAGAGGGAAAATTGCTTTTGTAGTGAGCCAGCCACTCCCAGGCCCTATTCAAGCCCAAATTAATGGTGTTAAATTTGCAAATGAATTGTAGCTCTACAGTTTCTCTTTGAAATCTGTTTTTGAAGTTTTTTGTTGAAGGATGGCTACTTTTAAATCTTGCATCCGATGAAGTGGGTATTCACCCATGAAAGCTCATGCTCCAATATGTTTGTTAGTCTATAAGGTGCCACAGAACTCTTGGCCACTTTTACAGATCCAGACTAACACGGCTACCCCTCTGATACTTGTAAATCTGTTATTGAATGTCCAGGGAGATTGAAGTGTTCTCCTACTGGCTTTTGTAGGTTACCATTCCTGATGTCTGATTTGTGTCCATTTATTCTTTTATGTAGAGACTGTCCGGTTTGGCCAATGCACATGGCAGATGGGTATTTCTGGCACATGATGGCATATATCACATTAGTAGATGTGCAGGTGAATGAACCCCTGATGGTGTGGCTGATGTGGTTAGGTCCTCTGATGTTGTTTTTGTGGATACAGACTAAGATGGCTACCCCTCTGATACTTGGCACCATGCAAGGCACTGAATTTAGCCATATGAACTGGAAATCCATCAACTTCATGAAAAAACTCGCACAGATACAGACAGACATCATCTTCCTCTCCAAGTGCAAACAGATGGACATCATACTAAATGGACTGAAGGTAAAAAATCCATTGCAATCGACATACTACACTGACTATGGTGAGAGATTGTGCCACACACTCTCAAAGAAACTGAGGAACCACCTGATCTGCATCCTGTACAGCAAACAGGAGAAGATAAAAAATGAGCTCTCAAAACTGGAGACTCTTATACAAAACCAGCCTTCCACACAAACTTCCAAATGGCTGGACTTTACGAAAACCTGACAAATCATTTACAATGCACACTTTACTTCTCTACAGAGGAAAAAGGACAGTAAACTATCTAAACTTCTACATGCCACAGGGGCTACAACAGTGGTACCCTTAACTCACCCAACAATATTATTAATCTATCCAACCACACACTTATCCTGGCAGAAGAGTCAGTCCTATCTTGGGGACTCTCTTTCTGCCTCACCATCCCCACGAATATGATATAGTTCTGCAGTGATCTGGAAGCCTACTTTCGCCGTCTCCAACTTGAGGAATATTTTCAACACACCACTGAACAGTGCACTGACCCATAGGAACCCTCCTACCAACACTACAAGAAGAAGAATTCTGTGTGGACGCCTCCTGACGGTCAAAGTGACAGACTGGACTTCTACAGAGAGTGCTTCCACAGACGTGCACAGGCTGAAATTATGAACAAACAGCATCACTTGCCCCATAACCTCAGCTGCACAGAACACAACGCCATCCACAGCCTCAGAAACAACTCTGACATTATAATCAAAGGGGCTGACAAAGGAGGTGCTGTGTTGTCATGAACAGGTCAGATTATGAACAGGAGGCTGCCAAACAACTCTCCAACACCACATTCTACAGGCCACTATCCTCCAATCCCACTGAGGAGTATCAAACAAACTACACCATCTGCTCAAGAAACTCCCTTCTACAGCACAGGAACAAATATACACAGACACATCCTTAGAGCCCCGGTCAGGGGTATTCTATCTGCTACCCAAGATCGATAAACCTGGAAATCCTGGACGCCCCATCATCTCAGGCACTGGCACTCTTACAGCAGGATTATCTGGCTATTTGGACTCTCTCCTCAGACCCTACACAACCACCACTCCTAGCTATCTTCAAGACATCACCGACTTCCTGAGGACACTACAATACATTGGTGATCTTCCTGAAAACACCATCCTGGCCACCATGGATGTAGAAGCTCTTTACACCAGTATTCCACATGAGGATGGACTACAAGCTGTCAGGAACAATATCCCTGATGAGGCCACAGCACACCTGGTGGCTGAGCTTTGTGACTTTGTCCTAACCCACAAATATTTCAGATTTGGGGACAACTTATACCTTCAAGTCAGTAGCACTGCTATGGGTACCCGCATGGCCCCACAGTATGCCAACATTTTTATGGTTGACTTAGAACAACGCTTCCTCAGTTCTAATCCCCTAGCACCCCTCCTCTACTTGCGCTACATTGAGGACATCTTCATCATATGGACCCACAGGAAGGAGGCCCTTGAAGAATTCCACCTGGATTTCAACAATTTCCACCCCACCATCAACCTCAGTCTGGATCAGTCCGCACAAGAGATCCACTTCCTGGACACTACAGTGCAGATAAGTGATGGTCACATAAACACCACCCTATACTGGAAACCTATTGACCGCTATACTTACCTACATGCCTCCAACTTCCATCCAGGACACATCACATGATCCATTGTCTACAGCCAAGCCCTAAGTTACAACCGAATTTGCTCCAGGCTCTCAGACAGAGACAAACACCTACAAGATCTTTATAATGCATTCTTAAAACTACAATACCCACCTAGGGAAGTGAGGAAACAGATTGACAGAGTGAGATGGGTATCCAGAAGTCACCTACTAGAGGACAGGCCCAACAAGGAAAATAACAAAACACCTCTGGCCATCACGTACAGCCCCCAGATAAAACCTCTCCAGCACATCATCAATGATCTACAACCTGTCCTGGAAAACGATCCCTCACTCTCTCAGACCTTGGGAGGCAGGCCAGTCCTCGCCCCCCTCAACCTGAAGCAAATACTCACCAGCAACTACACACCATGCCACAGAAACACTAACCCAGGAACCAATTCCTGTAACAAACCCCGTTGCCTACTTTGTCCCCATATGTACTTTAGTGACACCATCAGAGAACCTAACCACATCAGCCACACCATCAGGGGATCATTAAGAACATAAGAATGGCTATACTGGGTCAGACCAAAGGTCTGTCCAGCCCAGTATCCTGTCTACCGACAGTGGCCAATGCCAGGTGCCCCAGAGAGAGTGAACCTAACAGGTAATGATCAGGTGATCTCTCTCCTGCCATCCATCACCACCCTCTGACAAACAGAGGCTAGGGACACAATTCCTTACCCATCCTGGCTAATAGCCATTAATGGACTTAACCTCCATGAATTTATCCAATTCTCTTTTATACCCTGTTATAGTCCTAGCCCTCACAACCTCCTCAGGCAAGGAGTTCCACAAGTTGACTGTGCACTATGTGAAGAACTTCCTTTTATTTGCTTTAAATCTGCTTCCCATTCACCTGCACATCAACTAATGTGATATATGTCATCATGTGCCAGAAATTCCCATCTGCCATGTGCATTGGCCAAACCGGACAGTTTCTACATAAAAGAATAAATGGACACAAATCAGACATCAAGAATGGTAACCTACAAAAGCCAGTAGGAGAACACTTCAATCTCCCTGGCCATTCAATAACAGATTTACAAGTAGCCATCCTTCAACAAAAAAACTTCAAAAACAGACTTCAAAGAGAAACTGCAGAGCTACAATTCATTTGCAAATTTAACGCCATCAATTTGGGCTTGAATAGGGACTGGGAGTGGCCGACTCACTACAAAAGCAATTTTCCCTCTCTTGGTATTGACACCTCCTGATCAATTATTGGGAGTGGACCACATCCACCCTGACTGAATTGACTTTGTCAACACTGGTTCTCCACTTGTAAGGTGGACTAACAGGGCTACCCCTCTGATACATAGATATACCAGAGCAGCATTGGTCCATTATCTATTAATCAGAGGATGCTCTATCTCCCAACATGTCTTTTGTCTTTCCAGCCACAAGTAATTGTAGACAATCTCCTCTTTATGTGCATCTTAACTGGCAAAGTTCTCCATATGGTTTTCAGAAATCTGGAGATTAAACCCTAATCTGCTGGGGAATAGAATGTTTGCTAAGCAAACAAAATTGTTTTTTTTTAAGGAAAATATACCTACTGCTCTCTCTCCTGGTATTATATGGAAAACATTTAAAGTTGTCAAAAGGGGGCATCCTTGCTTTTTCAGACAAATGAAAAATAGGCCATAAAATAAATTGTAACATTTAGAGTTACATTCACTTTGATAACCATTAGAAATTGCCTGAGTGGACAGAGTCTTTAGCCAATGCAAATAGAACAGATGGAATATCAAATATCAAAATTGGTTCACAGACTAATCTAATTTTTCCTTTTGTGGACTTTATCTATCTGACCTGATGTAAGGTTTATCCAGAGTGCATCAATTAATGAAGCAGCAAAGAGTCCTGTGGCATGTTATAGACTAACAGACGTATTGGAGCATGAGCTTTCGTGGCTGAATATCGTGGATGCATCTGACGAAGTGGGTATTCAGCCACGAAAGCTCATGCTCCAATACGTCTGTTAGTCTATAAGGTGCCACAGGACTCTTTGCTGCTTTTACAGATCCAGACTAACACGGCTACCCCTCTGATACTCAATTGATGAAAAAGTTTATTGGTTTGGTTACAAATTTGCATTCATCCATACCAGTTTGATGGCTTCATTGTAATGTGTGCAGGTTTGCCTGGTGATCCCAGCCTTTTGGTGCTTAGAGAGAAGAGGCGGGAGAAAGACCGAGGAAGAACATTTTGGGGACCACTATCAGCTGTATGAATTGTCATCACCTCCTGTTGCCACTGTATGGTAGCTGTACATAAGAAGTCTGAGTCTGTTCTAAGAACACATTTATACTGGTGTAATCTCAATGACTTCACTGCAGCCACGCCTTATTTACAGGAGTCAGAACACAAGTAGGATCAAGGTATTCGTACTAGTTTTTGTTCTAGCTAGAGAAGAAAATACTGACTAGATATTGCCCATATGAGTAGATCAGGTAATCATATACATGTAAAATGATTCATATGTATAGCCATTAGTATTGTGGGTGGAGTATGAGTATATGAGCTGTATTTCTCCTTTAAAATCTTATCTGAGATCATATAGTTCTGTCTTACATGTATATCTTCATTTTTCTCTCCCTCACCTAGGGGTTCACCTCATTCAGCTAAAATGTGTTAAAACTATGACTTTCCCTGTCTACATTCAGATTTTAAGATGTTACCATTGTGTTTAAAAAAAATCCACTTTTATTCCAACTCAGATTCTGTTATTTTACACATTTGATTAAGTGCAGTGGAACATGAGGGTTGGTAAGAAAAGCAACAGAAGTTGTAAAGTGTAACTTTTCATTGGGTTACTCTCTACTCACTTTGCACAGCTGTAAATAGTCACCCAAGTTGCAAGGCTGTAGAGAATCAGGCCCAGGGGATTAAAACTTGAAAAGGGAGTTGAGTCAAAATGAGAAGGAAAAACAAAACAAAGGATTATAAAAAATGAAAACCTGAAAAATATAACAGGGAAAGCCATTAAGTATAATCTATCCAGACCAGTAGCTAGAATAGAATTGAAATAAAATGCAGATAAATGAAAAGGAATTACAATTAAGATAACCAATTTTTTTTTAAATGAGTAGATGAAAAAATATACTGTGGCATATGTATGTATGTTTACTGTAGAAAATGAAGAGGTGACAGAGATAGGGCTCTTCCATGGCTCAGTGCATGAGCATACACATGCTAGGATGCTGCCCTAAAGACCTCCTTTTTTCCACCTAATGTGATCATTTTCAGGATTATTGACTGCTGCATTAAAAAAAAAAATTCTCCTCCATTTCACGGCTATTTTGTACTTTCTTTCACCAGATGGTGCTCCTTCAGGTTGACTGCAGCAGGATATAAATACAAAGATTGCCAGTTTGTTTTGGGTCAGATGATGCCCAGGTGTGTGGTTCAAGTGCAGATTTACTTCAGTACGAATCAGTGGGTGTCTCAAGACAAACGATAATTCATTGCACTGAGGTTTTTAAAAAAATGAATCTATCTTCAGTAGCAATTGAACAAAATAACACCCAAAAAAATTTCATATTGAGAATACATTTGCTGGCATATACTGTTAAGATATTTAAGCTGTTTTTTGTTTGTTTGTTTATTTTGCATTGTGAAATGGACATATTTTGAGGCAGATACATATGGTTGCTGCACAGAACTGGACCAGATTAAATGCTTCAGTTGATTCAATCAGAGAGCACCTTTTTTGCACAGCTACTTTTGTGAGTCTCCGGTCCTTTTTGCTAGCACCCTAACCTAGACATCACTTCCACAGTTTGCACATTTGGCTGGTTTAGGGCTCAGTTCTGCTAGGTGCTGAGCCCTGAGCCAATAAAGCACTTACGTGTGTACTTACCTTTAAGCAAATAAGTAGACTTCAGTGGAACAACTTGTGTGCTTAAAGGTAAGCATGTATTTAAATGCTAGGTCTAAATGACTACACAAGGAGCAAGGCAGTGGGGAATGAGGCCTCAGGTGTAAATTTGGCAGAAAGAACTTTAGTCTGTTCTTGAAATTAACCTAGGTTTCTCCACTTATGGCAAACTGCAGTTTCACAAGTCTACGTTCATTCTCTCTAAACCGTCACTTCCCTCTGTCTGTGTTATACTCTTGTATGCAGTGTAGCTGAAGCCATGTCGGTCCCAGGATATTAGAGAGACACACACTTTCCTGTGGCACCATGAACTGTTGGTGATTTTCGCTGCTGTTTTATCGCTTTTCTTATCACTGAAGTTCATGGTGTGATTCTGTTCTATAAGTGATAGTGAGTTTGAAACAGTACAGCTGTCTCTCTGTAATTGTTTTATTGAGCTGTAGCTGGCATTACTGAGATGCCTCGGATTGCTTGTATTTACCATTGGCTATGGAGTTCCTGGATATACTGCCAACTCATCACTGTGTCACAGCACAAACAACCATGGCTTTCCACTTACTTCCAGTTTAGATTTTGTGATGATTGGTCTTATCCACAGCTCATTGATGTCAAAGAAAATACTCTCATTGATGTCCCTGGGCTTTGGATCAGGTCCTAAATGAAAATCCCTTTGTCTACATAGTTAAGTATCTAACAACCTCATCAGCATGCACAAACCTAGGTGTTCTGGGTTCACAAATACTTAGATGCCCCAAAACGATAAGAGATCCGCTTCCTGGACACTAGTGCAAATAAGCAATGGTCACATAATCACCACCATATACTGGAAACCTCTTGACCACTATACTTACCTACATGCCTCCAACTTTCATCCAGACCACATCACATGATCCATTGTCTACAGCCAAGCCCGAAGATACAACTGCATTTGCTCCAATCCCTCAGACAGAGACGAACACCTACAGGAGCTCTATCAAGCATTCTTAAAACAACAGCACCCACCTGGGGAAGTGAAGAAACAGACTGACAGAGCCAGAAGGGTACCCAGAAGTCACCTACTACAGGACAGGCCTAACAAAGAAAGTAACAGAACACCACTAGCCATCACCTACAGCCCCCAACTAAAACCTCCCCAGTGCATCATCAAGGATCTACAACCTATCCTGAAGGACAATCCCTCACTCTCACAGACCTTGGAAGACAGGCCAGTCCTCGCTTACAGACAGCCCCCCAACCTGAAGCAAATACTTACCAGCAACTACACACTATACAGCAGAAACACTAACCCAGGAGCCAATCCCTGCAACAAGCTCTGTTGCCAACTCTGTTCACATATCTATTCAAGGGACACCATCATAGGACCTAACCACATGAGCCAAACCATCAGGGGCTCATTCACCTGCACATCTACCAATGTGATATATGCCATCATGTGTCACCAATGCCCCTCTGCCATGTACATTGGCCAAACTGGACAGTCTCTAAGCAAAAGAATAAATGGACACATCAGATATGAAGAACTGTAACATTCAAAAACCAGTAGGAGAGCACATCAATCTCCCTGGACACTCAATAACAGACTTAAAAGTGGCCATTCGTCAACAATAAATAAACTTCAAAAACAGACTTCAATGAGAAACTACAGAACTAGAATTAATTTGCAAACTTGACACCATCAAATTAGGCATAAATAAAGACTGGGAGTGGCTGGGTCACTACAAAAAGTAATGTTCCTTCTGTTCATACTCACACCTTCTTGTCAACTGTCGGGAATGGCATTCAGTCTGATCCAATCCTGGGCAGCAACCATACATATCTGTCTCAAAATATGTCCATTTCACATCCATCTTGATTGATGTGGCCTCATTAGCACTGACCCCACACTTGGTAAGGCAAATCCCATCTTTTCATGTGCTGTATATTTATACCTGCCTACTGTATTTTTCACTCCATGCAGCTGATAAGTGGGTTATAGCCCACGAAAGTTTATGCCCAAATAAATTTTTTAGTCTCTAAGGTGCCACAAGGACTCCTCATTGGTTTTGCTGATACAGACTAACACGGTTACCCCTCTGAAACCAAAAACTATATGTAAGTTTAGAAGCGCAGGCCTGAGGTCATTTGAAAACTTGTCACTTAAGGACTTAAATTATCAACTCCAGCCACAGGATGATTTGGAGCTAAGGATTGTATAAAGTTAACTGCTTCTGAGAGGGGAAATTTCAGAAGTATTTTAAGGCCTGATACGGAGAGATGTCAAGTGCCTCCTGCAAACTGCTGAGCACTCTCAACCCGCACCTATTTGGGGGCATAAGTATTTGTTTGCTTAGGAAGCTTGGATTTGCGTATGCAGATTAGGGTGACCAGATGTCCTGATTTTATAGGGACAGTTCTGATATTTTGGGCTTTTTCTGATACAGGTGCCTATTACCATGCCCCCACTGCCGTCTCAATTTTTCACACTTGCTATCTGGTCACTCTACTGCAGACCAGATAGTTAGGCATCTAGCTACCAATTACTGTGCACATTTGCAGTGGTCTCCCTGACAATTTTCATGAACATAAGGAAAATGCTTGCCATAGACTCTCAGAATTAATTATTTATCATCGCCAAATCTAAACAGGAAATACGTGAAAACCATGGTTGTCTGTGCAGCAGCACTGAATCAAATAAGCAGTACATCCAGGAAGTCTACAGTCAATGGTAAATTCACGCAATCCAAGCCGTCTTGGTAATGCCAGCTACGGCGCCACAAAATATTGTAGCTGCAGAGAGCTTGTTTCAAGCTCACTATAGAGCAGAATTATGAGCTTCCATGATACAAAAATTGATACAAGAGTAACTGAAACCTCCACTGGTTTCCTACACTACTGAAAAGTCTGTTACAACAAGGGAGTAGCCCATACAGATAGAAGCGACCCTTTAAGAAGAATTAACCCAGATTGTGAAACTGCAGTGACATAAGGAGCCATAAATGATCCGATGCTGTACTATTGTACCAAAATGAGGTGCTGCGTGCCTCCTGTGAAGGGCTGAGCATCCCCAACTCGCATTTACCTTGATGGAAGTGGAGGGAGCTCAGTGCCTCAGAGCACTGGCCTCTTTACTTACACTTTGTAGCCAGTCTTCAGGGCAAGGATTCTCTCTCTTCTATGTTTGTACAGTACACAGCACAATGGAGCCTTAATCCTGACTGAGACCCTTGGGTGCTATTGTAACCCACACACCTCGTGGGTGTCGTGTTCTGTCCTATCTAGTGGCACCAAGACCACTTAGAGAGAGAGGTAAAAATGAGTCTGCTCTACAGCCTTAGCTATAACAGCCAGTTGGTTTTTAGCTCAGGCTATAAAGGCTCATGCGCTAAACTCCAGAGGTCCCAGGTTCGATCCCGCCTGCCGCTGACGGTGTTATACTATCACCATACTAATAATGACTATAATACGTATGTGCCATGTGCTTGTAGAGAACAGCAGAACTGTGAAGAACACTCAGCATATAACTCTTCATTAACAATTTCCTGCTTTAATTTCAGCCAGCCATGAACTTTGCCATGCTAATTTTGGCTCTTCAACAATACTTACAAGGTCTGAAAAAATGATTCAATGGGCCTGGTTTTCATGTATATTAACAGATGTGCAAGCAGTGAAAAGGGTGACTGCTAGAGTGATGTAAAGATGCCTTAGAGTTAGAGAATCTGGCCCAGGAGTTTTGCTATTCTATTCCAAGAGAGTGTAGAACTTTATTGCCAGGCTACACTTCAATTTAGCAGTAAATATCCCTGAGGTCGATTGGTCTCTATTTAAAACACATGATGTTGTGGGCAACAAAATCTCGGACTATCAAGAACATTCAGAGAAAGACAGAAGCAAGCAGAGTATATCAATATTGAAGTTTATGGAGTTACCCTAGAAGTGAATGTGAATGTAGCTTACTATTTTGTCCATAATGAAACTGAGGATAGTTAGTATTTCAAGTCAGAGATGGGTCTGAATCGAAAACTCTAATTTGACACCTATGAACTTTTGGGACATTCAGAGATGAGTCAAAATTTCCTATCTAGCCCCAGATCAAAATCCTGAATTGAAACATTGCAAAATGATGAGAAAATTTGGATGTAGATCTGAACTTCTTGGCTTAGGCTCATCTCTGTTTTCAAGTAACATTATGTGGAATATTTTTAATCTGGAGTAACTAATGTGTAAAAAAATAAAAATTAGAAAATAGCAAATGAAGCAGTGAAGCCTTTTTTATGGAGAGAGCAGGTGGGTGGTAAGGAAGGTAGAAGCAGAGTGGAATGATAAATAATGTGCTACTCTCCTGTAGGAGACTGTCCTTTTATTCCTGAGTCTTACAGCATCAAAAAGATGTCTTACTGATTTGACTTTCTGTGCTGAAGAACACGCAACAGTTACTTAGTAAGTGCTTTTATAGGGATTCTCACCCACACCTTTATAATAAACTGAGCTCCAAGATAAGATATCTTTTGTGCTTTTACAGAGCTTAGATGATAACTGTGAAAAATTATCTGGTGAAGGTTAGCAAACTGTACCCTTGGCCATTTTCTCATGACCCTAGCATGATAAAGTTTATTATCTTGGATCATGGTGCATTGTCAAATAACAGGTTTGCTTGTCTGGCCAACAAGAAGTAATTGAGGATGACCTGAACAAAATAGGTCAGCCTTGAAAGAATACATGTTTCTCTTATTTTTCTTTATTCCTGGGTCCTTCTGTATGTGTGATTCTGTTTAAAAGCAATGGGAAACACATCGTAATACAAGGACAGTCCTGTTGTAATTCCACTGAAATACACAAAATCACAGTTTTAGTCTGTACAGTCCAGTGCAATTTTTACAGTTTTTTAAATCTACATTTTAATTCCTGGATCTTCATGAATTTAAACAAGCAATTTCACAGCCTCCTGTAAATTGGAATTAGGAAATCCGCAACAGCTGCAACTGTTTAATACTGGAAATTATGCTGACCTTAGGTTAGGTGTCCTCAAGCCATGCATTTTTTTAGGTACAAGGCCAAAGTACGGAGCAGGAAAATTACCACTCTCTCCAGGAGCCATCAGCTCCTGCCCACTTCCCTGCAACAGTGATTCCACCAGCCACTCCCAGATCATGTTCTGAGATATGTAAGTAATTGCTAAACCAGTAGACTCCTCTCTGGTTTAAACTAACCACATTCTTTCTTTTAGGATCTCAGGCAGCAATATCTGTGCAGACATATCCCTACAGCTGAGTCCCCTGATGTTGATCAATACCCACTGACTCCTTGATTAACTCAGTAATTCTCCAGTACTTAAATAATGTAATCCTCAGGAAGAGTTTTATCTTACCACTTTAAAGTTCTATTTCTCTATCAAAATAGTCCCAACGAAAACATTGTAGCAAGACAAAAACTGTAAGACAAGATATATTGCACCCATTACTTTTCAGAACAATGTTTTACTAGAAAGAGGAAGCAGAATAAAAAAGCTATTTTGGCTACATACAAAGACTTACTAAGGCTCCTGTAGAGAAAAGGGGACTAATAATGGTGCCAGAAAGCATAAAAGATAAGTGTGTTATCTGGAAAAAGCTGTGAGTATGTTACTGACTGGCTAGTGGCTAGTGCAGTCTTTAAAATACTAAGTGGTAAATTAAGACAAGGCCCTTGGATTCTGGGTCCTGCAGACAAAGGGGCTTGGCTCACTGGTGAATTGAAGGCAGACCAGCAGGTGGTGATATAGCACATGGCTGACTGCAACTATACTCTGTTCATTTTAGGCTGTCCTCAGGAATTGGGTGACAGGTTTGGTCTGGATCATTTGAAGGGAAAATCAGGAACATGAGGATGACACAAGTTCATGTGGGATCTGAGAGCAGCAGCGGCTGAAGGCACCAGCGCTCCAAGCGCGTGCCTGGGGCGGCAAGCCGCGGGGGGTGTCCTGCCGGTCCCTGCAAGGGTGGCAGTCAGGCAGCCTTCGGCGGCTTGCCTGCGGGAGGTTCCTGGATTCGGCGGGACCGGGGATCTCCCGCAGGCAAGCTGCCAAAGGCTGCCTGACTGCCATGCTTGGGGCGGCAAAAAAGCTAGAGCCACCCCTGCCTGGGAGGAAGAGAGTCTGATGGAGTGAGGAAAGGAAAGATGGGAGGAAAACTCTCTTTAAATGGAGTGAAGGAAAAGAGACAAAAAGGTGTTTTGGTGGAACCAGTTTTATTCAGTCTTTAACCATCCCTGAACAATCTGAAACATCATGAATAATAAGGGACTAAAAGTTCTGAGGGCCTGATAGTCATAAAGTGAAACCTGAGATCCAGGCACATCCATGCAGTCATAAATTGGGTACCCACTTTTGTATGTGCAAATGTCACAACTGTATGCACAAATCAGGCATTTATGTGCACAAATAGGTTTAAATTAATGTCACGTGCAAATGACCAATTTACATACACTACTGCAGTAAATGCACTCAAAAATTACACATGAGCCTTGCCTTATGGCACTAATTCCCAAACTGTAGTCTGTAGATGCCAATGGTCCGCAGAAGAGACCATGGAGAGCTGACTGGTTATATGCAGCTGCCTCCTTTTTTTTTTTTTTTGTTTCCAGATGCTAGCTTTGTATCCAAGACAGCTACGAATACGTTAAGGACTTTTCTAATGTTACTTCTCTCCCGGAGCAATTGCCAGAGGGATGTTATGCAGTTGTGATTGGGATGGGAGCTGGTCTATGCCACTGTGAATGGGAGGGAGGGTGATCCTCAAGACACTCTCTCTATTAAGAAGTGGGCCACGTTGTGACTATGTCTACACTTATGGCAGCGTGTAGAGTACTGACACTGCATTCCCCACTAGCACAGGTGTAAATAGCAGGGTAAGCGGTGAGGCATGACTTAGGTGAGTAAAGTAAAGACAGAACCTTATGGTATGTACCCTACACAGTGCTCTATATGTCCAAGCAGTGCCTCCCTCGTCTACCCTGCCATTGTTAGCAGTATAGTGCCCTGCTGTGCCCCCCAGCCACTGCAGAGAGAGGCTCTGGCAGGGGGAAGCAGCTGGGAAGGGCTCCAGCAACAGGGCTGCCTCCCCTCTGCCGGAGCCTTTCATTGCAGTGTGGATGCATCCTGCTTTACGTGTACCCTACAGCCACCGCCACTGTAAACAAGCATACAGTGAGCCTGTCAGCACCCTTGCTTTATGAAAATTAGGTTTTGAATGCTGCTTTAATAATATCTGATGGACATACAGTTACTGATGTCTGAAGAGGGGACTTTGGGAGCAGTGGGGCCAGGGTCTGGGTGTCTTTGGAATTCCTACAGCAAGTCACAGCACAGGAGTAGCTACTGAGCAAAGTTTTATTCCAGCCCCCCAAAGGGGTTAATGCCCAACATCTGCACCTGGTTCTACAGGGAACTACAACAGTCCCATGAGACCAAAGCAGCCTGAGCTCAGAGTCTCCCACCCTCAGTGCCCTTTGGCCCGGTAGGTAGAGGCCCATACCCAGAGCAGAGTCTGATCCCCCTTAAAGCACTTTCTTAGTGAGGCCTTGTTCTAAACCCTGCCCTCCACACACTCCCTTTGGAACAGGGTGGGCATTTCCCTCCTCCCCCGCCGCATGGGACTCCTTGCTAAGGGTGGAGTGCACACAGCCCCTGACGGAGACAATTTTGTGATAACGTATGGACAGCCAAAGGAAAGCTAGCTGTCAAGAACCCTGCATTTTAAAAAAAGTATGTTTTATCAAGCTGTACCAGAGGGTTTGATTTCTACAGTTGGACCCTTGCTAGAAGAGCTGGATTCCTTGTGGTCAGAAATGCATTTAGAAACCATGTTTTAGATACATGTAATTCTTGCTGACTGAAAAATAAAGCCTTACATTAATCAAGTCTATCTGCAGAATAGGTGCGGGGCAGTCAGTGCTTGAAATATATACGTTGGAGAGCTATACTGCAGACACATTGCAGCAGCGATCAATCAAGAGAAAAAATTAGTTCAAAGACAGGTTTCACTGTAATCCTGGAAAACAACGAGCATTCGTGTGCAAACAGGTGCCTCAAAATCATGTATTTCTAAATGCTGGGAGGAGGGGCAGGAGACAATAAGATCAGTGCTTGGAGTTTATGAGTAGGATACTTGCCAAAAAAAAAAAAAGACTTGAAGGATTGCGTAAATGAAAAGACTGTAAGCTAAAATGTATTTTTCAAGTTAGACGTAGTGTAACTGTGGTGGCACAGCTAAGATGAGATTGGAGTTCAATATGCATAAAACAGGAGTAAAGGAGTGAAATGAGCTGGAAAAATGAGGAATGCTGGAATAAGTGTAGGAACGAAATGCTTCTCCTTCACATGAAGTGCCTGAACTCTTTGGTACTGGCTTTGTGTAAATATGTTAACGGCAAATGAAGCAATTATATTATTAGCAGAATTATGAATCAAGAATCCAAAATAAGGAAAGGGTTTAAATATATGGGAGGAGTGAAAATATGTTTACACTAGCATTGAACTTTTGCAAAATGTACATCAGAGTGTTTGGAAAAATATTTCTTATTTGCTGGAGAAAATGTGTGATAGGGATAGTTTAACTAAGCACATGTTCCGTGTTAGTTGTAAATGAGCATCAGAGCTAACTTTGATTTTTATTAGCCTTTTTGTGTTCTGATGGTTTCTCCTTATTGGAAGACCTTGGGCTATGTTCAGCCCTGGGTAAAACCAGCTAGTAGCACTTTTTCCTTTTGACCCTCCTGCTACTAGATGTAATCTGGTGGCCATGAAGCAGTGCTCTTATTAACACAGGATCTGGCTCCCCTCTGCAACCTTTCCTGCACATCCCTTTTTACCATGTACTTAAACATGCAATTCTTCACACCTGCACTTGGCAGGATCAAAGTCTATACGTGTATTTTATTAGCATGCTGCTGAGATAAAGAACTGGAGTTGTTGCTCCATGAACTGCTCTAGTTACCAAATAGCTTGAGGTACTCAGCCTCTCCACGATTTTCTATATGTGAATTATAGACTCATAGACTTTAAGTTCAGAAGGGACCATTATGATCATCTAGTCTGACCTGCATAATGCAGGCCACAGAATCTCACTCACCCACTCCTGTAACAAACCCCTAACCTATGTCTGAGTTATTGGAGTCCTCAAATTGTGGTTTAAAGACCTCAAGGTGCAGAGAATCCTCCAGCAAGTGACCCATGCACCACGCTGCAGAGGAAGGAAGGCGAAAAACCTCCAGGGCCTCTGCCAATCTGCCCTGGAGGAAAATTCCTTCCCAACCCCAAATATGGTGATCAGCTAAACCCTGAGCATGTGGGCAAGACTCACCAGCCAGACACCCAGGAAAGAATTCTCTGTAGTAACTCAGATCCCACCCCATCTAACATCCCATCACAGGCCATTGGGCATATTTACCACTAATAATCAAAGATCAATTAATTGCCAAAATTAGGCTATCCCATCATACCATCCCTTCCATAAACTTTTCAAGCTTAGTCTTGAAGCCAGATATGTCTTTTGCCCCCACTGCTCCCCTTGGAAGGCGGTTCCAGAACTTCACTCCTCTAATGGTTAGAAACCGTCGTCTAATTCCAAGTCTAAACTTCCTAATGTCCAGTTTATATCCATTTGTTCTTGTGTCCACATTGGTACTGAGCTTAAATAATTCTTCTCCCTCCCTGGTATTTATCCTTCTGATATATTTATAGAGAGCAATCATATCTCCCCTCAGCCTTCTTTTGGTTAGGCTAAACAAGCCAAGCTCTTCGAGTCTCTTTTCATAAGACAGATTTTCCATTCCTTGGATCATCCTAGTAGCAGTTCTCTTTACCTGTTCCAGTTTGAATTCATCCTGCTTAAACATGGGAGACCAGAATTGCACACAGTATTCCAGATTAGGTCTCACCAGTGTCTTGTATAATGGTATTAACACCTCCTTATCTTTACTGGAAATACCTCTCCTGATGCATCCCAAGACTCCATTAGCTTTTTTAACGGTCATATCACATTGGCGGCTCATAGTCATCCTGTGATCAACCAATACTCCGAGATCCTTCTCCTCCTCTGTTACTTCCAACTGATGTGTCCTGAATTTATAACACAAATTCTTGTTATTAATCCCTAAATGCATGAGCTTGTGATTTTCACCATTAAATTTCATCCTATTACTATTACTCCAGTTTACAAGGTCATCCAGATCTTCCTGTAGGATATCCCGGTCCTTCTCTGTGTTAGCAATACCTCCCAGCTTCGTGTCATCTGCAAACTTTATTAGCACATTCCCACTTTCTGTGCCACGGTCAGTAATAAAAAGATTAAACAAGATTGGTCCCCAAACCGATCCCTTAGGAACTCCACTAGTAACCTCCTTCCAGCCTGACCTTTCAATATGACCCATTGTAGTCTCCCCTTTAACCAGTTCCTTATCCACCTTTTCAATTTTCATATTGATCCCCATCTTTTCCAATTTAGCTAATAATTCCCCATGTGGAACTGTGTCAAATGCCTTACTGAAATCAAGGTAAATTAGATCCACTGCATTTCCTTTCTCTAAACAATGTTACCTTTTCAAAGAAGGAGATCAGGTTGGTTTGGCATAATCTACCTTTTGTAAAACCATGTTGTATTTTGTCCCAATTCTTATCTGTCGAAGGCTTGACTTTCTAGGGTGCTACTGTCCATTGAAATGAATGATCTTAAACTCACAGGAAACTCTCAGGAATGACTAGAGATAAATATCAGGTAGGGTTAATAAACCTTTGGGTTTATTATTGGATACCCACACTCCTTTAGGATGGTCTAGAGGGCAAGGACTCGTGAAGAGATTGCGATTGTCTGTGATCAAAGTTGTACTTAGAAACTTTGTCGATTTATACACGTCAGACACATAGGAGATGAATTTTTTTTGATGGAATAGTTTTCTGTTGGAAAATGCAGTTAATCAAAATAAAAATTGTCATAGGTATGTGCCGATTTCAAAGACATTTTTGATGGGAGAAAGTCAAAATAAATCCTTTTTGACTTTCTTGTTTCATTTTGATAAGGTAAAAATATTTAATTTAAACTTTAACATTTTGATTCATTATATTTTGACTTTAATATTATAGTAAAATGTTAATGGTAACATATTGCATGTTTATATTTAATATAATACAATATAATATATGTAATATTTTATATTATTGTTTCAACATTCTAAAAACAAAGCATTTGACATTATTGAAACAAAACAATCTGACATTATTGAAAGGAAACATTTCAGTAGTTTCAAATTAATTTTTTTCAGAATTTAATTTTTCAGGAAATTTTGGCTTTTCATTCCAATTTGGAGCAAAAACAACTTGTGAAAGGTTGGACGATCCTGCAGAATGGACATTCCAGTTTCCAACATGTGCTCTAAGGCATATGTTATTCTTGCAGAGTGAAAAATGAAACCTGACATTGATCAAATCTGTCAGCAGAGAAGGTGATGATGAGTCTTTACAAGTCAGATAAGGAGGAGGAGGGACTCAAGTGACTAGCTGGCCAATAGGAGGCAATGTGATGTCTCTAGTGAACAGGAAAAGTGATTTGGAGAAGACAGAGAGAAGGCACTGTATGAGCAGGTGACTGGAAGCAGTGGCCTGGAAGCTCAGTTGCAGAGATGAGGCCAGGCTACAGGGCCTGATAGGTAGTAGCTGGTTAAGCCTGCGGGCAGATGGAGCAGCCGGTGTAAGACTGGGGAAGTGACCACAAGCTGGTGCAATACTCAGAAAGAGGAAAGGAACTCTGTGGAATGAGATGAACAGTTCTGTGGTGGGGTGGAATAGGCCCACCACGAGATGGTTTTATGTAGAGCTAGGCAGAGGGAAGGCAGCCCAGCTGCTGCAAGTAGGGTATGTTAGGCCGAACAGTCAAAACCTATGGAGAAGTCAGGAGGCAACAGCTGAGGGAAAAGGGTCAGCATCTTGGGTACCAGAACTGAGGGACAATGGTAAGTTGATGCAGGGATATCATATTGGGATACTGCCTGGCCAGAGGGGTTTATTTAAAAGCTACTGCACCTGATCTTGCTCCCATTAAAGTCAATGGAAAATTTCTATTGTCTTCAGTGGGAGTCAGACTGGGCCCCTAGGATTTTGGCTTAAATTCACAGTTTGTGACAGCTGATACAACTGCACTGACATCAAAAGAGTGGCAGGAATTTATGCCACTGGTGGCATAAACCTTTGCACCTATTCACACCTTTTCTTTACTGCCAGTCATAAAGCCCCTTTTCTTATGTTTGTGTGTTTGCTGCAAACCCACCAATGTCTGGAGTCTATAAGGCCTAGAGGCAGGAGTGTCATCTATGTTTGCCTCTGAGCCTAAGGCACACACATCATGTTGTATGTGAAAGAGGTGGGGGGAAAGGGTGTATCATCCCACTCATGGTGACCTCCGAAGAGGGCGTGTGTTACCACCCATCCAGGACCTGTTTCTGGAGCATGGCTATGAGAATATCTAAAGCTGTGTCATAAAGCTGCAAACCTGCATGTGCAGCATTGCCACTTGTGCAATCTAACAGCAGCAGAATCTGGTCTGTTTCTAAGACCACAACAAAACATAAATTGTTTGTATGCCCATTTGTTTGGGAAACTAAATGACAGTAGCCGTTTTCAACAGCATGCCTATATGAGTGGAATTTTATTAAGTATCAGATACCTACGGCTCACTGGTGAGAGAGATCTTTCCACCCAAACATACCCATTGTGTATTCCAGCTTGAAAGCTGTTAACAATTTAGAGGTAAATTATCTCAATTTCGGTGTGTGTTTCCCATTAGCATTTATCCCTGTGCAAGAAGATGAGAATGTGAACAACATTTTCTGATAAATAAAGTAAAAGAATGACAGCACCAGGAAGACCATAGCAAGCCTGCACTTAGGGCAGACTCCTGTTCTAGTGAAGTCAATGGGATTTCTGCCTTTACTTCAGTGGGGCAAGAATTTGCTCCATAATACAGAGTATATAAAACAGCTCAGTACATCTCTCATACTAGAGCAACAGATGAAGAAAAAGTCTAGATGATGGCTACCGATTTGGCCATTTGAGGGCTAAGGCAAAAAGATAGGGGGGTAAATGAAGGGACCTATAAAAGAGCTGGCAGTCTCCTAGAAAGTCATATAGCTCACTACCACACTGAATTGTTACAGTATTGCAACAGCGTCACATGACTAAAGCCTGGTCTACACTAGGCGTTTAAACCGGTTTTAGGAGCGTAAAACCGATTTAACGCCACACCCATCCACACTAGGAGGCACCTTATATCGATTTTAATGGCTCTTTAAATCGGTTTCTGTACTCCTCCCCGACGAGAGGAGTAGCGCTAATATCGGGATTAACATCTCGGAATAGGGTTAGTGTGGCCGCAAATCGACGGTATTGGCCTCCGGGCGGTATCCCACAGTGCACCACTGTGACCGCTCTGGACAGCATTCTGAACTCTGATGCACTGGCCAGGTAGATAGGAAAAGCCCCGCGAACTTTTGAAATTCATTTCCTGCTTCCCCAGCGTGGAGAGCTCATCAGCACAGGTGACCACGCACAGCTCATCTGCACAGGTAACAATGCTGTCTCCTGAGAATCGAAAAAGAGCCCCAGCATGGACTGCACGGGAGGTACTGGATCTGATCGCTATATGGGGAGAGGATTCAGTGCTAACAGAACTGCATTCCAAAAGACGAAATGAAAAAGTATTTGAAAGAATTTCTAAGGCTATGATGGATAAAGGCCACAGCAGGGACTCAGTGCAGTGCAGAGTGAAAGTTAAGGAGCTCAGACAAGCATACCAGAAAACCAAAGAAGCAAACGGAAGGTCCGGGGCAGGTCGAAAAACATGCCGCTTCTATGCTGAGCTGCATGCATTTTTAGGGGCTGCGCCACAAGTACCCCACCCCTGACCGTGGATTCCGAGGTGGGGGTTGTAATCTCTGCCATGTCTGAGGATTATGCAGACGGGGAAGATGAAGATGAAGAAGAGGAGGATGACCTAGCAGAGAGCACACAGCACTCCGTGAACCCCAGCAGCCAGGAGCTTTTTCTCACCCTGACGGAATTACCCTCCTCCCAGCCCTCCCAAGCAACTATCCCAGACAATGACGCCATGGAAGGGACCTCTGGTGAGTGTACCTTTGCAAATAGCAAACATTGTTTTTTAAGCAAGCGTTTTTTAATGATTGATTTGCCCTGAGGACTTGGGATGATTCGCAGACAGTATAGTTACTTAGAAAAGTTTAACATGTCCGGGGATTGAGAGGAAATCCTCCAGGGACATCTCGATGAAGCGCTCCTGTAGGTACTCCAGAAGCCTTTGCAGAAGGTTTCTGGGCAAGGCAGCCTTGTTCCGCCCACCATGGTAGGACACTTTACAACGCCATGCATGTAGCAAGTAATCAGGTATCATTTCATGGCAAAGCATAGCAGCGTATGGTCCCAGTGATTGCTGGCATTCAAGAAGCATCCGTTCTTTATCTCGCTGTGTTATCCTCAGCAAAGTGATATCGTTCAGGATAACCTGGTTAAAAATCAGGAATTTAAGTAAGGGGGATGGCCGTTTTCCTACTGGGTTCGTGGACTGCAGCAGCTTAAAAAAAATCCTTTCCTGCACGTAGCTGCCGGGGAGGGGAGGAGTGAAATGCCGATGATCTTTTTTGTGTTTGGTCAGCGGGGATCTTCCCCAAGCTACCAGCCACGCAGTGGGTGGGGGGGTGGGAAGGGTGTTGATTAGCAGGGAGCTAGCGTGGTATTAACCATGCGTTGGGGGGAGGGGTAAATCACTACAGAAGCCGAAAGACAGTGGCTTACCATGGCCGCATGCAAGCTGAATTCTGATGCCCGGACCTGTGTCTGTGAGATCTGTAACTCCAGAGCTGCAGGCACTCAGTATTAAGATGAAAAATGCGACCTTGTAGGGAAATCACATGTGCTATGTAAGGTGAATAGTGCTTTTCACTGTGAAAGAGTATAACCATTGTTCTGTAAAATGTATCTTTTAAAATATTTCTCTCCCTCATGCAGCTGCAAATTTTTCAAGCGTCCCTCCTCCATCCCAAAGGCTAGCACAGATAAGGCGGAGGAAAAAGAAGACGCGAGATGAAATGTTCTCGGATATTATGGAAGTTACACGCAATGAAAGAGCTCATCTGAATGAGTGGAAGGACATGGTATCAAATTACAGGAAAGATGCCAGTGAACGTGAGGACAGGAGGGACACCCGAGATGAGAGGTGGCGGCAGGAAGACTGGCAGGAAAATCAGCGGTGGTGGCAGGAAGATCAGCGGTGGCGGGATGCAACTCTGGGGCTGCTGCGTGATCAAACTGACATGCTCCGGCGTCTGGTGGAGCTTCAGGAACGGCAGCAGGATCACAGAGTGCCGCTGCAGCCCCTGTATAACCACCCTCAACCCTCACCATGTTCCACATCCTCCTCACCCAGACGTGTAAGAACGCGTGGGGGGAGGCTCCGTGCACCCGCCCACTCCACCCCCGTGGACAGCCCAACCAGAAGGCTGTCGTTACTGTGAAATTTTTTAATGGCCTTCTCCATCCCTCCTATCCTCCTCCCAAACCACACCCTTACTTCTCTCCCTCTTTTTATAATGAATTAATAAAGAATTCATGATTTTTAAATGAGTGACTTTATTTGCATAAGTAAGCTGTACTCGAAGGGGGAGGGGGAGTTGCTTACAGGGAATGAGTCAATCAAGGGGGTTGGGTGTTCATCAACAAACACAGCAGTCACACTGTACCCTGGCCATTGATGAAGCTCGTTTTCAAAGCTTCTCTGATGCGCACCACTTCCTGGTGTGCTCTTCTAATCTCCCTGGTGTCTGGCTGCGCGTAATCAGCGGCCAGGTGATTTGCCTCAGCCTCCCACCCCGCCATAAAGGTCTCCCCCTTACTCTCACAGAGATTGTGGAGAATACAGCAAGCAGCAATAACATAGGGGACATTGGTTTGGCTGAGGTCTGAGCGAGTCAGTAATGTGTGCCAGCGCGCCTTTAAACGGCCAAATGCACATTCCACCACCATTCTGCACTTGCTCAGCCTGTAATTGAACAGATCCTGACCACTGTCCAGGCTGCCTGTGTATGGCTTCATGAGCCATGGCATCAAGGGGTAGGCTGGGTCCCCCAGGATAACGACAGGCATTTCAACATCCCCCAACTGTTATTTTCTGGTCTGGGAAGTAATTCCCTTGCTGCAGCCGTTTAAACAGAGTAGTGCTTCTGAATACGCGAGCGTCATGAACCCTCCCTGGCCATCCCACGTGGATGTTTGTGAAACGTCCCTTGTGATCCACCAGTGCTTGCAGCACCATTGAAGTACACCTTCCGGTTTACGTACTGGGTGCCCTGGTGCTGCGGTGCCAAGATAGGGATATGGGTTCCATCTATCACCCCCTCACAGTTAGGGAATCCCAGTGCAGCAAAGCCATCCACTATGGCCTGCACGTTTCCCAGAGTCACAACCTTTCGTAGCAGCAGCTTAGTGATTGCTTTGGCTACTTGCATCACAGCAGCCCCCACAGTAGATTTTCCAACTCCAAATTGATTCCTGACTGACCGGTAGCTGTCTGGCATTGCAAGCTTCCACAGGGCTATCGCCACTCGCTTCTCTACTGTGAGGGTTGCTCTCATCTTGGTATTATGGCGTTTCAGGGCAGGGGCAAGCAAGTCACAAAGTTCCATGAAAGTGCCCTTACGCATGCGAAAGTTTCGCAGCCACTGGGAATCGTCCCACACCTGCAACACAATGCGGTCCCACCAGTCAGTGCTTGTTTCCCGGGCCCAAAATCGGCGTTCAATGGATAGAATCTGCCCCATTACCATCAGGATCTCCAAAGCGCAGGGGCCCGCGGTTTGAGAGAATTCTGTGTCTACGTCCTCATCACTGTCATCGCCGCGCTGCCGTATCCGCCTCCTCCTCGCCTCGGTTTGAAGGTCCTGGTTCAACATATACTGCACGAGAGTGCGCGAGGTGTTTAAAACATCCATGATTGTGGTATTGAGCTGAGCAGGGTTCATGCTTGCTGTGCTATGGTGTCTGCACAGTTCACCAAGCAAAAAAGGTGCGAAACGGTTGTCTGCTGCTTTCAGGGAGGGAGGGGTGAGGCTGTACCCAGAACCACCCGCGACAATGATTTTTGCCCCATCAGGAACTGGGATCTCAACCCGGAAATTCCAAGGGGCGGGGGAGGCTGTGGGAACTATGGGATAGCTACGGGATAGCTACCCACAGTGCAACGCTCCAGAAATCGACGCTAGCCTCGGACCGTGGACGCACACCACCGATTTAATGTGTTTAATGTGGCCGCACGCAATCGATTTTATACAATCTGTTTTGCTAAACCGGTTTATGTAAATTCGGAATAATCCCGTAGTGTAGACGTACCCTAAGTTACAAAAGACCATTGAGAAAAGGTGCTCGTGTGCACTCAGATGCCCAGTTTCCTATGGTAGTGGTTTGCTTTTCAGTGGAAGTTAAATCTCACAGGCTCTGTTGCAGCCCTTAGGCTTCAAGTGGGAATGGCTTCCAGAAGAGTGTACCTTGTGGCATGAGTTAGACAAATTAACATAGTTTTTAAAGATATTTTTGTGGTTAAATTTAAGATAAAGACTCAAAATCTTAGAAAATATGCTAGGTGTATGTTAGATCTTCTCACTCCTGCAGTGTTTTTGTGGTAATAATATAATATAGCACTTTTCATCCATAGACCCAAAAGGTCTTTACAAAGGAGGTCAGATGGGGAAACTGAGGCCTGGAGCAGTGACATGACTTGACCAAGGTCACTGGCAGAGCAGGGAATTGAACCTAGCTCTCAGGCTAGTGCTTTAGCCAATTGGCCACATTGCCTTGCAGTAGTAATAGTAACAGGAGTAATTGTACTAGGAGTAATCATACTGAAATAAAATGTATTTCTATGACAAAGCTATTTTGCTTATTTTGACATTTTTCCCCACCTCCATGGGATGATGTGTTTTTACATGCTGGAGATGCCAGTCAACAAAGCATATTCTTATAGCACAGTGCCTGACAAGCAACTCATTATACACCTAGTGGCCTCCCTGCCAAATCAACCACATAAGGTCTTTGGAGACCCTCCTTTTCCTCGCTGGGAAGTTTCTTCACAGGTATCACTGGAAAGAGGAAATGTGCTTGGGACTCCCAAGTTAAAATTCTGAGTGTGTGTGGCCTAAGGATGAATAATATTTTTTGCATCAAATAGGCAGACAGTGATTGTTCTTTTCTTCATTTTTCACATTAAAAATATGTAGGAAAATTATAAAATACAATATAATATATATCACTGCAGCCCATCTTGTGGGATGAATATGTCATCCCATGTACTGTAGCTAAACATAAATGAACCGTTATTAATGATTGCCATAATGTTTTCTAGCAGTTAGCTGGCTATGATTCTAGAGGAAAAAAATTTCCACTGTGTTTTGAAGGGTTAGGTTATTTAAACTTACCATCAACTAGAATCAAATCAAAGTGAGCTAATTTTTCTTAAACACTAATCATTTTAAGGCTATTGAACTAAATATAGAGGCAGTTCATTAAATCATTTAAACAGCCTGCAATAATGCTCACAAAGTCATTATAGAGCTATTCCCTAGCCAGAGAAGTAGTGTTGCCTTAAGCACAGTTTAATCAAATTAGATGGTGGGCTATGTCATGGGGTTTCTCCTATTGATATTCATTAAAAATACATGATTTATCACTAATCTCTGTAAGGTATATCCTGCTTTTCCAAATGAATTTTGTAAATGTCAGGGGGGAGGAAAACAGAATAGTTTATTGTTATAAGAATTTAAATGTGCTGTGATCACATTTACATTCCATATACTGTGTAATTTAGCAACAGATAATAGTTTTAATGTCTTTTAATTTTTTTTGTCCTTAGTTAAAGTGTTAACAAAAATAGAAATCCTTTAGGAATAGCAACTTTAGATTTTAGTACTGCACAAGCATATGAATTAGCTTTAGAATTAATTATAGTCCATCATACAGCTTGCTCTTACCGTTCATCATAAAGTTTTGTGCATCCATAGCTGAACAATCTTACATTATGGGGGATTTTGGCTATAGTGTTTCTTTTGTTTCCCTATTAATTTTTCTTGACCATTTCCTTAATGCAGCCGGTGCAAGATGGCTGAAAACACTAACGAAAGGACCATACAGATCAATACCACTGCTAGGTTCTTTAGTGATAATGAGTCTTCATTTCTATAGTGCTTTTACACCCCAAAGTATATTACAAACTGGATAGAATGAGCCCATCACCTAATACCTAGTTGAAAGAAAGCAACCGTTTAATGCTGCAATTTAGGCTAGGAAGAGATACAGGCATGATGACAGAGAGAATTTGGAGAGGGTGAAATATAAATACCCCAGTTGGAATTTAGCTAGGCTTAGTATGGCTAATCTTTTGAAAAGTGCATGTAAACTTCAATTTATATAATCTAGGTATTTATTAATTATTATTATTTATTATTTATTGTTATCACTGCAAGCAGTCCCGGACCTCAATTTAACATCTTGCTAGAAAGCTGATGGCGGCATCATCATCATCATCGTCATTTCTGTATACACCACGTTGGGGCATTTTTTTCTATAGAAGACTGCCACTTACTTAGTAATCACTACTACAAGTACTTGAAGCACTCATCTAGTGACCTGAGCCAAAATCCTTCAGAGTCAAAGGAGACGCTCCCATTCACTTCTGTGGGCTTTGGATCAAGCCCTAAATGTTCATTGGAGGCCTCTCATCAAAGTACTGAGCTGATTTAACCTGGTTTATTTATGGGATTTGGTGGGATTAGGACACAACGTGGCAAGGAACTAGTTTTATTTGCTTGAGTTAAAATTAAAGACATTGTTACAGAGCAGCTGAACTGTTGCAATTGACTTGACCACGAGTAAGACGTAATTATAAACTTTCCTATATTTACTAACCTGTTCATATAAAAGCTGTGATTTTAGAGAAACCCTTGGATTGAAACTTTCAGACATGGATTTATTAGCTTTGTTAAAACATCCACCTTGTTGTATTTATACTATACCGGCCAAATGCTCCTCTGAGTTGCACCAATGCATATCTGGATACCTTTGCTTCTTTAGAGTTACTCCTTATTTACAATGGTGTACCTGAAAGTAGAACTTGATCTAATGTATTTAGGAAATATTTGAAAACATTTTAAAAAGGCAAATTACCTACTGTTCTGGATATCTTGTATGCATGATACTTCAGCCTAATTAGACTACAATCAAATGAGTTTTAGACTGGTATTGTTACCAACTTTTATGATTTCATTACAAATCATGCTATATTTAGTGTCCAGTTCCTGGTGTCATGGGATTATGTGATAACCTCAGTTTTCATTTAAAAATAGTACATTTCTTGCCCTCATAATTGAGGAAAAATCTTGAAAACATGCCACAAATATACCCTAAGTGTAAAATTCTGACCCCATTGAAGTCAATGGGAGTTCTGCCATTGACTTCACCAGGGTCAGATTTTTGCCCCACAGTTCAAAAATGAGGAACTAAATAAAAATCTAAAATTTATTTTTTTTTAAATCAGGATTTTTAAAAAATCTCATGATTTTTGCAAGGATGACATGATTGCTGAAGGCTTGGGGGTTGGCAATTCTGGAATTGGGTCAGCAGCAAAGAATTCAGGAAATTGGCTCTCATGATTTTGACAACCTAAGGCACCATGTAGGATGTAGGGGGAAGTTATGACTGCGTGGAGTCACACTGACTTCAGTGGTGGAGGTTGGTGCCGGCACATAAATCAGTACATGAACTACATGTTGTCCCAATCCAGCAAATACACAGCTGCTTAGCTTTACACACGTGAGTACTCCAACTGAAGTCAAACCTCATTAACTGGTGGGTCAAAAATGACTTTCCATTTCTTTATTGTTTCAGTGTGTTACTCGTGTACATGACGGTGAGCATGTATGTAAATGCTTGAAGGATTGGGGCCTTTGTTACCAAATCAAAATAACAGATATAAAATCCTTATGTTTCCTTCTTATTTCCTCCCCATAGACTAGCATAAAAAAGCACCAAACCTTTCTGAAAGACACCATCTGGCACTACCAGATTCATTTTGTAGCTATCCAAACTTTTTCAAAGATAAATTCAAGTTAACAATAGGGCGACTGGCTACTAGCCATAGAATCCTCAACTCCAAAGCCTATAAAATAAGTGCGACATGAACAGGACTGTGCTTAATTATTGGCATTAACTAGCATTGCTTTTCAAAATAATAAATGGGGATCCTTACAAAAGTCTCTTCTTAAGTAGCTAAATGTATAATACACCTAGGATATTGTTTTAAAATGCATTTAATCTTCAGTAATTTGATGAGAGAAAGAGTTGTATTGGTCATTTCTCTTGTGTAAGAACTGTGTTGTACCTAAGGGCAAGGAACATTTATTTTCATGATTAATACCTGTGAGTTTCATGGCCTAATAAGAAAATTCTGGATGTATTTGAAATGAAATTGCCATTTTTGCCCCTTCACTCAAGTCACGTAAACACTTTGATTACTTGCCTTCCTTGTTTGCACTCAGCACATCTTATATTACCCACTGACACTCTGCCAACATTATTCTTCTATATTTGTGGCTGTAACATAGCAGCATGTGAATTTCTAAATGACTAATTTTAGGTGGATAACTGTGTGTGTTTGTGTAACTTATCATACTTCCTGAAGATGAATGTCACACAAATTGTGGAAATAAAAATTAATGAAATATTTCCCCTACTTCTCCCTAATGCTCTTATAACCTGACAAAGAATTTTACTGACAGGTTTTGTTCTACTAGAGCTAAGAATCTGTCAATCTTTTCATTACAATCCTCTTATTTGTAGGAGTTTATGACTTGAGATGTAAATAAAAACCAAAAACATGAGGAGCTGAAACCAGGCATATAGTATCTCAGCTGGAAAGCAGCTATTTTCAAGGCATGCAAAGCCCCCTGCCCACTCCCAAAAAAGGAACTCAGAAGTATATGCAGCATAACCAAAGCTCATGAGCTATCACTTCTGTGTCCTTTGTCCACTTATGGTGCTGTACAAATAATAAAACAGATGTTTGATTGTTTCCATACCTTTTTGCACCCTGATAATTCAAAAATGACTTATTTTTTTAAATGAAATTTGCTGAGTCATTAGTCTATCCACTTAATGTAAGATGTCGAGCTTGGAAAGTGGGGGAAAGGAAAACAAAACTGATTATCAATTCAAAAAGAGGGTTAGTGGATATGTACAAAGAACAGAAAGATGATCCCTGTCGCAAAGTATAATAAGAATTTTTCATACAGGGCTTTAATACACAAGCAGAGCTGCCCTGGTGGCTGCCATTTTGTGATCCAGAATCTAAGCATTCCTTTTTTTTAAACATTAAGGGCTGTTGGCTTCTCTGCTGGCAAAATCCATTTACCGCAAGCCCTTATGATCATGAAGATACTATTAAAAATGTGAACTCATTGTAAATTGACACAGCGATGGCAGCAAAGAAGCTTGAAGCTCTGAGAAACAAATGGGCTGTTAACTCTGAAGCCTATCCAGAATATAAATGTCAAGATTAACTGTTTCACTGAAGATCACAGTATGCATGAAAAGAGGGTAATCATTTTCTGAAGATTATGTTCAGGAAGCAAGGAGCTGGGAGTAGCTAAGCATCCCAGTGGCTGGACTGGAGATGTTTGGCTCCTCAGTTAGATGATGCAACTAACTTCAGTATAAGTCTGTTTAGTTTAAAGGCTGCAAACTTGTCTAGACCAGGGAAAAGTACACTGGTGTAATTAATGGAGACACACTATACTGGGGTAAAATGCAGCTTGCCCTGTTGTAACTAACTCTGGGAGCTTACTGGGGTAAGCCACACTAGGGCAAATCACATCTTTTGTGGGCATTTGCACTGTTAAAGCTATATCAGCATAGCTACAACAGTGCAAAAAAAATCCCAGTAAAGACAGGATCTCTGTTTGTTTTGAGACTGTGTTGTTGTTGCTAGTTTAAAGGCTCTCCTTTCTCCTGTGTAGAAGAGGAAGCATTTTAAAGACTGTGGCTGTTTCCAACCCACTTTACTCTTGCTCTGTCCCAAAGAAGGAGGAAGGAAGAGAGAAGCAGAAATTTTGTTTTACCACAAAAGAGGAAGTGGTCTCAGGAAGGTGTTTGGGGCTTGCTGCCTCAAGTTCAGGGTCTGAGACTGACATGCAGAACAGGTTACAATTTCCCTCTCTCCTCAGCGCTTAAGAACTGCTGGGAGACTACCTTATGACTCATTGTGTGAGCAGCAGAGAAGTTGTGTATGTGTACGGAATCAGCCCTTATGTCACCTGCTTACAAAATGACTGCCCTTATCAGAAAGTTTCTAATAATTTCTTCAAATTAAACAAAGCATGTATTCTTTTTGACTTGAGATGATAGATATTGATTGAATTTAATTTTACTTGATGTGTTGTGCAACAGCTCAATTTGAAAAAAAAATGAGTCCAATAATAACAGTCCAATAATAAGAGTTAATCTTTCCTTTTAAATTCTAATAGTTCTGCACCAATCTTGGACCAAGGGCAAGCATGAATCTCGTGGTTTCTGTGGCTCTTTTCCATTCTAACTTCTGTGTTTACTGCAGATTTCACACTTGGATACTTTATTTTTAACGAGAACATCATATCTGATCAGTATAAGACATGTCTGGCTCTGTTCTAACACTATTCTATATTCAGATGAGCACTGTGGGTTATACTTAGCCATTATTTTCAACATCACACTGTGCTATTATGACCTAATGTCCTTTGTATAGAATCCCATCATGTACATTAATTTCATCTTGATAGTTCCACTAAATTTTTATGTTGGAAGACATCTGGGCTTTTTTTCTGTTGACTTCCCATCTAGGGTTACTTTTGCAAGCTGTTGAAAGGATGGGTCCTATTGTGGTTCCTGCCTGAAAGTGTCAAATTTAGTTCTGGAAATGAGTAATTTTCAATATATATGTCAAACCTCTAGGGCAGATCCCGAGACATTATGGACTTCAGTGCCAGGAAAACATTGACAAGAACCAGTCTACATCTTTAGACAAAGGAGGACAGAGTCATCACCACATTTGCCTAAGTAAGAAAAACATGTGAATGAAGAGCAAATGGACAAAACTCAACCCAAGGGATGATGGATGTAAGGGGGAAACATTGTGAAATGCTGGCTGAAGACTTAACTTACTCTTTAACTGAGGGCATCTCACCCACTGATTATGAGAGTGGCATATAGCCATCGTGTCCTACTGTACTCTTAGACACTCAACCAGTGATAGTAGTGAGAAATGTTTTCTTGTCTTTGTTTTTTCAGCTTTATTTAATAGTTTTAGCCATTTTAAATGCCAATTTGATGTTGCCATGTCACTGGCTGTGGTATGGTGATGATATGATATGATTGAAATTCTATTCCTGAGTAAATTGCACAAACTCACTGCGACTGAAGTGGGATCTGTTGTTTCAAGTTACATGGTTTGGGACACCAAGCCTGCTGCAATACTTCATTGCTTTTTCTATGATGATCGCTGTGGTAGGGTCTAACAATTTGTCTAGTTCCCAGAATTCTGAAAAGTAGACTATAATAATAATGCAGTTTGTGTGGTTTGAATGGAAAGATCCATTCCTACTTTGCTCCAAGGTCTATGGGGAATACTATGTATTTTCATTGTCTCTTTTGGCTGCTTGGTCTACACACGGATATCTCAATTGCTTACCAGGTTTCTGATATCTTGGTCAAATCTGGTCAGTATACAGAGTCTCTGGCTTTCCAGATACAGGCTTCTATTCAGAATGACTCTTGATGTATTCTTGAGAGAATTTCTGTTAATGATCTGGGTGTTATGATTTGACTGCTTTTATATATGATGGTGTCTGGGACACTTGGTTTGTCTCTGTTTGTCAGAGGGTGGTGATAGACGACAGGAGAGAGATCACTTGTTCATTACCTGTTAGGTTCACTCCCTCTGGGGCACCTGGCATTGGCCACTGTCGGCAAACAGAATACTGGGCTAGATGGACCTTTGGTCTGACCCAGCAGGGCCATTCTTATGTTCTTATGTTATGTTAATAGTGCAAGTATTCTTAAGAAGCGGGTGTGGCTTCTCCTTTGGTGGATGGCCATCCTGACAGAAAAATGGATGTGAACACTTGTAAATTTCTGACTTGTCTAGTTTGTTCTCAGATTCTTAAAACTGGCACATAACTGGCTTGGTTGATGCTCTCTCTGTCTTTCTGTGTTTTCCATATTTCTATCAGGTTGAGGGTCTGATTCTTGTTCAGTTGCCATATTTTCATGCTACAAGTCTGCTCTGGATAAGAAGTCAGTTATGTATATCTCAGTCTCTTTCTTGTAGTGTATGTCTAAGTTACAACTGCAGTTTCAGTAGCATGGGCTGAAGGCAGTTTGGGGCCACTAGCAAACAGTGGCTTTTAAAAATGTTGTGCAACAATTAATGGTCACTTTCTACTTGAATGGCTTCCCATCCTTGAACATATTGGTTAAATTTTTCACATGCAAACACAGCTACAAGACATTCCTTTTAAACTTGAGCATATCTTTGTTCTGTTGGTAATAGGGACCTTGACACGAAGCTACCAGCTCTCTCTTTTGTAGGAAAGATTCTCCCAGTCCCATCTCTTATTTATTTTTAGATGTACTTCCTTGGCTCTTTTTAGCAGGCAGATGAGGTTGTGGTTGTGATCTGCCAAAGCTTCTGCCATGCTGTCACTGTGTCTGTGCACCAGAATGTCATCATCTATGATGCTGTTCCCTTCAAGTCCTGCTAGTATGTTTAGCTGGCAGTATTGATATATTTCAACCACAGGTTTGAGTCCAAACAGCATTCTCAACCATCAGTATCTACCTGCTGGTGTCCAGAATGTGGTGAAGTAGCTGCTTTCCTTATCCAAGAGCACTTGCCAATATCTGTCTTTGGCATCAAGTACTGAGAATATTTTTGCTTTTGCCAAGTCAGGTAATATTTCTTCAGTTGTAGGCGCTTGATAGTGAGCTCTCTTTTTAGTGCTTTCTTTAATTGCTTGGGTCCTCAAAAATGTGCAGCTTGCCTGGCTTCTCACTAGCTACCATGCTGCTTATCTAGCTTGTGGGCTCTGTGACATTAGCAATGATGCCTTCTTTTTCCATTTGCTTTATTGCTCCCATTATTTTTTCTCATAATGCAATGGGTACTCTGTGAGGCAGGTGTTGTACTGGCTGGATTGTTTTATCTATTTCCAGATGCAACATGCCTACAAGATATCCCAGTCCTTCAAAATGTCTTGGTAATCTTTTTATCAGCTTTGCTGCTGGGATGCCACTGTGCATTGTCTGCTCTGCTTTTGTTTTCCTTATGTGTCTACTATATGGTGCTCATCACTATAGTATCTGAATGCTTCATAAACATTCATGAATTTATCTTTGCAACACCCCAGTGAGGTGAGGGGGTGCTATTATCCCTATTTTACAGATGGGGAAGTGAGGCACAGAGAAATTAAGGTCAAAAGTAGCCACTCATTTTGGATATTCAATCTGAGGTGCTTAGGACCTGATTTTTCAGAGTATTTAGTACTTTATATGTGCAAAGCACATTGACTTCAGTTGCAGTTGTGAGTGCTCAAGCAGTTCTGCAAATCAGACTCTTGGGTCTCAAGTCACGCACCCAGAAAAATGAGGAACACACAATTTGTGACCACCTCTGTAATGCTGTGACTTTAATTGACTTGTCTAGCATCACATGGGAACTCTGTGGCATACGCGAGGATAGAAACCAGTTCTTCAGGGTAGCATTCAACTGCCTTAACCAGGAGACCATCCTTTCTCTTTCTGCCAGCCCCTTCCTCATTCCCTACATACCTTCCTACTTCTGCAACAAATAAGGCAGGGATCGTATAGTCAACAGTCTGTTTTACTACACAACACTGATTCATCCCCAGAGCAGATCCATCCTGGCCACTGAATGAGACAGGAGTCCTGTGGAAAAAATAGTATATGATAATGTAATTAAAGATTATGTCATAATGTATACACACAAGGGAGCCAAGTTGCAATTGCACAGGCAACCTTAATTCTGGCATTTCCTAACTTTTGGGTACTTGACTTTGTATACTCAATAATGTTCATTGAATGTAGCTTTTGTATGTGTAATTTCCTAGGTTTTTAAAAAAAGAAACTAAAACCCACAAACATTTTATTATGTTGCATTATATTGACACCCACATGGTTCATCAGCAAGTTTGGAACCTTTAGATCCACCACACCAGGGGTTCCCGAACTTGGTTCATGGATTGTTCAGGGTAAGCCCCTGGTGGGCCGTGAGACGCTTTGTTTACCTGAGTGTCTACAATTACGGCTGCTCCCAGTGGCCGTGGTTCGCTGTTCCCAGCCAACGGGAGCTACCAGCCCTACCTATTTTGACCCTTATGCGGGACATTTTCTGTTATAACATTTTTTTCCCCAGTACCTAGAGGTTGAATTTTGTTTGTTGTCTCTGTTTTGTAATATTTGCATTTCCTTTTGCATTAGATGTGGTGTACTTTTACTTGTATTTTCATGCTTTTCTTGTGTTGGTGAATTATCTCTGTATCTGTGCCACTTATTCTCTGCAGTTGATGTGAGCTTTTTCTCTGGTTTTGCCCTCTATAGCACTTTGTAGTTAGTGTGGGCTCCCTGAACATTCTCCTTCGAGTTCCTGCATCTTTCATCCCAGTTACTAGCCTAGCCTGAATTAGTTCATCTGTTAAGATTTGATATTAATGAGTCAGTCACTTTGCACCATTTGGCAATATGTACTATTTCTCCAGATTCAGATTACACTTATTGAAAACAGACCTTTCGTATATGGCATTTTTTGTGGGTTGAAAATGCTTGTGGAGCACTTCTGTGATTTTACACGAGTCCTCCTGGTCTGCTGCTGACCTAGCCAGATGCTGCTGGAGCACACGGCAGCCCTTGCCAATTACAGCTAATAGCGTGGCTGCTCTTATTTTGCTTTCCTTTTTATTCATTCCTGTTGCAATGTTGTTGTTTTCCCACTGTGTTCTAAGGAACATCCAAGTGCTAAACACACCCCCTTTCGTGCCCATCTGCTTGGGGATAGGGATCAGAGATCATGCTGCCATGATTATTGTGTCCCCTGTCTTCCTCCCCCCACTCTTTGTTTCTCATTTCACACACCTTCAGGAGCTGACTCACTTCTGTGTGTGAGTGTAACCTACTGGTGAGTGTGTGTTCCAAGTTGCCCTCAAAGCTGATCATGGAGCTTGGCTCTTTTGCTCAGGATGTAGCAGCTCATGCTTTGAGCTCTGGAGACCCTGCTTCAGACCTTGGTGTGCTGGCCAAGAGAGCAGCCATCACGTGAGCTTAAACAGAAAAGGTCAGGACAGTGAAACATTCAGGTTTTAGTCCTTCCTCCACATTTACAGCCCTCTCTCATCAAGCACTTCCTGAGAATGAGCTCTCTTAATTTCTAAATATGACCTTATACATAATAATACTGTTGTAACGCCCTCATTGGGAAGCTCTCTATCGTAACACAGCTGCTTGCCTTAAGAAGGGGTAAGGGATTGACTCTTCTCCTCCCTGACCCCATATGAGCTGTTGATAATCATAGAATCATAGAACTTAAGATCAGAAGGGACCATTATGATCATCTAGTCTGACCTCCCGCAAAATGCAGGCCACAAAAGCTGACTCACCCACTCTTGAAATAATTCTCTCCCTTGACTCAGCTGTTGCAGTCCCCAAATCCTGGTTTAAAGACTTCAAGTAGCAGGTAATCGTCCAGCAAGCGACCCCTGCCCCATGCTGTGGAGGAAGGCGAAAAACCTCCAGGGCCACTGCCAATCTACCCTGGAGGAAAATTCCTTCCCGACCCCAAATATGGCGATCAGCTGAACCCCGAGCATGCGGGCAAGACTCTCCAGCCAGACACTCGGGAAAAAGACTTTCAATATCCCAACATTGACCCTCGGTACTAATTACCAGTGGCGGCACGTTATTGACCTATTGACTAAATAGTGTTATCCTATCAAACCATTCCCTCCCTAAACTTATCAAGCTTAAACTTAAAGCCAGAGAGGTCCTTCGCCCCCACTGTTTCCCTCGGTAGGCTGTTCCAGAATTTCACTCCCCTGATGGTTAGAAACCTTCATCTAATTTCAAGCCTAAACTTCCCGACTGCCAATTTATATCCATTTGTTCTCGTGTCCACATTAGCACTGAGCTGAAATAATTCCTCTCCCTCCCTGGTATTTATCCCTCTGATATATTTAAAGAGAGCAATCATATCTCCTCTCAACCGTCTTTTGGTTAAGAAAAACAAACCGAGCTCCTCAAGTCTCTTTTCATATGACAGGCTTTCCATTCCTCGGATCATTCTAGTGGCCCTTCTTTGTACCCGTTCCAGTTTGAATTCATCCTTCTTAAACATGGGAGACCAAAACTGCACACAGTACTCCAAATGAGGTCTCACCAACGCCTTGTATAACGGGACTAGCACCTCCTTATCTCTACTAGCAATACCTCGCCTAATGCATCCCAAGACTGCATTAGCTTTTTTAACGGCCACATCACATTGCCGACTCATAGTCATCCTGCGATCAACCAGGACTCCGAGGTCCTTCTCCTCTTCCGTTACTTCCAACTGGTGCGTCCCCAGCTTATAACTAAAATTCCTGTTAGTCATCCCTAAATGCATAACCATAACCATTCAATTGCAGTGGTGAGACCAGAAGGCAACAAAGTGAGCTGGAATTTGTTTCCAGGGAGGGGACTTCACTGCCCACATAAAAGGCCCAGGGAGGTCTCTGATCACATATCCTGTGTGCTGGTATCTGGGAATGCAAGGGGTTTTCTATCCAGGTACATAGTAGGCGGTTGAGACCCTTTGCTGGTAGCTTTGTTGAGGATGAGATATAGTAGCCCTTTAAGACTGAGGAGCGAAGTCCCTGGGGCCATACTCCCCTATGCCAGGGGTTATACTGCAAAAACAGAGCCCAGGGGCACAAGAGACAACCCCTCAGCCCATTAAATAATCCCAGGGTGGCAGTTCGTAGTTTGAGAGAGAGGCCAAGCTTCTGACTCTGTCTAAAGCCCAAGACTGGAGCCCTGACATGTGGGTAGCACAAGACTCCTCTCTCATTCAGAAGGTTTCCCTGGAAATACAGTTCAAGGGTCTATTGGGATTTGTAGGCCTTCACAGCAAGGTATGTTGGGAAGAAGGGCAGGATATAAGCATCCTCTTCTCATGTAATGGGGGGGATTATGAAGGAAGTGGGAGCTGTTGGTAGCCTCATCCACAGCCAGGGCTTTTACCTAGTTTTTGACAGCCTGACTTCTGTTGAAAATCTGGTTCCCTCCTGGGAATACTGAGGAAGAAGAATCCATGAGGGCCCATCTTTTAAAAAACAACAACAACAAAAACAACAAAAAACCTCCTTACATGTGGCCTCCTGACTGTGACCATTGGTGTGCAGGGACCCTTCCAGCTGATGGCAAACAAAACTGGTAAGATGGGCCTACCATCTATCCTATTATGTTCAAGGTTTGAATGACGCTGCTTCTCTTTTTATCTGAGCACAAGTCCCCCCCCCCCTCCTTCACTGCTGTGTGCCATATCAGCAAGACAAAAAGGAAGAAGTGAATTATCCTCAGCTCTAAAACTTGTTGGGGGGTGGGAGGGTGGGGAGGGAGGGAGGCGAGATTTCCAGATGGAGGTTAACATACTTTGACTACTGTTTGCCAGAGCCCATTCATTACACCTGCTTCTGCATTAAAAAAGCAACAATATTTCATTTTCTATTACCTTTCACAAATAGAAAATTAATTGCATACACTTGCAGAAAGTGCAGATATAACTCGTTATGTATTGTTAAGGCTGTCTGTGATAAATTTATCAAGCTCAGACAAAAACTACACTGAAATCACAATGGATCCATCTTAATTAAAGTTCTTTAAGTGACAGCTACACCTGTCCTGAAATGAGAGGTAAAAATAGATATGTTTTCTGCAGTAATAGAGATCCCTGAGTATAGACAATGCTGGAAAATAGACTATACATTGATGAAAGTCTTATTACTAATTACTACCTTTGAAAAATAAAATTAAATGTCCTATTTGAAAGGAAAATTATAAGGAATAGTGTGTATTAGGGTGACTCTGCATGAAGGTATTCGAATTTTATTTCCACAAGATAATGCTTACCTCATTACAGACAAGTGAGGTAATGGGTTCACTTTTATCGCATGTAGATATATCCAGCTCTTTAGTACAGTTGTGACATAGTCCATTTATACAACTCTCCACCTATAAAACTGGCTTATAATTGTTATCATCCACCCTTGTTGTTGTCACTGCTACTGCTTTTCTTGGCTGGTGCCATGCTATGCTGCTAGATTTGCCCTTTGGAGGCAGCACGGTGTGAAAGCGAATAGAAAGACGGTGAGGACAAAATATAAAGGAGAAGGAGGTAAGCAGGGACCAAAGAAAAGGGCAACTGGAAGAGGATCAAGAAGGTCTGCTCCAACAACTTCTTCAATGCCTTGAGTGAGCTTTGTAAGAAATATAAGGCAATCCAGAAAGATTAGGAGGGAAAAAATGGGCAATACAAATACAGCACTTTTGAGTAAAGTCCAGGTAAATGAGAGATGCAGCCTGGAGGTTCCTTAGCCACTGAGATGGATTTTCTGAAGGTTTGGAGTCTATCCTGAATTTTGCGGCTGGTGTGCTAGATTTTGGCACAGAAAGGTGGTGGACTGGATCGCCAAGGAGACATTGAGACTGTATGTCATGCCCTCCCCACAGCTGAAGTGAGCATGCTGAGGAAGGAAAGGTGTGTGACTGGAGCATGTTGTGGAATGGTGCTGTGGTCTTTGGGGCTGTGTCATTAAGACTGAGCTTCCCAGACAGAGAAGTCTGAGCGGGGTGCTGTGAAGCTCTTGTTGTTATGCTCAGCAGAACAGCCAGTTCCAACCAGACTCAGAATAAAGCAGAGCTCTTGCAAGCACCTTAAACTCTGCGTGATCACTACACCACCGCTGCCAGGGAGCCATTGCAGTGGAGTGTACATTAGAGCAATCTCTGGAGGAAGCCGGATGTGCGTGTGTTTTTTAAGGTCTGAAGTTGTTGAAATTATAGGATGTGTTCTCCCTGTTCTCATAGACTAATAGACTTTAAGGTCAGAAGGGACCATTATGATCTTCTAGTCTGACCTCCTGCACAATGCAGGCCACAGAATCTCACCCACCCACTCTTGTAACAAACCCTTGACCTATGTCTGAGTTATTGAAGTCCTCAATTTGTGGTTTAAAGACTTCAAGGTGCAGAGAATCCTCCAGCAAGTAACCTGTGTCCCATGCTGCAGAGGAAGGCAAAAATCCCCTAGGGCCTCTGCCAATCTGCCGTGGAGTAAAATTCCTTCCTGACCCCAAATATGGCGATCAGCTAAACCCTAAGCATGTGGGCAAGACTCACCAGCCAAACACCCAGGAAAGAATTGTGGGCTTTTAAACAAGAATCACAAAATCTTTCAGAGTTTCCCTACCCCAGAACTATCTGTTACACACAGTTTGACCTTTACCCTTTGCTGTTAGATTTTCCTGTGTACTTTCTTACCCCCACTGCTTCCCTGGATTCCTAGAGAGTGGGGATCAGACCTACATCTTGTTGCTGTCAGTGCAAATCCAACCTGATCATTCTTACCTCATGTCTCTCAGCTTTTGCCAGACTGTGTAGGAGTTCACATTAATACTGCTGCACTATGAAAAGAAGCAGCAGGATAGGAACAGGAATCAAGAGATCTAGGTCCTGTTTACTGCTTTACCCTACAGTTGCATTGTGATGTTGGACACATTGTCATAGATCACTTCTCTGAAAGCTGAGCATATTGTTTCAAGGCTTAATTCATTAATGTTTGTAAAGTGTTTTGATATCCTAAGATGGAAGTGGCTTTAAAATAACAAAGTATTAGTACTATTTATGATTGCCATACTTTCTTCTGAACAGAGGTATTCTTAGTTGGGAGAGTACTTTTGGGGTTAAAAATAAACAACCCCAAGAGTAAAATTCTAAATACCATTTAAATCCAATTTCCACCCCAATTTCTTGATAGTTTCTCCACGAAACAAAATGAATTTTTGGTAGAAAGGCATTCTGGAAAAGTCCACATCATAATTTTCTGTTTCCCCTACTTGGCCCCAGAGATCTGAGCTTCCAGAGGTCCTTCTCCTTAGTAATGCAGATATGAAACAGTCCTTCTTCAGTCTGAGGTTTGAGCAGGTGCAGACCACTGAATGGTGAAGAACAATTTACATTATGCAAATGACAATGCACATTAACTAATTCCAGTCATAAATGTCATTAACAGCAAAAATAGTAACATTTTTCACTATCTAAACCCCATATAGTTTAATTTTTAGAATATAAATTGCGTGTTTCACCTGCATTTGCTTTTGTTTTATTCTTTTGCTTTTTTAACTAGATTGCTAAAAGTAGCAAAACCTGCTCAATACTGTCTAATTATGAAATAATGTCAAAATGACATAACTTAATGGAAAGATCCATACTAATGATTCTTGAATACGTGTCTGACAGTGCTTCTCTCCTTCTTCCCCTCCTGCCCCCTCCTTGTCTTCACTGTGGGTATGTCTTAAAAAAAAAAAAAAAAAAAAAAAGGGTGTTTTTAACCAGGGCTAGCAGCTCGAGTTCAATTCCAGTGCTGTGGTACACCAATCCCTTTTAGATGTTTGGTAGCATGATATGTGCCCCATGAGTTCAGAGACATGTATTGTAGACACTCCAGACTCTAGATGGTACAGGCCTTAGCCTTTGGTGGGTTTCCATTAAACACTCACACACATCTAATAAATGAAGGAGACTTCTTGATTAGAATTGGCAGAAAAGAAAGGGTGCAAATATCCTAGCTACAAGTCTTGGTAGTTAGCAATTAGAGAGAAAGATACTGAAAATTTCCGAATTTCACCCAAGCAGCAGTCCAATGATAGGACACAACAGAAGGACACCCCAGATTTCCATGGGTTCAGTAACTGCAAGATCTCGCTAAATCAGTTGTGTCAAACTCATTCAGTGGAGAAGACAAACTTCCATTTTTACTTATGATCTGTGAGGCAGAGTATAAACTAAGGACTCTTTTCTCCCCTCAGTCCACAAAGGAACTGCCACTGATGTCAATGGAAGGGGCTCACAAAGATCAATGATGAGTTATGGCCTTTAGGAAGCAACTAAGTGTTTAGTTATTTACTGGCCTTGCTGTTGCATTCAGAAGGAAAATATGCTGCCTTTTAGGACCACTGCATTTCCCCTCCCCTTTGTTTCATTTACTTCCCCATCCACCTTTCCCTGCTTCTTTCCCTCTTCTCTGTGTTTATCTTTTTTCCCCTTCTATTTACTTCCCTATAGGAAATCCCAAATTCCACCCCCCGGAGGGGGCCACTGCTTTCCCACTCCCTCTGCTCAAATGATCAGCAAGGAAATAGTTAACGTTGACATTTAAAGTATCCATATTAGGCTTATGTGTAAACATTCTGAAGTAGCTGGAAGAGTTTACACCTCTCAGTCCTTTCTTGGGGCTGTCTGTGACTCAGGTAGACATCACTGCATTGGTTTACACTCTGCTCATGTTTATAAACTTTTCTTCACATTCATGAGAACTGGAAACATTTTTTTTTTAAATAATTGAGAAGCTACAGAATCTGAATACACCATGTAGGCCCCCAAATATGTGTCACAGGCTGAATTTGTCCCACTGGCTATGAGTTTGACACTTCTGATGAAAATAATCTTAGATCCTTGGTCTCTCAGGCCTACTCTTGCTCCACTCCAGCTGTCTGGACATCACCTGGTCATCATGTTAGGGTCATTTCTACATTGTGGTTGGTAACGCAGCTTGTCTTGTTTACAGGCTTCAGTAAGATAGGATTTTACTTCTGCTGCTAGCTCTCCAACTCCAGATCAGACTCTGGAGCTCTTGTCTAAGGTGACCAGATGTCCTGATTTTATAGGGACAGTGCCGATATTTGGGTCTTTTTCTTATATATGCTCCTATTAACCCCTCACCCCCGTCCCGATTTTTCACACTTGCTGTCTGGTCACCCTACTCTTGTCATCTGCTTCCCCAAGCTCTTTAAGGGCTGCTCCTCCTAGCTCCAGCTGTCCTGGCTCTATTTGAGGCCATCTGTTGGGGCCTGCTGCCTGACTCCCTCTCATGGCCAGCTTCCAAGCTACTCCCTTCAGCATACTGCTCAAGAAACAAGCTATGCGCGCCTCTCCCTATTTTTGATTCTCTGTGCTTCTGGGAGGACACTTCCCCTTCTAGTCTCTGCTCATCTAAAATGTCCAAAATGTCATGTGGCCCAACCCTTTTCCCTCCAGGTCATTCAGGAGGTCGAGAACAGTAACCAGTAATGAGTCAGCAGTTTCATTACATATATTTGTAGTTATATTGTGTTAGAAAATATACTGTGGCAGGGTCTCTCATGCTTATGTTCTTTGCACTCCTGACATCTGTTCCTAATTTTTAGTTTATAAAAAAAAAAAAGTCTGTGCACATTATTAACATGTATGTAGCTTGTGGTGACATGAACATTTTTATGTCAGATGCTATGGGTTTAATTTTCAAATCTGGTTTTCTAAACAAGATGCCTCAAATCTTGCATTTCAGGCATAAATGAGCACTTGGGAAATCAAGTATGTGCTAGGTGCCTATATGCAAATCTGAGTGCTCAGATGCCCAACTTTAGCTTCCCAAGTTTGAAAAGTGTGTTTCCCATATATACTCTTTAGATGGCAGAAAAGAATGACTTGGTTGTGTACTGTGGATTCCTTGTGCTTTTGTCTCTTACGTTTGTAGATGAAAAATGGATATTTTCTGGCAAAAGGCACTCAAATACTATGGTGTCGAGGCCACATAAGAAAAGATATATGGACAAAATAGCCATAAGTGTGCTCATATGGGTGCCAGTTCAACAACATACTTAAACATGTACATAACTTTAAGCAATGGATTGACATAATTCAAGCCCTATCAATTACTCTAATTCATCGAGGGAATAGAAAAATACCATGTGACTTATGTGACCAATGAGAGCTAACCATCCATTTCAAATATTGAGCAATTCCTAGTCACTGTTTGCACATTATTTTGAAAATGGAAAGCATAATGTAAGTGCTATGTAGTAGCAGTACATAAATTATCAAATACCTAGAGTAAACTGTTCATAATCAGTACATGGAGGAAGAAAAATATCTAACAAAAATTCATTAAGTAAAGTTGAATAATGAATACATTCAAAGACATTGCAATTGCTCATTGGCATTCTACAAGCAGAAAAGGGCTAAATTCATTGAACAAATTATTTTTTCTAATTATTTGCTCATCTCTGAGGCCTGATCTGCAGAGTTTTTATACTGGTTTAATATTTTTGGCTAGTGGTGTGATTTTTCTACCAAAATTGTTAAATAGAGATAATCCCTAGTGTGGATGCAGTTATACCTAGATGGAGGCACCCTATACCAGTATAGCTTATTTCCCTTTGCTATAGGATAGCTAAACTGATATCCATACAACTGCACCCACCACTTTAACTACACTGGTTTAATTAAAGCAATACAATGTTTGTGCATCGATCTGGCCTAAGAGAGAGAAATAGATATGTGGTAGACATAGAGGCATGTCAATAGAGAGAGAGAGATTTCTGTATTGTACAATTTTATTGTTATTTAAAATTAACAAACAAAAACTCATTTCCACGCTAATATTAAAACTAAAATGTCTCCTTTTTTTGCTCAGTACTCAAAACAAAACTGATTTCTGGGGCATGCTGTTTTTCAACATGCTGTCTGAAAGTCCTCACATGATTCCTCTCCCTTCTGAGGGACAGGCAGCCTTCATCTTTACAGACAGCTCTGCTTACTCTGTCTTCACAACAAAAGTAGGACTGCAAAGGAATTTCTTTTTGATGTCCCATTACATTCTAAATCTACATGTTACAAGATGCACAGGAGGAAGAGACAGCCACCAGGCTCTACCACAGCGGATATTTTTTGGCTGGAGGTTGCTGGCAGCCTGTTCCCTCCTTCTGAAGGTAGCAGGATTGTTCAAGAGAGTGCTGGTTGTGGAGGTTGCCAGTCCAGCAAGCTCTCCTCCTTTCTAGACTCAGAAAAAATGCAGGGAGATACTTTTGATGACGCAGGTCTCCTTTAGGAGATAGCCAAATCCTTCTGTTTAACAAGCCTTCCTAATCCAGCTAGCCAGATTTGCTTTCTTCTGTTGCATAAAATGGACCCTTTTCACTCTGAACCTTGTTTTGAACTGAATTCAGCATAAACTCAAAACAACATTATTTGATGGGATTAATAATTTAAAAAGGGATCTATTTTCTGTTACAACATTAAAATTCCAAATAACTCCCAGCCACCTCTTCAGCTGGGATCCCCTGGTTGATTTAAAGGTCCTGGGGCTCCCAGCCACAGCCAGTGCCCCAGGGCCTTTAAATCTTGAGAGGCCACGCCTCTTCTGGATGAGGCCACGCCCCCCTCAGGACTCCGGCAGTACCGGTAAGTCCTGTAAATTACTTTCACCCCTGGTAGAGTGGCCCGTTAACACTTCTGAAGTCACAGGACAAAAAGAGGGTTTAGTGTGTTACAGATAGTTGTAATAAGCCATAAATCAAGTGCCTCTGTTCGGTCCATGATGTAACTAGCAGAGCAATGAATTTAAGCTCCCAGGCTCATCTTTTGAAAGTATTGTACAGGTTTCCTTTGAAGATGAGGACTGATACATCAGATAGGGAGTGATCGCTTTGTGAAACATGGTCACCCACAGGTGATAAGGTGTTTTTGTCTTTTATTATTTTCTTGTGTGAGTTAATTCGAGAGAGTAGAGAGTGCCTGGTTTTACCCACGTAATTGTTCTCTGGGCATTTAGTGCACTGGATGAGGTACACCACACAGTGTGATAGGCATGCTGTGTTTATTATTGTAGCAGTGGAGATATATCTGAGGGTAGGTCCATACTTACCCGCCGGGTCGACGCGGAGAGTTCGACTTCTCGGAGTTCGAACTATCTCGTCTAATCTAGACGCGATAGTTCGAACTCCGAACGCCTCCCGTCGACTCCGGAACTCCACCACCGCGAACGGCGGTGGCGGAGTCGACGGGGGAGCCGCGGAGTTCGATCCCGCGGCGTCTGGACAGGTAGGAAATTCAAACTAAGGTAGTTCAACTTCAGCTACGCTATTCGCGTAGCTGAAGTCGCGTACCTTAGTTCGACACCCCCCCCCCCCCGTAGTGTAGACCAGGCCTGAGATTTTGCAGGCAGGGTCTGGTGCTGTGTCCATTTGTTATGCATAGTGGCATAGATACCGACTCCATGGGTGCTCCAGGGCTAAGCAACCACCGGCAGCCAGCTCCTCCCCCTCCCCACAGAGCCTCCAACCTATCAGTGGCCCTGCTAATCAACTCCTCCCCCTCCCTCCCAGTGCCTCCCACCTGCCACAATCAGCTGTTCTGCAGAGTGCAGGAGGTGCTATGGGGAGGGGGTGGAAGTGGGGGTGGAGCCTGAGGCAAAGTGGGGGTTGGGCACCCCGGGGGCAAGGAGAAAGCTGGTACCTGTGCACTGTGGTACCCTACTGGCAGGACCATCCTTAAGCATACCTGAAAATTTGGGGTACCCCTGGGTCTTAGTGTCCAACCTTCTGCCTCTTCCTATCCCTGTTCTGACCCTTCCTGCAGGCTCCCACAGCTGGCTGCTGCAGCCTGGTGACTCTTACTCCAGAGGGGATCTAGTAACTTAAAGCCTCCAGCCTGCCAGACCTATTAGCACAACATTGAAACTATTAAAGAGCCATTCAAGGGGTAATGAAGCCATTTAACAGGCACTTGCCAACCCCCAGGTATGTACTGTCAGTTTCTGAATGTACTGACAAAAACAGCTGTGCATGCCTGTAATATTTACTCAGAACATGTTAGTCTACAGGACCTTAGTTTAAAATTTGCTTTAAAAATATTTCATTACTGTCTTGCTGAAGATGATAAAATCACCTCTCTAAAAAATCCTTGAGGAGGGCCCTTACAGAGACCACCCCCCTTTCCTGCCAGATAGCTGGACAACCGAGTTTCCCTTTCTTTACTTCTATTTGATGAACTAGTTTTAAGAGAACCCTCTAGCAAAGTCAGTACCTTAGTAAGATATAAAATCCTTTGTTATGCCTAAAATCTTTGGAAACATATTTTTTAAAGTTGGTGAAATTTCATAAACATGTGTATTGTTATGGAGATCACACACACTAGTGTTCCCTTTTTCTAAAAGCAATGAACACTGGTGTGAACACACTAAACCTTTGTGACTGATTAATTTAAAATAATGTCTTTGTTTCAGTGAGTTAAATATGTAGTAATCTGGAATGATTAATATATGAAGGCTTAAGAGTACATTTAAAATATAAAATCAGCTTAGAAATACTGATTAAGAAAATGTGAAACAGAGAAGAGCTGCATCATGTATTCCATAATATTTAATGTTGTATTCAGCAAGACAGCTGACTTGCCCTTACTACGAAGTTTTTGCAAATAAATCTCTGACAAACTTCAGGGTATATCAAAAAACCCGTGACTGACATTTTTTATTCCCAAGTTTAGTGCTTTTAATTAGGTACCTTCTGCATGTCCAGTCTTCATCTTCTGGCATGCAGTGGAAAACATGTTCCATTTTCTTTAGAAAGAAATTGCAGAAGAGTGTTTTTTTTTTCAAATGTCATTTGCTTCATTTGGATTCAGGGATTTGGCTGGGAAGGGGGTGAGCAGGGTGGGGAAGGGAAGAGAGGAAGGAGACAGTGGGGAGAGGGCGGACCCTGGGCAGAGTGGGGCGCAGCAGGAGTGGAGTATGGGCGTGGCCACAGGTAGGCTGGGGAGCTAGCCTCCCCAAACGGCAGCCTCACCCACCGCCCATGACAGCAGGTAAGAGCGGGTCGGCTTCCGCACACCCAGTGTGCAGTCTCCTTAGGCAGGGGCTGTATTCACAGAGCCGAAAGCGTCAGCACCATGCATTCTGCATGAGGGAGAGGGTACGGGGATCCCTGCGGCGAACTGTGACTCTCTCCCTCAGGATCTTTCTGTCAGAGTCTGTCAACCTCCTTCCAGAATGGCTGCTGTGTGTCAGTCTCTTCTGGCCCCTCCCCTGCTGCCATCCACAAAGCTCAAAGAAAACCCAGAGGAAGAATTGTCTTGAAAGAGTAAACCCTTTCAAAGCTTACATGTACATGGGAACTTTGTGAAGGCTGAAATCATGAGTCCACAACCCATTTTTGAGAACCACTAAAGATAATGTTGATCATTAGGGATTATTATTATTTGTTTGTTAAGCACTCATAGCGTACCCAATTCTTATTTATTTATTGTGTCCCAGTAGCACCCACAATTTGCTAGGCACTGCTCACACACACAGGAAGACACAGCCAATGTCCCAAAAGCTTAGTATCTAAGGTTCCAACCCTCCAGACACGTGAGCATGTGCTCAACTTCACACATTGAATTTAATGGGGTTTGTCTCGTGCATAAAGCTAAGTATATGCTCAAATGTTTGTGGGATCGAGGCCTAAGAACATAAGCAACAGAACAAGGGGTGGAGGAAAAGGATCCGCTCAAAATAAGTACAATTTGTATATAGTTCATACTTTTAAAAATATCTGCTATAGCTGTGGTTTTTCAACAATGATTTTGGGTGCATCAGTTTTGGGGTGCCCAACTAGAGATATCTTAAAGTAGCTGGATTTCCAAAAGGTAGGCACTCAGCACATTTCTCGAGCTGGTCACCCCAAAACTGAGATGCCCTGACTCACTAATCACTGTTGAAAGACTTGTCCTTTAATTTTAAAAATTAAATTAACACATATCAGCTGAACCCAGCATGCCAACATTCTCTCCATTATTAATTGGCCAGATTCTAGCAGGCATCACAGAAAAACTGGGTCTGGAGGAAGAATATGAAGGAGCATAGAATAGTGCCTTACAGATCAGTTTCAGCAGGGCATTCCATGCACATGGGGTAGTGAAAAAGAAGAAGGCGTGGGACGTTTGTGTGATGCTGATAAATGTGAGGACGAGGCTGGCACCAATGGCAGAGCTAAGGAGGCTGGGGTGATATGATAAGAGACAAGTGTGGATAAGTAGGAAGGGGTGGGGTTGTGATGGGCCTTGAAACTGAGGACAAGAAGCTTGTAATTGATGTGGTGAAATGGGGAAGCAGCTGGAGAGATTTAAAAGAGTGGGGTGAAATGATCAAGGCAAAGGGACTAAAGGCAGGGCCAGAGAGAAATCCCTAATGATCTCCAAACACATGTATAAACCGACCATCTTCTAAAAAGAGTCTGAAACCATCCATTCCAACTGAGGCCTGGGTGACTCCCCAAAAGTCATTCTTTTCATTGGCACTCTTGCCTGCTGGCTGCATTTCTGACACTAATGCTTTCATGGGCAGACAAGAAACTTGTCCAATATGACAACAGCAAGGAGACCTACCAAAAGCCAAAGCAATAAATAACAGCTTGTTTGCAGAGTGAACTTTTCCTATGCCTTTTGGAGTGTAGAAGCCCACTAGAACAGCTGTCTTACATGGGCCAAGGGACTGAAAGGCAGGGCTTGAAGCCAAATATTCAGGTATTCTAATTCAAGCTGTACTGCTGCCTTGCTCTATTGCCTTGGGCAAATCACAGGCAGTCAGTTTTTCAGATGCATCTACTAAGTTTAGCCACCTTCATTTTTGGGGTGTCCAGCTTGAGCCATCTAACAGCAACATTTTCAAAAGAGTTCAGCAGCACCAAGTAGCTCCAATCTAGACACCTAAGTAAGTGTCTGGATTTGCAAAAACACTCAGCACCCTGCAGTCTCCATGGTTCTATTGGTTACTGGCAATGCTGAAAATCTGGCCACTTCATTTAGGTGCTGAGATGGGAGCTGAGCTGTTTGGAAAATACAGCTCCCAATTGTGGATACTCCGTACTTTGGAAAAATGTCTCCCTGGACCTAATTTTCATGGATGCTGGGGGTCTGCAGCTTGCTAGAAATCTTGAACACCCCTGAAAATCAAAATCAAAGCATCTCAAGTTGGAAACCTGAAAACGGAGGCACACAAAATTAGTGAATGTATCTGAAAACATTGCCCTTTTATGTCTGTCTGTTTTTCCAGGGATGTTGTGGAAATTAATTAATGTTAAATTTTCAGAAGCACCCAGCTGACTTAGACTCCTAGGTCCCATTTTCAAAAGTGAATTGAAGGGAGTTAAGTGCCTAAATACCTTTAAAAATCTTGGCTGAAGGCACTTAGGAACCTAAATCTTATTGAAAGTCAGTGGAATTTAGGCTTCTAATTTATTCCCAGATTACTTTTGAAAATGGGAATTAGGCTCCTAAGTGATGTAGATGCTTTTGAAAATGTTACCCAATGTTTGTTCAGTACTTTGAAAATGTACAGAGCAAAATATAGTCTATGTACTATTGTGAATTTGCAAAAACAAGCACTGGAAATGAGAGGGGATTTTTTGTTTTGTTTTGTTTTTTAGATAATCTTCCTTAATTCAGGACTTGAGCAGCAGCTTTTAACTGAAACCCAACAGAATGCACCAGCAGTAGGAAAAGAGCATTGAAGCAAGATAGGTGAATAGCCTGTGACCTCTCTGGACTCAGGATGGAGTTTGCAGGAGCCATCTTGAGAGGAAAGAGAGCAGTTCCAAAGCAGCCACACCAAACTCTGGCTGCAACAAACCCCTGACCTGGGGAAAACTAGTCCTGCTATCAGGAAGAGAGCAGCAGTCACACTGGGTCCCAGCCTGAGAGGAACGTGTCAGCTAGCAAATGCAGACCTGCAAGATGACCTTTCACCATCATTTCTATCGCTAATGCTAAGAGGAGCTGACCAGGAGATCTGCACCTGTCTAGTTTCAGAGAAGAAAAGCTGCAGCCATCCTCTAGCCCAGAGCAGCAACACACATGCCTGTTCCTGAAGGCTCCACCAGCCAAATTACTGTGTTCCAGAAGGGCCAGTGTCCTGGTAGGTGACCAGACTCATTGACTCATCCACCTGACCTGGAGGCCTAATCTGGATAAGTGTAAGCAGTTCCAGAGGCACACCTCTGCAACTCCTTTCTGAGCTAGAACAGGGTATTAGATAGACTCTTGGACAACATGTATGCAGACTGTGGGCTTCAGACGCCACTGTCTTTTGTCTTGTGTTGTCACCAACACTTTTACAAGTTTAGTGTAAAACGCTACCACATGGGAATGGCTGTACACTCATTCTGCACAGGCGTAAATGATTAGGTGAGATGCAAGTCAGTGATGAATTGAGCCTTATGTACTCCATGGGCCAGATTCTTGGCTGTTGTAAATCAGCCTAGTTCCTTTTATGGCAATGGAGCACCTGAGACTCCAACTTCGTATTTCTGCTACTACACTTCTGTTATGAAGACCCATTGCAGGCAGCAGCTTTGGCTTCCTGAGCTCTGTTGTAGGCCGTTTTTGTCACATGACTTAGGGGTCTATGATCTCTGTTTTTTCTGCTAATTTATCTCCTGGAGCTTTCTACAAATAACAGCAAAAGATCTCCAGGTCCCTCTGCTTCTGTTGATGGTGGAGGTAGAGGGGGGCAAGGGTGTCTAACAAATACATAATTTTCTTCTCACTTCATTGTTCTCTCTCCATCTGAAATGGCAGGTGTGCTGAGCAGGAATGGTGTGTGAATCGATTTGGAGGCAATCAGTGACACAGCAGCTGGCCAGAGCCGAACACCAAGTCATCGATCGGCTCCAAATCAATTTGCACACCGCTCCTGCTCACGTTACCTGCCATTTCAGACAAAGAGGGAACAGTGAAGTGAGAAGAAAATTGCACAAAAGTACACTGGGACCTTTCTAAATAATCTGAGAGGTCACTTACTAGCCACCCTTCCCTTCTTGTACGTGTGTCTATACTATAGATGAAAGTATGTGATGGGGCTATATTGCTATGCCTTGTTCCATGGCTTAGATGCTATTGAAAGGGAACACAAGGCACTGGGAGAAACACTGATGACTAGCAGATAGCCTGGATAAGACACACTGGGCTGGATTCTCTGTTGCCTTGCACCTTCTGTATTAGCTAGTTACACTAGTGCAAAGTGGGTATAAGGCTCTGCCATTCTCAGCTGCTCAGGTGTAAACAACGACCCGAGGTGACAGACAGTGGAGAATCAGGCCCTTTAGTTTGTGAACACACTTATCAGTGAACTGGTTTTTGTATGTTTTAATAATACAGATGTTGTGCATGCCTGGAAGGCCTTCCATCTGCAGATGTCAATGTGCTTTATAAGCATCCATGAATTAAGACTCCCAGCACTCATGTCAGGTAGAAGGGAGTTATTACCCCCAGTAACAAGATGTGTGTCAAGCATAATTGCTTTGTCACTTTGGTTTGATGGTGCTTTCCCTTTCCCCTTCCTTTGTACGTATCTTCCCATCTAATTTGGACTATAGACTCTTTTGAGCACGGACCTTGGTCCCAATTCATTCCCCGATCCAGTGCAGGGACCAAAGGAGGCAGCTTGTGCTTCCCTATCCTGAGGTACCATTGGCCGGTCTGGCCCGGGCACAGGTCAGAATTGCCATGAAGGATACCCTAACCTGTGCCCCAGTTATCAGGGCTCTATGGGCCTTGCAGCAGCTAATGAATACCTGAGGCATAGGAACACCCAGGGCACATACTGAATGTCCCCTTTCCCAGAGGCTCTTGCACTGGGGCACAGCTGCATCATGCACTGTGGGTATTTATGTGGGGGAGTTTAGCCAGTGCAAAATGATCATAGGGTAGCCATGAATTAGGCACCCTATCTTCATCCATGCCTGCACAGCACCAAAGTGTCAATGCACAGCAATGTCCATAAACTGCCATAGACAACAATATGAATAATTATTTTACTGATCAGGAAAGTGAGGCACTGCATGATTGAGTAAATTGCCCAAAGTCATATTGCAAGTCAATGCCATATCTTGACTCAACACTTAATCACATTTAATCACTGGATCATGCTGCCTCTCTTCTTAATAAAATAAAACGATGTAGATAGCATACAGCTAAATACATTTGAAAGATGCAGTGGAAGCTAGGATAGGGGCTCTTTATTTGTTCTGCTGCAGTTCAGGACATGGTGAGTGCATAAACAGAGCAGAGAGCTGCATTCCTTGCATTGCTTTGGGGGTTAGCAACTGAACTAGGCAAAATGAAAAACACTGAACACAGGTCCTGCCAGGTTCAGTAGAAGAAGAACTAGTTTTCAACTACTTTATTATTCACTAATTATTAATGCAAGGATTGACTACATGCTTATCTGTTTACAGTGGGTTAGATTGCAGATAGTCCTAAAGCAGAAGGAAGGAAGGAACGAAGGAAGGGTTCTCCACCTCACCCTTTGCACAGGACTCTTACATCACTTAGATTGTGAACTCTTCGAGGCAGGGATCTTATGTTCTTATGAACGGCCATACTGGGTCAGACCAAAGGTCCATCAAGCCCAGTATCCTGTCCTCTGACAGTGGCCAATGGAAGGTGCCCCAAAGGGAATGAACAGACAGGTTATCATAGAATCCTTTGTGGGGAGGGATAGCTCAGTGGTTTGAGCATTGGCCTGCTAAACCCAGGGTTGTGAGCTCAATCCTTGAGGGGCCATTTACAGACTGGGGTTTAAAAAAAAAAAAAAAAAAAAATCTGGGGATTTGTCCTGCTTTGAGCAACAGGTTGGACTGGATGATCTCCTGAGGTCCCTTCCAGCCTTGATAGTCTATGATTGTATATTCCAAATCTGCAGTTTGGATGACTATCAAGTGATCCATGCCCTGTCACCCAATCCCAGCTTCTGGCAAACAGAGGCTAGGGACACAATTCCTGGCTATTAACCATTGATGGACCTATTTTCCATGAATCTGTCTAGCTCCCTTTTGAACACCATTATAGTATTTGCCTTCACAACACCCGCTGGCAAGGAGTTCCAGAGGTTAACAGTGCATTGTGTGAAAAAATACTTTCTTGTGTTTGTTTTAAACTTGCTGCCTATTAATTTCATTTGGTAACCCCTGATTCTTGTGTTATGAAAAGAAGTAAATAACACTTCCTTGTTCACTTTCTCCACCCCACTCATGATTTTATAGACCTCTATCATGTCCCTCCTTAGTAGCCTCTTTTCCAAGCTGAAAATTCCCAGTTTTATTCATCTCTCCTCATACGGAAGCTGTTCTATACCCCTAATCATTTTTGTTGCCCTTTTCTGAACCTTTTCCAATTCCAATATATCTTTTTTGAGAGGGGAAAACCATATCTGCATGCAGTGTTCAAGGTGTGGGTGTACCAGGGATTTATATAGAGGCAATTTGATATTTTCTGTCTTATCTATCGCTTTCTTGATGATTCCCAACATTCTGTTTGCTTTTTTGACTGCCACTGCACATTGAGTGGATGTACTCAGAGAACTATCCACAATGACTCCAAGATCTCTTTCTTGAGGGGTAACAGCTAATTTAGACCCCATCATTGTATATGTATAGTTAGGATTATGCTTTCTGACGTGCATTACTTTGCATTTATCAACATTAAATTTCATCTGCCATTTTGTCACCCAGTCACTCAGTTTTGTGAGATCCTTTTGTAGCTCTTCACAGTCTGCCTGGGACTTAACTATCTTGAGTAGTTTTGTATCATCTGCAAATTTTGCCACCTCACTGTTTACCCCTTTTTCCAGATTGTTTATGAATATGCTAAATAGGACTGGGCCCAGTACAGATCCCAGTTTGCCTGGTACTGAAGTGAGGCTTACTGGCCTGTAGTTGCCAGGGTCACCTCTGGAGCCCTTTTTTAAATTTGGTGTCACATTAGCTATCCTCCAGTCATTTGGTACAGAAGATGATTTAAATGATAGGTTACAGATGACAGTTAGTAGTACTGCAATTTCACATTTGAGTTCCTTCAGAAGTCTTGGGTGAATGCCATCAGGGCCTGGAGACTTATTACTGTTTAGTTTATCAATTTGTTCCAAAACCTCCTCCTAATGACACCTCATTGGGATAGTTCCTCAGATCGGTCACCCAAAAAGAATGGCTCAGGTTTGGGAATCTCCCTCACATCCTCAGCAGTGAAGACTGATGCAAAGAATTCATTTAGTTTCTTCGCAATGGCCTTATTGTCTTTGAGTGCTCCTTTAGTAACTCGATCATCCAGTGGCCCCACTGCTTGTTTAGCAGGCTTTCTGCTTCTGATGTATTTAAAAAAAAATGTTATTACTTTTGGAGTCTTTGGCTAGCTGTTCTTCAAATTCTTTTTTGGTCTTTCTAATTATATTTTTACACTTCATTTGCCAGAGTTTATGCTCTTTTCTATTTTCCTCATTAGGATTTATCTTCCACTTTTTAAAGGATGCCTTTTTGCCTCTCACTGCTTCTTTTACTTTGTTGTTTAACCATAGTGGCTCTTTTTTGGTTCTCTGACTATGTTTTTTAATTTGGGGTATACATTTAAGTTGAGCCTCTATTATGGTGTCTTTAAAAAGTTTCCATGCAGCTTGCAAAGACCATCTTTGTTTTGAGCACCTAGCACAATGGGGACCTGGTCCATGCCTAGGGCTCCTAATTCATCATAATTAGTAACAGCTCTGGGGCTCAAGAGAGCACAGGGTCTGCATGTCAGATGCTCCCCCTGAGAGAAAGTGGACAAATGGAACCATGCAAATAGTTAGCTGGTTTAACCTTAGAGTGGGATCTTGCAAATTATTATATCCCCTGTCGATGCAATAGGGACGTGTGTGTCTGTGAGACACAGTGCCTCTGGTGTTCTCCCCGAGGTGGTGCACTTTCACCTCATACTGTGGGCTCTGCATGCAAGCACAAAGTAGCCAAGTAGTTGCAATTTAGTCTACATATTTTTTGTGTACCTTATCAACCTTTACATGTGCTGGAGGCTTTGCACTTGTACACTGGGCATGCACTAAAAGGTGCCCATGTCTGGGATTCTAAAATACATTTCAGTCCATCTTTAAAGGGACATAACAGGTCATTTCAAATTTGTGGCTATCAAAAATAATTGCGGAAGTCAAAATGTCATCATTTCTCTGGGAGTATTAAAAACACAAAGGCCATGGTGGCGAGGGTGGAAAAAGAGCTGGCTGATGGAGTGCTTTACTCATCTGACACGTGCTGATGCTTTTCATCCACCCCCATTAATCTCAGACCTGTGGATCTTGCCTACCCAGACTCGATTTTAGCTGTTACTATGAAAGTAGCCTCCCCTTTTGAGGAGTATATAGGAGGGGAACTTGATTGCTCAGAGGATTGCTGATGGGCTATTGGGCTTTCAGAACCAACCTTAGCATTTTGCGTGGGCCTGCACAATAATTTTTCCAGCATAAGAGATTCCTGCTCACTGTAATCACATCACTATGTATAGGGCTGGCCTGGAGAACCTGGAGAGGGTTAGTGAGATGATTCTTTTGGGTTGTAAAAAATGTAATTGACTCACTGTAGACATGAAAATGTGTATGTGTGTGTGTGTATCTCTTTAAATGCACTTCTCAGTATGCACACAGCCGAGAGTTGCCAACTTTCTAATAGCAGAAAACCCCACCCCCTGTCCTACCCCTTCTCCAAGGCCCTATCCCTCACTCACTCCATCCATTCTCGCTCCCTCACTCACTGTCCCCCACCCTTGCTCACTCGCTCATTTTCACTGGGCTGGGGCAGGGGATTGGGGTAAGGGAGGGGGTGAAGGCTCCAGCTTAGGGTGAGGGCTCTGGGGTGGAGCTGGGGACGAGGGGTTTCAGGTGCAGGAAGGGGCTCCAGTTTGAGGCTGAGGGGGGTTGGAGTGGGGCTCTAGGCTGGTGCAGGAGATTAGGGTGTGGGAGGGAGTACGGGCTCTGGGGGTGGGGGCAGAAATGAGAGACTCAGGGTGCAGGAGGAAGCTCCAGGCAGGGGCATGGGGCTGGGCCACGGGACGGGGATGGGCTGTGGGCTCTGGGAAGGAGTTTGGGTTTGGGAGGGATTCTGAGCTCGGGCAGGGGTTGGGGCAGGGGATTGGGAGTGGTTGAGGGCTTGGGGTGTGGGATCTGGGTGGCGCTGACCTCAGGCAGCTCCCAGGAAGCAGCCAGCATGTCTAGCTCCTAGGCAGAGGCACAGCCAGGAGACTCTGCATGCTCCCCCCACAGCAGGTGCCACACCCATAGCTCTCATTGGCTGCGGTTCCTGGCCAATGGGAGCTGCAGAGCTGGCACTTGGGGCAGGGGCAGCGCGCAGAGCCCCTGTGACCTCCCCTCCACCTAGGAGATGGACATGTTGGCTGCTTCCTGGGAGCCACATGGAGCAGGCAGGGAGCCTGCCTGCCCCCCTCTGCCGCCAACTGGACTTTTAATGGCCTGGTCAGCGGTGCTGACTGGAACCACCAGGGTCTCTTTTCAACCGGGTGTTTCGGTCGAAAACTGGACACCTGGCAACCCTAACACAGCCTCCTGCTGTGGAACTGGAGCCCAGCTGCCTGTGCTGGAGTCCCACACAGTTGCAAATGTTTTTTAAAAAGATTTGAAAGGGACAGTTGTCTGATAAATTGATGGTTGGGGCAGGGGCGGCTCTATGTATTTTGCCGCCCCAAGCACTGCAGTCAGGCGGCTTTTGGCAGCGTGCCTGCGGGAGGTCCGCCAGTAACGCGGATTCAGTGGCATGCCTGCGCGGGAGGCCTGCCGGTCCCGCGCCTTCGGTGTACTCGCTGCCGAATTGCCGCCAAAGCCGTGGGACCAGCGGACCTCCTGCAGGCATGCCACCGAAGGCAGCCTGACTGCCACCCTCACGCGACCACCAGGCTGCCCCCTTGCGGCTTGCCGCCCCAAGCACACGCTTGCTGCGCTGGTGTCAGGAGCTGCCCCTGGTTGGGGGACACTAGGCCCCTAGCTGGTGACCTGTTATGTGCATTCTGATGATGTCTACCCCTCTTTATTTTTTCATTCATAGGGTTTCTATGACATTCTTCCCCATAGTATCTGAGCACATAACAAACACTGATGGATTTAGCTTGGCAACACCCATGTGAGATGAAGAAGAATTATAATACCTACTGTGTAGATGGGAATCTGAGACAGAGAGAACAATTAAGAGCCTGTTCCTGCTCTCGTGAAATCAGTGTCAAAATTCCCATTGGCATCTAAAAAACAGAATCAAGCCCCTAGTGACTTGCCTGAAGTCACACAGGAAATCAGTGGCAGAGGCAGGAACAGAACTAGCTATATCTCTGGGTTCTTACAGTGGCACTCATCACTGTAGTAGCGGAGTGCCTTGCAAGAGCAAGAACAACCGTCTCTCTCTCTCTCTTTTATGTCCTTGCTGCCAACATTAGGTTGTTAAGATTTGTTTAATGGGATTTGAGAGACCTGGGTTCTCTTCCCCACTCTGTCACTGGCCTGATGGGTGACTTTGGGCAAGTCACTTCCCTTCTCTGTGACTCAGTTCCCCAAGCTGTAAAACAGGGAGAAGGATACTGACCTCCTTTCTAAAGCACATTGATGAAAAGTGATATACAGGAGCTAGGTATTATTCTTAATGATTATGGAATGTAAAAGTGTTGGTGTCAAGAAGAGTGCAATTCTTGGGCTAACAAGTGAGTCCTGCATTTAGCTTGGAAAGTGGGCAGATTAAGGGTCATTTTTGTTCCATTTGCTAGTAATTTCCATAGTCTTGCTCCAGCAACAGGGAAGCTAAGGCAAAAATCTTACTGTCTTGACGAAGGTCACTGAGGGAGCTGGTGTTAGAACCAGGATTAGGAGTCCCTTGTTCTGGATTGTATCCACTAGACTATACTGACTCTAATGATAGTGAGCTGTGCTTCCTAGTGACTGAGCTCATATTGACTGCTGGGCATTGGAACCTAGCCAACTGACTGGGAGGGAGTTTACTTGGCCATAGTGCTATCAGCAGTAGTCTTAATGGCTGTGAACTGATCTGGTTCTTGGATCCTCCTCAGAAATTAAGGACATTTTCATAGACTCCAAAAGCCAGGCTTGGGCTTGGGCATCTGTTAGGAATCAGTTGTGGTCTTTAGGCAAACCAGTATCAGATTTTCAACCCTTGTGATGCCAGTGTATGTTTTCAAGGCTGGCTTTGTGAGGAAAAAGGCAGCTGATGTACCTTTTTAGAATTAAAGCTTTACACTCCCAGGCTCCTCCTGAATTAAGGGGCACCAGAAATTATGGGTTTCATGAGGCTCAAAGGGTGGTTTGAACAAGGTGCTAAGAACTGACACTTGTTACCTCTGACACTGTGCAGTGTCCAAGCCACAAAACCAACCCCACACTTAGCTCTTGTTGGTAGTTTAAGCAGAGGATGCAGCTTTAACAGGGAAAAGCTATTCACTCTTAGATGAGCTCTCTCTGGGTCAGCATTGAACTGTATTGGTTGGATAGCATGGGGGAAGCTTGCATTGCTCATGTCTCTTTTGTACCTATGCCATTGATAAACAGAGGATTTCTTTTCCCAAGCCTTCAGGGAACCCATTTAAAAAAAACCCACAGAGGAAGGAGCGGGGGAAATATATATGGTAAACTAAGAAAGCTCAAATTCTGACTTTGGCCTCTAATTTCACCAGTTGGGAGCTGGTTCTTGCACACCCATTGGGGACCTCTGCAGATCCTTGACTCTGTGTCATTATCTCCGCCCCCCAGGGCCTCTCAGCTCAAATTGCCACATTTTGTTCTTCTTGATCAATTTGAGACTGACACAAAATGGAAATGCAATGCCACCTGACCCAGACATCTGATAATGGCTGGGAAAATTGTACATTCATGCCCATAACCATACTTACAAGATGCAAGGAAATGCAACTTAACCTGCCACAATCCCAATTATTTCTCACTCCTGCAATCTTGTAACCTGGCATGGGAGACTGTACTGATAGGTTTAACATTCTTACACATAACACATAAAGCCTTCTGTGCCCCAAGTAATCTGTTAGGACGAATCCAGAGGGATAATGGACTTCATGCAAGGGCCCCTATACAAATGTTCCCAGTGAAAGCCCCCACCATATCCAGAACCCCAAGTAATGAAGCTCCTGTGAGGTGTCCAAAGGCGAGGGACTCTGCTATGGTGGTGATGGGAATTTGGGCTTTGTTTGCTTTCTCCCTATGGAACTGGGCTTCGATTTGCTACAGCTACTGTTGGGCCATAACCAATTCTGCTTGCCTTACTAATGGCTTGTCTACACTGGGAAAGGAATCATGGGAGTTTGTGAGTTTGACTCCCATCCCAGAAATCCAATAGATTCCAGTAGGTATCCCACAGGGGGCTGCAAGAAAACCCCCAGAATACACTGAGTCTAGCCACAGCAATATTACACCATGGGATATCAGCCCAGAAAAAGCATAGAGCTGTGACTCACCCCAGGGAAATGGATTAAGTCAGCATAAACAAAGTGATGTGGCTGCACAGTTTCAGTATGGTTACACCAGTATAATTCCAGCAGAAAAACGTATATTGGAAATACTTTCCCTGGTAGATAACCCCGAAGGCTGGCTCTGCTTCTGAGAGTATTTATTCCCGCTCCCCCATCCTGATGCTGTCCTTGTTGTTAGAGGAACACTCCCCAAAGGTCAGAGTAGTATTTAAATGTCAGCTGCACACCAAATACCCGAACCCCGCAGTGACAGAGCTGTTTTGGGGCTAGAGCTTCAAAAGATCAGAGCTTTGATTTTGCCACCTAAATAAAAGTTGGTGCCTCAGTGGGGGCACAGCTGTTTTGGAAACCTGTCTCTTAATGTGTCTGCTTCTTTGTAAGTGTTTCTCTTCTGTTTCGCTTGAAGGATTTAGCCCAATTCCTCCCCCCTCCCACTCGCTGATTTTCCGAACCAGCCTCTGAGGATGCGGGGCTCGCTTGTTTCTTAAAGTAGCCGAGTTTTGAGGTCAACAGGTTCGGCGCCTGCCGTACTGGGATTTGTCCTCACGATGGCGCCAACTGCCTGCAGACGCCAAGCCAGCGGCGCTGAAAAAGCGGCTGCTGCCCTCCTCCCTCTCCCGGTGAGGCGGTCAAGCCTCCCCCGGGGAAGGCATTAGCCATTGTCACGCGCCTCGCTCCATGCGCTCAGCCGAGCTGGGCCTGGGCGAGCTGTGGCGGCCAGAGGGGGGCTCAGAACGCAGATCAGCTCAGCCCCCTCCCCAGGCTGGGACAGCTACAGGGGGAGAAGTGGGGGGTGGAGAAAAGGGGTGAAGGGCGGGAGAAGTGTGAGGAGAAAGGAAGGGGGGAGGACAGGAGGAAGGAGAAGTGTGCTTGGGGTTGGACAGGATTGACTGGGCACTGGGAATTAGTTGTTAGGATTTGTTACCTACCAGTAGCAGCATACAACAGTGTTTAACCTTCAGTTCTGTCCCAAGGAATGGCGAGCACAGGGTCTCTTAAGCAGAAATTATGTTAACCCGTTTGTGCCCAGAGCCCATGATCTCCTGGGTCAGTTTGGACTTGGGATGGGGGGTGGAAATACTCTGTCTTCATCTCCTCGCTATCACCCAGTCCCAACCACATTTACATATAACAACCACATTTACATAGCACCTCATCCCAAATACAAACCATAAGATCATCTCAATTCTTTTCTATTTATTTTAGACCCTACAAAAAAGTTGCAGAGCTGCCTCCTTGGTTTCCACCCTCCTCACCTACCTTTATGGGCTGAAGTCCCCTGGGTGGCAGCCCCAGCTTCTCATTCATCATCATAACAACCGTTTAGTGTAAAATTAACAACAACTTAACTACTGCAGCAATAAACGTGGCCCTGCATTACCGCAGATTGATGAGGATTACTTAGTTACAATCAGCCGGTGTGCCGACTGGAGAAATAAGGAAGAGTTTGCCAAATCGATGGAGTTCTTGCAAAGTTTAAGGCTTTATCTCCCCCTAATTGCACTGCTGATCCTCGTGTGTGTGGTTCCCCCCACCTAGAAAGTTTTGTTGAGACACACGTTGCTTTGCAAAAAGAACAAGACTAAAAATGATGACTCTGGTTTACCTAAATCTGCTTGTATGTGTATGTGCAACCTATTCTCTCCATAACCTCAATTCAGTTAGACTTGGAAGCTTCCCCCCTCCCTCCTCATTTAGTGCTTTGGGGGTTTAAATATGCTGTTTAACCTCATAAAGCATTTAAAAATGGGACCCTGAACACACTGAACATCAATTCTGAAACAATGCCGACAGAGAAAGAAGGAGGACAACAGACAAATTGTTCCAGAATCAAACTAATGCAATTGGGTTGGTATATATGCCTTTCATTTCCCATGTAAACTCAGAAATGCTCATCACAACAAACAAAAGACAAGGGGAAAATAGTTAAGCACACCTAGAGCTGCATCCAGACAAAAGAAGAAAGAGACTAAACAAACCCGAGGTTTTCTATTTCTCCCTGAGCCAAGTAATCCCTTTGATTACATCTAATACCTGCCAAAACCCAGATGGTATGCCCACCCATCTCACAGTGTGATAATGCCACATTGTGAAATCTACCCATTAATATTAATTGTCAGCTAGAGAATCTGTCTGAACTACTAAAGCTTGAGATTGCCTTGAGAAAGCAGGGCATGATTTAGCAGGGATTTCAAGATAATTCTCATTCTTTCATTCGGTATCTCACATATGTAGAATGTTAAATAATAGCCCTAGAATGCCTTTCTAATTTCTGCAGATGTCTGCCTCTCGCAATCCTGGTCTTAAACTGCGGTACATTTGGGGTCTGCACTGGCTGACCAAAATATTACTTTGAATTGCTGTGGGCTTGCAGGCTACATGAATGCACAGTGTATGCCATAGAGAGAATTCTAACTCACTGCTTGAATTGGATGTGCCCTAGCATGCAATGTGTGACTCTTTCTTTTTATTTCTATCACTTTCCAAATACCCTCTCAATAATTGACTTGGTAATCCTTGAAATGCATTATAGAAACTCCTTTCCACCCTGATTTATTATACACTTCTTCAACTCCGGGTTTGAACCTGGGATAGGAAAAAGTGGGAGTACACAAGTGGGACTGCCAGTTCAGGAGACTCTGAGAAAATAAAGCAGCAAAGAGTCTTGTGGCACCTTATAGACTAACAGACGTTTGGGAGCATGAGCTTTCGTGGGTGAATACCCACTTCGTCGGATGCATGTATTCACCCATGAAAGCTCATGCTCCCAAACATCTGTTAATCTATAAGGTGCCACAAGACTCTGCTGCTTTTACAGATCCAGACTAACACGGCTACCCCTGTGATACTTGAGAAAATAAAGCCATCCCTGTATTGATTCTCTGAAGCAAAACCAAAAACCAAACAAACCAAAAAAAACACCCACTTAAAAGCCATACTAGCTCTTACTAGCTCATTGTATGCCTTGTTTTCAAAAGAAATCTGGCTAATCACATTAGATTGGCCGTAGCACTATTAACACAAACTAATTTTATCGCCTCATCCTATGGTAAAGAGGCAAAACTCCCAGGGAAAGGTACTGATCTCAATGGCTGCCGTGTAGATTTGCCAAAGGGAGTGAAGTGTATATTTAGGTATACATTTTAAGTGTATATATAGTTAGTGTATATTTGTTTCATTCAGGATCATCCCCCATGCAAAAGCCCTTGTCTCATTCTTTTACATCAAGCTGGACATGGTTCCCTCTGGAGCCCATGACTGGTGTTTCTGGGTCATTCAGAGCAGTGTTCCCTACTCCTCAGGATTGGACAGGCTGCTCTTAGCTCTTTCCAGCCCAGAAAACTCAGGACGGAGCACAAGATATATTTAGAATATTTGAAAATGCTTGTTACCTATCCAACAGATCAGCTGCTCCTGTGCTGTATGTATAGGGCCTGATTCTGCTCTCAGTTGTGCTGGTGTAAATCCAGAATAACATCACAGAAGTCAATGGAGTTGCATCAATGTAAAACAGGTGTGAGGTAAGAATAGGGCTCAAGGAACCTGCTTCTGCTGCCATTGAAGCCAACGGCAAGTAGGGTGACCAGACAGCAAGTGTGAAAAATCGGGACAGGGGTGAGGGGTAATAGGAGCCTATATAAGAAAAAGACCCAAAAATCGGGACTGTCCCTATAAAATCGGGACATCTGGTCACGCTAAGGGCAAGAGACCTATTGACTTCAGTGAGACCAAGACAGACTTATACTTAGGATTTCTGACTTGCAGTGTTTTGTGTGCATGTGTATTTTTGGCAATTGCAGGTTTACTCAAAAGGCTGCTTTTTTTGGCTGTTATTTTTGGGTCCAACTTCCCAGGGGCCAGCCGGATGACATTTCATGCTGCTTCTAATCAAATTTGTACCAGGAAGCAGTGTGAGTTGGAGTGGCATGAAGCTCAGCACTGAGAACAGAACTAGAAAGATGTGTGTTTGGGATTTTGAGGCATAAACAAATGTTTCCTAATCTGGACTGCAACTTGGTCAGGCGTGTACTGACAAGTGAATGTCGATATGAGTTGAAAACCAGAGGGCCCGACTGCAGCATAACCTGTAAATCCACATCTAGATAAACACACAGTGGTATGCAAAGCTACTGTCCATGGGAAAAAAGCTACTGCAGAAGTCAGCTCACAGAATCAAATCTTTTGAATATCACTCACCTATATTAAAAGTTATTAAACTGTCATTTGTGCTAATTACCTCCCACACTGTTGTTTAAATCAAATCTACTTTTTTGGGACTTTGCTGGCTTACAGTAGTTATGGGCCACAGCCTTTTCTCTCTTGAGAGGAACCGTTCTCCCAAATGCCTTGTGCAGAGGGCTCCACAGTGTTTGTGCCTACTCCTGCCTTCACAGAATGGGAAGCTGCACTTGCAGCCCGCACTTCTCCCTTCACTGAATCCCCATGGAGAGTCACCTGTGGGAACTGCCTGAGGGGAGTGGGGTGGCATTGCCTCTTATAACTGCCCGAGGAATCTTCAGGAAACTGCATACAGCTTAGAGAGAGCTTTCCTGCAGAGCACATTCTGCACCGTGAAACTAACCCCTACAGGGGCTTCTGGGGCAGTCACAGGCTGAGAGTCCAAACAGCATAGCTCCAAAAGCTGCAAAGCTGGTGGGGCAGCAGGATAGCCCTATGTCTCTGGCAGATTCTCCATGTCTGCACAGAACTTGAGGCATTCACAGGCCTTGGGGGCTGAACTCCGTACCACTTCCATTGGAATATGTGAAGGAAACATCACCATTTTCTCCCCCCAGAGCCTGTATCATGGGTTTTCCCAGAGTGGAAGGATATGAGTAGGGAATGAGACAATCTGGGCCTAAGATACCATTTTTATCTTTCTTCTTCTTCTTCGGCTATCCCTCGATGTGAGGATGATGTCTGCCACGCGGGTTCTTTGGTGGGGTTTTAAGTGGCTCAGGAGCCCAATTCGTGCCCTGCAGATTTTCCCACAGAAGTGACGTGTAATCTTGGAGGAGACGTAGTAGTTGGCTGGACTGTTGTGCCCTTTCTTTCCTCCTTTGTCGCTTCTCTGTCTCATGAGCATGTCTGTTCTCCTCAAAGTGAGCTGTGGCTTGGTATATGGCGTGGCGTATGGCAGTGGTTCTCAAACTTGGGCTGCCGCTTGTTCAGGCAAAGCCCCTGGTGGGCCAGGCCGGTTTGTTTACCTGCCGCATCCGCAGGTTTGACCGATCGCGGCTCCCATTGGCCGCGGTTCGCTGCTCCAGGCCAATGGGGGCTGCAGGAAGCAGGGCGGGCCAAGGGATGTGCTGGCCACCCTTCCTGTAGACCCCATTGGCCTGGAGCGGTGAACCGCAGCCAGTGGGAGCTGCAATTGGCTGAACCTGCAGATGCGGCAGGTAAACAAACTGGCTCAGCCCTCCGGGGGCTTTCCCTGAACAAGCGGCAGACCAAGTTTGAGAACCACTGGTGTATGGTGCACTGAGTCCTCCCAGTGTGTTTGGTTGATGCCTTCCTTTTTAAGGTGTACTTTCAATATGTCTTTGAAATACTTCCACTGCCCTCCACGAGCCCTTTTTCCCTGCCTTAACTGAGATAAGAGTACTTGCTTTGGGAGGCGAGTGTCAGGAATACCTACACGATGGCCAGCCCAGTGGAGCTGGTGTTTCATGACCCGCACTTCTATACTGCTGATGTTAGCTGCAGAGTGTGTCAGTCTTCCCAGCTGATCCTGTGAATCCTCCTGAGGCAGCGCTGCTGGAACCACTCCAGACGCTTAAGATGTCATCTGTAGGTTACCCAGGTCTCACACCCATAGAGAAGGGTGGGGATGACAACTGCCTTGTAAACCAAAATCTTGTTGCCTGTTTGCAGATCCCTATCATTGAAGATTAATTTGAGTAGTCTCCCAAAGGATGTGCCAGCAGAATGGATCCTGTATTCAATTTCAGTGTCAATGTTGGCTGTTTGGGAGAGGAGGCTGCCAAGATATGGAAAATGGTCCACATTTTCCAGGGGTTCTCCACTGATGGTGATTTGTGGAGTACGAAGAGTAGTTTGTGCAGATGAGGGCTGGTAGAGTACCTTGGTTTTCCCAATGTTGAGAGAGAGAGAGACCCAGGCTGTGATAGGCATCTGCAAAAAGATTTAGGGTACTTTGCAGGTTGGCCTCTGTGTATGCGAGAATGATGCAGTCATCTGCATACTGAAGGTCAGTGATGCCAATTCTCATGATCTTAGATTTTGTTTGGAGACGTCAGAGATTGAAGAGTTGACCATCCATATAAAACTCAATCCTGATTCCATCAGGAAGGTGGTCAGGGATGAGAATCAGGACCACGGCAAGGTAAATGGAGAAGAGTGTTGGAACAATGACACAGCCGTGCTTGACACCAGTGCGAATGATGAATGGTTCGGTGTCTGAGCCATTGCACAGAATGGTGGCAATCATCATGGAGTAGTCTTATGACGGAAATGAATTTCACCATTTTTATATGGCCCAAGTGATAGTGACCAAAAGTCATTGCTTTCTGCTAGTTGCGCAGTGGCTGATGTGAAATGTGTTTGGTGGTCTCAGTCCTGTTCCTAGAAGACAGATTTCCCCATCGCAAATGGAACTGATTGGCACTCCTATTGATGGTATCAGCAGAAACCCAAACAGTGAATGACCTACCTGGACTCTGGAGCATGGTTGGCAGATATAACCCACTGCCGGACACCTGGGCCATGGTGGCCCTGCACCTTCCCCTTGGCCCCTGCTGCCTACCTGCCACTGCTTGCCACGTCCCTCCTCCTTGGGGGTGGGGGAGTGAGGAGGGAATGCGGTGAGCCAGCGGTCGGCAGGAGGGTCATGCAGGGGAGTGAGGCGGCTCCGTGTGCTGGGGCTGGCTGGGCACGGAGGGGAGGCTGGCCGGATGTGGCTGGCTCGGGAAGGCTGGCGGCTCAGCTCGGCACTCGTGGGGCCAGAGTCTGTCCCATCCGGTGGGCAGCTCAGCATGGGGCTCGGCGTGGCTGGTGGCTCGGCCCAGCAGCTTGGGGGGGCTGTCGGCGTCGGCCTGGTGGTTCAGAGGGAGGGGTGGGTAGCGGATTGGTCCAGCATGGCTGGGACTGGACTGGCACTTGGGGGTGCAGGGGGTGGCCCAGCGTGGCTTAGGTGGGCAGGCTGCAGGGCTCCTCCAGTCATGGGGGGGCCCCTCGGGACTCCTCCTGTTATGGGGAGGGTTTGGGGCTCTGGCATGTGCGGGGGGGGGGCAGCGGGCTAGCCTTTCCAAAGCACGGGTTCACCCGCCGCCCATGCCCCGGAGGACCCTTTTTAGCCCCTAAGTGGGCCCTCTGGGACAGAATGGAGGCATGTTGGTGGGCCAGAGTGGGGAAGCTTGTGTTACTGCTGCCCATGTTACACCTGTTTCGAGAATAAACAGAGGACATCAGGCTATGCAGATATATATATTTGTCAGTCTGGCACCTGAGAAATAAATAAACTTAAAATGTATTGTGTGACTCCCATTACCGTAGTATCAGAGCACCTCAGAATTTTTAATGGCTTTATCTTCACAACACCCTTGTGAGGTGGGAGGGACAATTACTTCCATTTTACAGACAGGGAACACTAGCAGAGAGAGACTAAATGACTTGCCCAATATTACACAGGAAGTTTGTGGCAGAGCAGGGAATTTACTTTGGGTCTCCAGAATCCCAGGCTAGCACTGAGAACACTGGACCATCCTTCCCCTCCTTGTAGATAAAACAAAACAAAAACCCTGATTTTGATTCATAAAAGCCAAAGATTAACTCAAATTTCCTGAAGTTAATTTTTTACATTAAAAATGTGGCCTTAAAAATAGCCAGAATAAATGCATTTGAAAGTTTGTCTTAAAAGATACTCTCCTGGACTAAGACTTGCGTCTCCTCCTGGGGCATGGTTAGAGTTTATTAATAAACCTTTGAAAGATGGGGTCAGATATTGAGTTGGTGAAAACTGGTGTATAGTGGAGTGATGCTGATTTACACCGGATGAGAGTTGGATTTTAAAATGGAAACAATATCAGTGCAAACAAACCTTAGTTACTTGTGTCATGTGCATCCTCCTGCTTCTATATGTATTAAAAAATCTCCCAGAATTCTGAAATAAACATAAAAGTCTTAAGACGACATTTCTGTTTCTAAGCCTTCAAAAATCTAGTTAACCTGACACAGTTCAGTTTCCGAAACTGCATGTGTGACATGGCCTTAGTTAGTTGTAAAGCTTGGTATGATATAGTAAATATTGTATTCTGTGCCCTTGTTGAAGTGGGCTTTTTTCCTATTCAGTTTTTATTTCATGCTCAAGCAAACAAAAATCTCTGTTTTGCAGATATGTTTTTCACATGTTCTTCATGAAAAATATGGCGCGATGACCACTAAGGTCAAAACTGCAAACATAAATAGCTCCAATTTAACATTAGTAGTTAGTGAGCAAAATACCCCCAAAGTAAGAAAGCTGATAAAAAGAGAGTAGCGGTGTATTAAAGATGCATTATTTCGGGTTCTATGGTTATAATTTAGGCCTCACAACGAGGTCAGACTGATTTAATTCTCTCTCCAAAGGTCAATCCAAGGCCTGGCTGTACTAACCTCTGTGCTCTCCATCTGTCTGCACTTGAAGCCAGACACTTTCAATAGGTGATTGTGTGTTCATGACTGGCTACAAACAAATTGAAATACTCTCCAGGTCTAGGCCTTCTTAAGTGTTTACTTACAGTCAGTCCTCTCTGGAGTAATTGTTACCTACAGATCTCCACTGTCTAAGCTGGTGCCTGGAAATGCTGGTTAAATCAGAGGTTTCTTAATGTTACAATTGTTGATGAGTATTCAACTTTGTAAAGTCACCATTATAAAGTTGTATGTAGAATTTATTCTATGACCTTTGAAATGAGGGTTTTTTTTCACCCAGACAACAAGTAAAATTTAGTTAAATGAAAGAAAAACTTCTAAAGCACCCACTTTCTCCAAAATGAGGGAAAATGACAAAACAGATTTATAGACTTCTTTATTTGATGGCCCAGGTCTTTTGATAAGCAGAGGATTCTTCCAAAATAATTGTCAGGGCAAAATAAATATGTGATGTGGTGTCCGACAGTCATTCTCTTACTCCTTTTGCCCCATGCAAAACATTTCTGAATCTTCCTTTCAGTTTAAGTAGGAATCTGGTTTATTCAGTTGAATGTAACAACTTAGGAAATGCAGCCAGTGAATGCTTAGAACTTTCAAGAAAAATTTATCTTATTGATAAGGTGACACTCAGTGAATTACATTTGCTTTCATGGAGAGAAATGCCTATACAGTCAGTGGAAGATACACTTGAATTTCAGAAAGAGAGGGAACCTCTGTTTGTGTTCATGTGATTTGAACTAGACACATGGTATGAATTAACTGATCCTTAGTTTCAGATGCAAGTTATTATAAAAGATATAAAATGGTGTAAATAATTGAAAGTATGTTGCTAAAGAAGAAATCAATGCTTTCTCCCATGAGGTACTGCAAATATACCTCAGAGGCAGTATTTATAAACATGACTTTTCAGTAATAATGTTATATCACACACAAAAGTATATTTTTAAAAAACGGGGGGTGTTGTGGTCTGTGAGGTGGGGGAGGAAGGAAGGAGGCGGGTGTTGTTTTAAACCAATGAAATCCAAGCCAGGAAATTCTGAGTTTAGACTGAAAGTCTATATACTATAACTCATCCGATGTAGGCTTGACACTACCACACTCTCAAATGAACTCACACAGGAAAATGATAAAAGACAAAAACACCCTATCACCTGCGGGTGAACAGTTTTCACAAAGCGATCACTCTTTGTCTGACCTGTCCATCCTCATCCTCAAAGGAAACCGGCACAACATTCTCAAAAGACAAGCCTGGGAGCTTAAATTCATAACTTTGCTATGCACTAAAAATCATGGACTGAATAGAGACACTGGATTTATGGTTTATACAACAATCTGTAACCCACTAACAGCCCCTCCCACTCCTCCCATACCCCCTCATTTCTCCCCTATGAATGGAGAGGTCCCTTGAAATATGTGTTAACTACTTTTGCTAAACAACCTGCTCCACCCTGTATTTAGCTATGGCACTGTTTCCCAGACCTGAAAAAGAGCTCTGTGGCCATGTCTACACTACCACTCATGTCGGCAAAACTTATATTGGTCAGGGGTGTGAAAAAACCGTCCCCCTGAGTGACACAAGGTTCATCGGCATAAATGGTGCTACTGCTGCTCGTCAGGGTGGTTTGATGATGTCAGTGGGAGAGCTCTCTCCCACCGGCACAGAGCAGCTACACGAGCGATCTAACAAGGGCGCAGCTGCATTGGTATAGCTGTGCCACTGTAAGTTCGCTAGTGTAGACATGGCCTGTGTAGGATCGGAAGCTCGTCTGTCTCACCTACAAAGGTTGGTCCAATAAAAGATATTACCTCACCCACCTTGTCACCTGAATAGTTAAGGCTCACAGTACAGAACCGCACAAGCAACAGTATGGAAACAGAGTGGAATAATTTAAGGAGTTTCACATTTAACTTCGGGTTTTTTCCTGGCTTTTGTCTGTTTAAGCCAGACTCCGGAGGGCCCAATTCTTATCTCAAATGACATAGACTTTTTTTCTCATTTATCTTGTGCAATCAGCTATTGTCCATGTGTGTGATGTGTGCTCACAAATCTGAGATAGTATTTGGCTGTTGGTGCTGTTTCAATGGCATATTTTTTTTAAGTTAGTTTAACAAAATACTCTCCAGGCATTGTAAAAGCATTGAGAAGTTTGATATCACACATTCTTCACTCACTCTGTCTTGCACGTAATCTTACTGCAGCCCACATTGTAAAAAGTGCAAGTGCCCTCACCACTTTTGCACAAGCATAATGTTTTTCTCAAAATTCCTGATGCACATGCACCTAGGATTAGGTGTATGTCCTGATCCATGGGCATGCTATCGGGATAGTGGGAGTGCATTTTCAAAATATGGGCCTGTCTATTGCAACCCTTCAATTTTCAGATAAGACTACTTGTTGCTTTGTCCTTCAAGATTCCCCCCTCCCCCCATTTACCTTCTAAAAGACTCTGTGTAAGGCCAGCTTGTCTTTCCATTAAAAGGGGACCAAGACACTTTTTCCTCTGGAAGCCATTGTTTCTTCCTCTGGATCAGTCAGAAGGAATCACTGGAATCACAAGCCTCTTACCCCTGTGAGATAAACATGTTATCTCTGCAGGAGTCCTGGCTTCTGGTGGCTAAGGAAGCTGGGTCATGAACTCAGTTTCCCTGCATGGAACATACTGTTTAGAGCAATTATCTATTGTAGTTACAGACTTTTTAAAGCACATATTACAGAGACTCTTCCTTCTATAATTTTTTGTGTGCAAGTTTTTGTAAATGATGCCAAATGGACAGTCCTGGAGAATAGTGTCTTCTCTTTCTCCATACCACAGCTGAAGCAAAGGCAGCAGCAAATCATGTATGTTCACCGCACGGTGCCTCCAACCTGTCTTGGAGGGATCAACTGTGAGGTGAGAGTTGCCTCCTCCCTGAGATTGCCATCAAGGCTACCAGCTGGGATAGTGGGCTTGGTGATGTGGGCTCATCTCTGCTGCGGATTGGACTGACATTCCCAGGCCATGTTGCATAGAACACCCAATAGTCATCACATCAGATACCAGCAGCATTTAGTTGCTATTTGGGCAAAGAAATTTCAGGTCCAAACTGAATTTCTTTAAGGTTTACATATACTAGATTTGGGGTTTGGCTAATAACAGGGATGGGGCCTGCTCTTAAGTTCAGATCTGAACTTCCCAAAGTTTGGGGTTTTTCAAACCGCAGGCTTTTGTTTGGTCTCACCTTTAATTTGACCTGCTGATATAGAGGTCAAAGGCTATATACCCCATTATTGGTCCCCATAACTAGTCCTTCTTTGGCTTGATCCAAAGCCCACTGAAGTCAGTGGAAAGACTCATGTTTTCTTCAGATCATACCTTTTGGATGGTACTTTGGCTCATACCCTTAGTGACCTTTTAAATAACAGATTTTCCTTTAAAATGGTACCAGCTCTTTTTGGAGCAATTGTGGTCTATTGCTTGAATCCATACATAAGAGACTTTAAAATTCAAGCATTGGCATCTTTAGTGAACCCCTCTGAACCATCACAATCTCTCCTGTCAGGACAGAACAGTGTTCAGAATGCACATATAAGGAGATGTTATGCTCCATCATCATGTCAATACTGTAGCCATGCATGCACACCAAAATATCCATCCTGTATGCTTCCCTGCCCATCTTGTAACATCAACTACCATGCTTGGGCATGCACTCACAGTTGCCCAGTGGGTCTCAGACTTATTGATGCTGTGGAAAAGAGCCTCTTATACACATCTTCCATCCCAATGCCTCCTCTGTTCCAACAATAGTACTTGCTTATATCAAAAAGTAATATTAGGACATGCTGGAAACTATCTTCACTTTAATGTGATGTGTTCAGCTGCCTGGTTCAGAATTTCTTCTCTGGAAATCTACGTCTTGGCCTGAGTCACAGCCACCCGGAAGTATCATTGCTTCAAGGCTGACGAATGCTTTATCACTGTGACAGAAGCAGCTGCACAGACTACCCAGAAGTGTTCCATGGTCCACCAGTGGTTCACAGACCACAGTCTGAGAACTAGCTGAGAGGGGATGTGCACCTACATGGCTTTAGTCCTGACATGATACACTGTGCATGGATTTTTTGTGCATCTGCAGCAGCCCTGTGTGACTTCAATCAATCAATCAGCGGTTTTAATTGTCCCCCGCCATAAACACATGATCACTGAAATCATTAGTTTGCATTGTGGACCAATGGCCTGAAAAAATTCAGTTGTGGGGCAGGAGGGGAAGAGCACCATTTATGTTATAAGAGCACAAAGAAAAAATTATCTAAAGACAGTAAACTTCCATTTGGTTTTACATTCCTATAATTTTAAAAAGAACATAGTGATCACCCTCCCCCTCCCGCAAAAAACAACAACTAACTACAACTACCCTCTTAACAGCCTTGTGTTACTTAAATTAGAGGCTTTAGAATGGAAATACTGACCAAGTCTTATTGCAATAATACTGGTAAGCTTTGGTATGATAATCATAGAACTGGAAGGGACATTGAGAGGTCATTTAGTCCAGTCCCCTGCATTCATGGCAGGACTAATTATCTAGGTCATTCTTAACAGGTGTTTATCCAACCTGCTCTTAAAAGTCTCCAATGACGGAGATTCCATAACCTCCCCAGGCAATTTATTCCAATGTTTAACCACCCTGACAGTTAGGAAGTTTTTCCTAATGTCCAACCTAAACCTCCCTTGCTGCAATTTAAGCCCAGTGCTTCTTGTCTTATCCTCAGAGGTTAACATATTTGAAAACTGTTATCATGTCCCCTCTCTTTTCCAGACTAAACAAACCCAATTTTTTCAATCTTCCCTCACAGGTCATGTTTTCTAGACCTTTAATCATTTTTGTTGCTCTTCTCTGGACTCTCTCCAATTTTTCCACATCCTTCCTGAAACGTGGCACCCAGAACTGGACACAATACTCCAGCTGACGCCTAATCAGCACGGAGTTGAGTGGAAGAATTACTTCTCGTGTCTTGCTTACAACACTCCTGCTAATACATCCCAGAATGATGTTTGCTTTTTTTTGCAACAGTGTTACACTGTTGACTCATAGTTAGCTTATGGTCCATTATGACCCCCAGAACCCTTCTGACCCCCAGATCCCTTTCTGCAAAACTCCTTCCTAGGCAGTCATTTCCCATTTTGTATGTGTGCAACTGATTGTTCCTTCCTAAATGGAGTACATTGCATTTGTCCTTATTGAATTTCATCATATTTACTTCAGACCATTTCTACAGTTTGTCTAGATCATTTTGAATTTTAATCCTATCCTCCAAAGCACTTGCAACCCCTCCCAGCTGTTGTATTGTGGCAATTTCTGAATTAGGAAAAGACTGTTCAAAATACAGTGCTATGTCCTAGAGCTCATGTTTTGCCTTCACATTGCAAAACTCGAAAAGTAAAACAAAAATCTTTAAGCCTCATAAAAATGTTTCTCAGAATAGCAGTAAGTTCTTTCAGGAAAGTTTGCTTCATAGTGCACTCTTAGGGCCTTAAGAACTAGCTTAAGAGTTCAGGTTTACCTCATCCCAAGGTATGCATTATGCCCTTTGAAACAGAATTATCTTTTGCCATGAAAATGTGCAGCTACTTTTTGATCATTCAGTCATATCATTTTTTCGTATGTAAGACATGACAAGCTGCAGTATTCAAAATTCCACTAATGTATTTCATTTTTATTAGCTATGGAGGACAGGTGATTTGAATCTTAATACTATGGTGTGATATGGATGTGAACTGTAGAATGCATAGGTGTGTGTTGTCATACAGCCATTGCAACGAGTTCCCATATGCTGCATATAAATCTCGAGGTATTCGTTGTTACCTCGCAGTCCTGTTAGGGACATTCTTTGAAATAAAAATTTGAGGACATGGAGGGCAGGAAGAAGCCCATTTTTATGACATTTGTATTTGTAAGTTGTGCCAGTTTAGATCCTTTCTTCACTTATGTCTTATTTAAGTTTAAATGTTCTCCACCCAGCTACAAGGGACCAAGAGAATTGGCTCCAAAGGGAAACTGTTCCCCTCTTTTAATTTTTTAAATGGTGCAATTGGGAAGTAAATGTTAGAGAGTGGAAGTATCAGGAGGGCAACATCAGGGAGATGAGCACAACTAACGAGAGTATAAACTTACTATAGCACACAGACTCTCCCCCCCCCCCCCCCGTAAGGCCTGGTATCGCTCTCCAGTAACACCATTAAACACATGAGAATCAGAAGGAGAAAATGCCCCAGGTGTGATCAGGTTGTGAGAATGAACCATCATCAGTCACACTCACCCCCTTCTAAGTGCTTCTAACCCCCTCTTGCTTTTGCATTGTCCCTGTGCTCCTGGTCCCTACAAATTGAATTGCTTCCCATCCAAGTCCTGGATTTGTGACCTCAGTGCTTCAGAGCCTGTTTATTTTCCTTGTCTACAGCAACGGCCCTGTGACACTCCAGAAGGTCCTGAGCACTTTGCTTTCTGTAATTGGCCAGAGAAAAGTGTTTGGGACACATTAGCAGAGCAGCTGGTGGGCAGGAAACAGAAAATAAAGGCATTCAAAAGCTCTGGGGCTATTAGGTGGGTGGGACTGGGGAAGAGCAGAAGGAAAGTACAGCTAAATAGAAAGAAAATGTATTTATTTTGCTTCTTTATGCCTAGCACTAGTGGGGCAAACCCAGGTAAGTGGGACGGACAATTGCCTGGATGAATGATATTCCCCAAGTGGTCCTACTGCAGAGTACTCTCATATGTCTCTGGCAGGATACATCTTACGATATAGGCCATAGCAGAAAATGAAGCACCTAAGCACCAGGAAGCATTTCTACTACTATAGCCACAGGCCTTCTAGTCTTTGGTCCTAGATTTCTTTGTGCACCCACCCCAAAGTCTCACTGAGGTCAGTGGGAGTTTATAGGTACACAACGGGCATGTGACATTCATTCAGGAAGTGTGGTCTAGTGGATAGCACACTGGACTGGGACTCAGGAGTCCTGGATTCTATTTCTGGTTCTGTTGCTGGCCTGGTGGGTGACTTTGGGATAGTCACTCCCCTGCTCTGTGCCTCTGTTTCCCCATCTGTAAAAATGGGGATAATGATACTGGTCTCTTTTGTAAAGTGCTTTGATGTCTACTGCTAAGTACTATGTCAGAGCTAGGTATTAGTATTATTCACCCCTGCTCAGCGAGCCAACACAAGGTCCCACTTCAGTCCCACTTTAACCTTATTTTGAGGTCTTAAGTGGTGCATAGATGGTGGATTAGCCCTCCATACAGAGGTGAATTGAATTTCATCTGGGAAGCAGGATCTGATCCTTAATCCTTGATATTTAATGGAATAGAGTTTTATGAGAGGACACATGTAGGTAATTAAAGAAAAATAATTATATATTTAAGAATGTAGACAAAGCACTGACCAAAGACTAGATGAACTATACACATGTATATAATAGAGCTAAACGTTTATAATATTCTGGAATGTTGTTCATGCTACTATTAAAAAAGGTGAGAAAATATATTCAGTTACTTTCTTTTTTCCCCCCATTTGAACAGATGGCAATTCATATCTCAAATTGATTTTTTTAGCTATTTAACATACTATTAATCAGTACAATATGCTTTTTTTAAAAAACAAACCACACTCAGGAATTTCTGCAGAGGCTACATGGTTTCCCAAGTAGAGCAGAAAAACAAGAGTTTACGAATGCTGTTGTAGTCTTAGGACAAGCATAGTTTAATTACCCGTCTGAAGTAGTTGAAAATGTTTTGTTAAAAATTCTCCTCAATTTCTTATTTAAAAATATTTCTAATTCTGGAGGACACAAACCACATAGTATAGTAACTGTAAGGGTCCAGATTTAAGACTGTGTTTCAGCTGGCTGCTTACTTGGCAGAACAAAATGTGTTTTTGTAAGAGATGAATATTCTTTATTTTAAGCCTATAATAATAAGCATAGGTTGGCATATAGGGAAGTAAAGAAATATTCAACAGTTCTATTTTGGGAAGCTTTGGTGCTTTACAATGAAAACTGTTAGTACTGCATATATTGGAAAATTCTCACCACTGCTTCAGCGGTTTTCTCAAGACCTGTTAAATTACATGAGTGTAGAAATAAGGAAGGGTTTTTTTTATTATTATTATTAATTGACACTCATTTTTAGCTGGCATGTGCTGGCAGGTCTTCCAAACAAACCTAAGACTGCATAAGACGGCTTAGATCTGAAAGTTTTGAAAATGTTCTAAATCTTTGTAACATTGCAAAGAGAAAGTGTAATACTAAAGTGATAAAAAATTACATTCAGTGTCATTCACAGTTTCTGCCTTCTTTTTTACTATCTATAGACCTAAATCAAAACAAATTCCTCAAAACAAAAAGAAACATATTTTCAGACACTTTTTTTCATTAAATATGTCTGTTATAGACCTATGTACTGTCATCTGTTTGTCCATTTCATTTCTCCATTGCTTGCACACCCAAAAGTGTGGGTGAGCAATTATTATATAACTGCTCCTGATGTATGTGGTATATATGTGTGTTAGATTATATCTCTCTAATATGGAAAAATATAAAAACTAATGGTATGAAATGAACGTGATTATATTGAAATTCTTAGGAAGAAACATAAAATTATTAATTGTAAATGAAATAAATGTCCTGGTAATTAAGGGGCACGGGGATATTAACACATGGATACACAATGTATCTAAACCATAAAAGCCATTATGGATATTATTAAAAATGTAGTTCACAATGCAAAAGTGACTGGCAAACAAACAAAGATAGCTTAACATTATTATTAAATCTGTTACAATTTTTTCTTTGATCTTGAGGAAGTTGTATTAGATTTAATAATATAATTTTCAGGTAGGAGAATAGTAAGGAAAAATATATACTTTTATGGATGCCAACATATATAACATAACAGTACCCACTGTTCAAGTGAAAGGGAAATTCGGGGAGCCCTTTTGACCTGGTTTCTTATGAAGTCTAATTGTTTTGTAATTTAAATCCCAGTTATCATTAAAGAAGGTGTCTTGGATTTGTCTGGTACTCAGAAGTGTGCACAGAACAAACACACAGAGAAAAGAACAGCAACCAGTTTATCTTGGTTACGAAAACAAGGTGCTGCGAAGACCAAAAGATACGTGTGTTTTTAGAGGGAGCGAGCTGCAGTTGGAGATGACGGGCCAAATTTACCCTCGGGTAATTTACCCCCGGGGAAATGAGTGCACCTGCTTCCACCAGGGCTGAGTTTGGCTCCATGTATATTTCCCAGCGTCACAGAAAGGGTTAGTTCTACAAGCTGTCATATCGTATAAACAGATTCTCCCCTTTAATACAATTAATTAGATGCTGAGCTTTATAGAGTGATGACCACTGACCCTCTGCATGCCCACTGTGCACAAAGCCAGGAGCAAAAAGGAGGAAGAAACATAACCCAAGTTGAAACATTAAAACAGCTGCAATCGCATGAAATACAGGGGGAAGAAACGCCGTTTCCAAAAAGACAAAACAAAACAAAACAACAAAGCAAGCCCAGGGCTGGAGATGCTGCTTCGTTTGCTTTAGAGAAGTTACACAGAGTAGCTGCTTTTTTATTCTGTTGATTGTGTTGCGCCAGGCCAGGTGTAGTGAAACTAATGCAATAGGGACTTCTGGAGAACAAGGCACAAGCCCAAGCTGCACGGAAGCTCACAATGCAGCCCCCGCCCCCAAAGAGCTTCAAAATGCAAGACAAATTCTTCAATAAAATATGTGTGTTCGGAGGAATGTCCCCTGCAAAATATAACAACGGGGGCTGTAGATTCAAGTTTGCAGGGTAAACTCTTCAATAAGCATTTGTAGGAAGGGAAGGGTCCCCCCCTTTCTCTGTGGATTTACTAGCTACATGACAATATAACTGAGTAATTCCTGATGAAAAGGGGAAATGTCAAAGAAATCCAGCCACTAACATCAGCCCAACAAAAGCCATTCACGAATTTTATTTTTATTTTCAGAATAAAGGGGAAAAATCGACAGGATATTTCCAGTTAAAGGCGATCCAGGCAAAAGCAGAGATGGGAGGGTTGGATGGGGAACTGTGAAATGCAAGAAATCAAGCTTCTGCGTGGAGAAGAAAATAAGAAAATGAAGCAGAACTAGAAAAATGACAAAGTGTTGAGTGCTGATTTATTGCAGAAGCCTCTGGTCATTTCCATATATTGAAATGCGCCCAAGCGGCCAGTCAGTCAATTTCCTTTGAGCTGCTGCTGCTGTCCATGGGCTGCCCACGTGATTCCCCCCCCCCCCTTCCAGACTCTAACACCTCCCAGCCCCGATCAAGGGGGGTGGGGGTATGTGGGGGAAAAGACGATCAATGTAATATGTGATTTAAATAGCCGTGAACTCTGGGAGGGTGCAGTGGGGAACAGAGAGAAGTGGCTTTACAGGAAGATCAATTCAAAGTATCACACCCAGTTGCCTCTCTTTCTTTTAAACTACTCTAAAGAGGACGCAAAATTGTCTTAAACTATGCAGAGAAACAGAGCTCTGCATAGTGTTCAGATTGGTTTCGATGCTTGTGTGTGTTTGATGTAAGGGAAATGAGCCTCATCTGAAAGCTGGTTTGCTAAGGCTTCTTTACGCTTTTTGTTTTTTTTAAATCTTAGATTAAAAAAAATCCAGTGAGTTGAAAAAAAAATCAAATCAAATCAAATTGTGAAGCGTTCAATCTGTGTAAGTAGCAGGCTTTATAATTTCCAGGTGTTGGGGAAAGCCGTTGTTTTATAGCTTATACATTCCTGCTGGGAGAGTGGAGGGGCGGGCGGAGCGGGGGTGAATGAAATATCAAATCACAAACCTCTATGTGGGTTTATGATTGCATAAGAGGCTTCATCATTTCCATAGATTGAAATGTGGTGTCCTTTCCGAGACTGCCCAGCCTTTGGAGGGAGACGAGGCGCTCGATTCTGCCTTGATCAATGTTGACTATGAAGCAAGAAGGAGGAGAAGGAGGAGGGGGGAACAGGCTGGCACCAGATGGAGCAGGGTCTAGGGAAAGGTCAAGGTTAGCTCAGGCTGCTATTGAATCGGTTGCAGCCTCACAGATAGATCTCTGCCTCGGAGGCACCCACTGGGGCTTCTCAAAATCAAATCTAATAGAAAAGGCAGTCGCAGAATGAAATCGCTTCATCTGAATGCTAAAATTGTTATTAGGCTACATTAGAGAGATATAAGGCACGTGATTACCAAAAAAGGAAGCATGCCTAGCAGTTTGTGCTTGAAATAAAAGCCGTGAATATGTTGATAACATCAGCAACGTGCCAGTATAATAGATAGAGAGAGGGAGAGATGTGTGTGTATAACAATCAGATTAACATATGCAGTTTATATAGAGAGAGAACGACACTGCTAGTGAATCATGCAATAGACTGAAGGGGAGTCCTAATGGCTACTGCAAATCTTTGAATTCGGATCTTGGTGGCAGAAGTTTGAGTTAGGTAGGATGGCTGGCGTGTAGTACAGTGTTCCTGTGCCTACAATTCAGCATTTTGTGCAGAGCATTCTGGTGTGGTCCTTTGATTATTAAATCATCCTGATGGGACAAGCACAACCAAAATGTTGTTGAGGGCCATTTTTTTCTCCTGTAATTTTCTCAGACAAAACTCTCTCCACAAGAAAATTTCATTAGGTGAACACAACATTTATATTGAAGCAAACATACCCATGTCTGTTTGGAATTGTAGTGATGGCAGTGGCTTTTCAAGATCAAAGTGAGTTCTTTCCAATTATAATGATGTCTTACACATTAATGATTCTTTAACCTACAGCAGAGCCATACCTTAAAGAAGGATTTAGTCTTGTAAAATAAATGCTGGCTACACTAGATTAAACATGATGACTGCACTCCAAGGGTTAATAAATTTAGAATTAACAGATCATCCCAGCTTGATACAGCTACTATAGATGATTTAATATGCAGCCTAAGCAGGTTGACAGTCAGCTCACAGATGCAGATAAGATCAAACAGTCTCTTGATTCAATAGATTGAATGGTTGTACTGAGTGTCTGGAAGGTGAGTGACAGTATTTATATGGCAGGGGTTTTGGTAAAGAGGGGCTTCAATTCCCAACTGCTGTGTAGTGCACTGGTTTTCTTTCTCTAACAGTCAACCTTTTCCAGCAATCAACCCTGGAGTTAGCATGGGAAAAAAATCCCTCAAATATAGTTCAGGAGACTTATTTGAAGTTTTCAGTAATGGAAAGTAATAGTAATAATTATTACTATTAATAGTCTTATCTATAATTCAAATTCATTCTATATGGATAATGCTGTCATCACCACTCCAACACCCAGAAAAGTATATTTATCTATCTGCACTAAAATAGCCTTGAATATCAGGCTTAAACCCACAGAGACAAGGAAAGGCAGAGGTAAGAGTGACAACCTGGAATTCCAGCCCTAACTCACTCTCTAGTGTCTATCTGTTGCAATATGTTACTGAATAGCATCACACATGGTTCTGAGACTTCTGCTGTACTGAAGCAAAATAGGAACCGCCTTAAGTACAGAATACCAGCCTTCTCTTTCAATGTTCTTGCCTTTGTGGCTTAACATTTAAGGATCTGAATCACATGTAGTTTTTGTGGTTTAAATTCTCTCTCTCTCTCTTTTCCCTTTGCTGTAGCATTTAAACAAAAACATAAAACAATTCTCATAGAAATTGGTGAGCACTGACATGACAGACTGGTCTATAACAATTTTTATTATTTGATAAAGAGTAAGAGCTCCTCCTGAACCATTAGATTCTGTCATGCAAATACATTTCCAGGCAATTTTTAAAATGCATATGGTGTATTCTAGAGACCATCATGGGTCTTAATTGTATCATGTTATTCCATGATATGGAATCACAACAATGTTAATATAGATATTTGTAATAAAGTTAGTGCCCATCTACTGTAGCCAATTCCTAACACTTATAACTTAGATACATCATTTAGATATGGTTTAAAAAATACTAGAATACTTAATCTACTTTCCAGACTCCTGGCCTGCAAAAATTCACTTTGACAAACAAAGCCATTTTTAAGGTAATAACGGGGGGCGGGGGGCGGGAAATCATCTGAAAGTCGTAAGATTTTTTCTCTTCCATATTTTAACTTCTAAATCACCAAATGTGTGTTTGTAATTTTTTAAAAATTAATTATATACTTGATTTAAATTTCTCTTCAGTACAGGAGCAAATGACTAAAATTAACCAGTCAAAATCTGAATTAGAAAACATAGGGTTTTATATTTTGTTTTCATGGCAATGCAATTATAGATCCATATGCAAATATAGCCATATTTTATGAGTGGGTACATAATATAGAAAAAGAACAATACAGTCCTTATATTAATCTACATCTATGAGAACCTTTAAGATGAGTACATCAGGATATGGAGATATCAAATACATTTGTAATTAGAAAAAGGTGATGTCAAACTGTCAGCAGTTTTTGAGCACCTGGTGTGTAATGTGAAATACTACACTTTGTAAGAAAATAATATAATATATACAGACAAATAAGAGAGAGAGAGAGAGAGAGAGAAAGAGAGACAGTAAATCCAGATATTTGTAAGAAAATTAGTAAATTAAAAAAAAGGATAAATAAATCAATCCTTCCCCTGCTAAAACCTTGCTAAGGTTTTGCCCAGAGCAAATATTTATAGCTGAGCTCTGACCCTCTGAAAAAGAGAGCTGATAATGGAAATGCAGGCAGACCTTTAACTATAGCAATGCTAGTGGACACTGCTGTAATATATGTATATTTACCCATATTTGAATGCATCAAGATTTTGCTCTCCTTTTCCTGGACAACTTGTGAGTGCAGCAGGGGGCACCACAAACATACAAATTACTTGGAATGAAGAGCTCCAGCATGCTCACGTTTCCTACTACTTGAAGGCGGAACCACTGAAACCAGTTATCTCTCAGTAATTTGCATATTTATGGTACCTCCTGTAGTTTTCTGTGATTGCTTTACAGTCAAGAAAGGTAACCGAAAAAATATATCCTCCTTTAAAAAAACGAAACAGTATCATACATGAACAGTGGCTCTGATACAAGACTATTCCTTGTAAAGTCCATAGCATGACATTTATTTACTAAACGTGTTTTCATTTTAGGATTCGAAGGAAGTATTTGAAAGTTACGAGGCTGAAGACCCACAGTCCATGATGCTATGAAAATTGTTGTAGAAAAGCACTTGTCATTTGAGGGGAAAATAATTAGCCTCGCCATATTCGTTGAATGTATGCATCTAAGGAGGAGGCAATCCTTGGAGAATGGAAAACACATTCAATAGACACTTTAAAAGTATAGTGCCACGGTACATATATTTTTTTTAGTCCCACTTATAAGTAATGGTACAAATTGTGACAAAGTTCCTCCTCTTCCTTGGTGGGTCCTGCGCTTATTGGCAGATTTGCTCACCTCAGTGATCTTCCCCACAGTCTGGATCAACTCCTCCTGTGTCTGATCAGGAGTTGGGAGGTTTGGGGGGAATCCGGGCCCATCCTCTACTCCGGGTTCCAGCCCCCACTGTGGATTGCAGCTGTCTGTAGTGCCTCCTGTAACAGCTGCATGACAGCTACAACTCCCTGGGCTACTTCCCCATGACCTCCTCCAAACACCTTCTTTATCCTCACCACAGGACCTTCCTCCTGGTGTCTGATAATGCTTGTACTCCTTAGTCCTCCAGTAGCACACCCTCTCACGCTCAGCCTCTTGCTCCCAGCTCCTCACATGCACTTCCTCTCCTCTGGCTCTACCCCCTCCCCCCCGGACTGGAGTGAGCTCCTTTTTAAACCCAGGTGCCCTGATTAGCCTGCCTTGATTGGCTGCAGGTGTTCTAATCAGCCTGTCTGCCTTAACTGGTTCTAGCAGGTTCCTGATTACTCTAGTGAAGCCCCTGCTCTGGTCATTCAGGGAACAGAAATCCACTCATCCAGTGACCAGTATATTTGCCCTCTACCAGACTCCTGTACCCGCCCACTTCCTGGATACTAATAGGACCAGACTCCTGTACCCGGCCACTTCCTGGATACTAATAGGACCAGACTCCTGTACCCGCCCACTTCCTGGATACTAATAGGACCAGACTCCTGTACCCGGCCACTTCCTGGATACTAATAGGACCAGACTCCTGTACCCGGCCACTTCCTGGATACTAATAGGACCAGACTCCTGTACCCCACTGGCCTGGGTCTGTCACAAAATATGCAGTACAACTTTGCATATAAAAGCAAATTCGGTCTCAATAGAGAATAGTTTCATTTTTATTGGCTCTGAGTACTAAGGCTGACTCAGATACACCTTGTTTCTCAGACACTTTTGGCCTTCTTTGTAGAAAGAACATCCATTGCTGCATATGTTCCAACATTTTCAGTTCTGGATGATAGATTAATTACACGGCCATTAGGTCTTTAATTCACCTCACCTTCTTGTGCTAAGGTGCAGTTTTTATTGTCTTTTTCAAGGGGCTTTACAGTACTGGATTGGTGATTTTACTGGGCCATATGTGCCATTCATTTTAAGACTGAACTCCTCCCTGATTTCAGTGAGGAGTTATGTCTAAAGACAGAGGGTAAAAAATGGTATATATTCTATATTTCTCTTAGGTTTTTCTATAACACCCCTCACCATGGCATGTACGTGCTGATATATAAGCTGCAATATCTACATACTGTGCTGCCAGGTAAAGTTAGAGTGACAGCCTTAACTGTGAATTTATTTCTTCTAATATGATGAAATCTAAACTTTACAAAAACTACACTAAATATAATTTTATTTAATTGACATTGCCTTCTTAAACGCTAGAATACAGTTACTCACAGAACAATAGTTAGCATGTAACACTGTTAACTATATTATTTTCACTGTACATGAGCTTTCTGTATAATATTATGCAGTAAACTTTTGTATTATTTGAATCAAATACAATCTTATTCAGACTAATGGCTGAGGCACCCTTTTCACTGCAGTCAGAATTTGTCTATATTGTAAAAATTATATGTACTATCAATAAGAAATGGTGACATAACTGTCCAAACTGATCAAGAAAAGATGCTCTTATCACATTATTCACCACCAATCATATACTTTGCTGCCACATCGTTCTGTGCAACATTAGGCTATATATCTATATTTTATTCTGACTATAGAAAGGCACATTAAAATTATTATTGCAAGCATTCTATTATTTCATATGCAACTTTGTACATAAAAAACAGCTGACATTAATATTGCACAGAAAAATATTATATAGTACTAATAATATCTTTGCAGCTACTTTTTCAAACTTTTTTTTTAATTCAGAAGAAAGGTCTCAACTCATAGCTATAACTAATTCTCTCATTTCAGTCTAGATCTTGGCACAATATATTTAAAACTCTGAGAAATGTGTGTGTTTCTCTTCTACCACTCTATAAAATAACCGTGGCCTTAAAGATTAGCACTTTAAAAAATCATGTATAGGCTGGCCATTTGTGTTCTACATTTCAACACAAAGTTATTTTAAATCATTGAAACACTAAGCTTTAAAAATCAGGTTAATAAAGGCATATTAATGTAGAGCTAAGGCCCCAATCCAACACATGCTTAATTTTAAGTATGTAAGTACTGCTTGTGTGCATTAAGATAAGCACATGCTTAAGTGTTTTTTCTGGGTCAAGGCCAAAACTCTTGTCATGCTGTACCAAGCCCAAGTAGATGGCCTCCACACGGGGTATATCCATAAGGTTTACTGGAAGAAGGAATCCTTTCCTACCACACTTTTGCCCTGGCCTGCCACCCAAACATAGCTGTGCAAGGACACACAGGGAGCCCCACCCCCATCCCAGACCTGGGCTCTACAGTACACAAGATGGCATCCTCAAATCTTCTCCCCGCTCAGCTGAAGAACGTTTTTTTTTTGTTTTGTTTTTTGCTGAAACTTGCATTTGGAGCTTGGGATCACTGAATGATTTTTATCACCCTACAAAAGTGTTTGAAAAAAGCTGTTTAAGATCCAGCTCCTTAGTGCAGAAGAGGATACAGATGAATTTATATTTTAAAACAAAATAGTTGAAAAATCAGTTCCTCCTCTTCTTACTCCTGACTAGTACAGAGTTCTCTATTTCCTCCCAGGAGCTAGTTATTTCTCAACCCCCACATGCCCGAGCATGTGTTGTCATAGGCAGGGCTACTCCTTGTGGCTAGGAATAGCCAATTCATACAGAACTTCTGGTGAACAGATAATTAATCCAGTGGATCAGTAATTGCACTACATGTTTTACTGGGTAGCTCAGGTCTTGTTCAGTGTTGACTCAGCTCTCCTACCTTCTATCCTCTGAAATAGGGAAGGGAGGGCATGTTGGAGTTGGAGAGTGGGGATGTCAGAACCAGTGCCAATGGCTCCACATGCTATTCCATTGTGCTAGCCATCTTTGGCCTTTGGATTTACTATTATGCTCTAGCAGGAGTAAGTGTGTATGTGGAGCAGTAGGTGTAATGGTATAACCATTGTAGTCAGTGGTTACTCACCCCTTCCATGTGATTGGGGCTTACCTTTTGTCACACTGACCCAGACCATGTTATGGGGACCAGTAAATAAAGTCCAGTTTTTACCGAATTCCTATGTGTGAAATGTGGGAGTCAAATGTTAGGTACTGTTGGATTTCTACTGCTGCTACTGTCTGTTCTTAAAGTTACAAGGTGTGCCAGGCTTAAGGATCATCAATGCTGTCAGATTGGTGACCCAATTAAAGACAAGTTGACCTACTGTTTGTTCCCACTTTGGGTGCAGTTTACAGTTTGTGTACCTGTTACATGGTTCTGGTTTTGCTGTTATATTGGGCAAGATTTCTTTGTAGTAGTTGGTAATAATTGTGCTAGCTATACTGTGTGCTAGTTAGGAAAATCCTCCCATTTAGCAGCTAACATCAGAAAATGGAGAAAAATACTTGCGTACATTAGCCATTCTCCATGTTAGGTATGTGCTTAGGTACGCGGCTGAATTGGGGCCTGAGTGCACAATGGCTTCAGGACCAAGCTCTTAATAGTTCTTATCATCAGTATTGCAAGGCAAAAAGATAGGGCTGTATACTATTCCTGATCAGCACTGGAGCTGATGTCAAGTGGAGTTGCACGAGCAGGTCAAGAACAATGTACAAGAGGCCCATTATCCTGATCACACATCTTGGCAGATAAGCAAAGGAGGAACTGACTTTATAATATTTAGTTTTAGAATTATGTATATATTTTAAATGCTACAAATGTAGAACCCAAACCTACAGTCAGACTCTTGACCTGGGGGCAAAACTCCCACTGAAATCTATAGGAATGTTCCTCAGTCACGACTGCAGGGTTAGGCCCCTATTCTGTAATTGTTTGGGGAATCTCCAATAGAGGATCTGTGCATTGAAGGGTTGCATGGTCTGGCCCTGGAACTGGATGCTGTTGTTAAATGTTTGCAGTTCATCTTTCCAAAAAATCTTATCTTGGTCTGGCAGCCCTTGTCCATATGTAGTTTCATTTTCAGCTGGGTTTATCACAGGGGTTTTAAAAAAAATCTTCACCAGAACTAGCCATCTGTATGTAGATTTTAAGCTTGATGTGATTTGAAATCACCCCAGGAGACAGAGGTTTATAAATGAAAAATAAAAATATTACTGTGAGTAATTCATAGAAAAACTCCTTATAACAAAAAGCAGTACAAGTTCTGTATATATTCAGTGTTCAAAATCAAATACCTCAACCTTTGCAAAAATGTTTCAAAATGCCCAAAAGGTATTGGGCTCTGCACATGATGATTTCCCTAATGCCAAGGTATATTTGGGACTTACTTCCATATGTTCAGGAAATATAAGAAGATCAAAAGATTCTGGGAAATTGTTAACATAGATAAACAAAGTGACCAGTGCTGTCTGCTCCCTGGTCCTCGCTATCCTTGCCATATGTATAGATGATCAAGTTGACCTACTCACAGTATTGTATTGTGCCAGAAATATATTTCAGATTGTTGGCTCAGTGAGCACCTGCCCTCTTTGGCACTATGTTATAAATTGGTCTGAGAGATGCTATCCTTGGAATATAGCACAATGTAATTGATGTACAAAGTGGATAAGTTTTATGAGATTTCATTTCCTCTTATCCAAGCCACTTACATTCTTTATCCAGCATCCTTAGAAGTCTCTCTTTTGTGATAGATATAACTAAGATTTCTCTTTCACATTCTTTCCATCCTTCTGTATGTACATCTGAATGTATAAATGCATGTATGCATTCACAATAACCCCTTTGATGGTGTCACAGTTTTAACTTATACCTATACTCTGAGGCCAGTACAAATTTTTATCATAACAAAAAGTCCCATTCCAAACAAAGTCGTAACTGTCTATGAAGTTTCTGTTAGAAAACAAATGCATAGCCTAAATGTGGGTAAAAGAAAAAAAAAGTGTCTGAAACCATTACAAATCATTTTGTGATGCTCTGTAAACCAAAAAACTGATTAGCCAAATTATTTGTAAAACAATTTCACGTATGGTCTGACAGTCTGTATCCCAAGTTTCAGCTCACTACAATTTAAACTGCCAAGATATAACCTCTTAAAGTTGGAGGTTATAATAGAAACACTGACAGACCTTAACTATTGTGCTTCTATAGTAATGAAAACTCAGCTATTTCATTATGACAGTAGCTGGCAGTGGTGCTATGATTAAGAATCTGTCAGCATTTCTATTATCAACCCAAATTTTAAGAGGTTTTAAACTCCCATTTTTTTTAAGTAATGTTGGGTTGAAAGCTGGTATACAAAATGTCAGAGTGCATATGATTTTAAAATATTTAAAAACATCTTTTGTACAAAAGATTTACAAATATCTGAATTTTTATCTTTTGGGGCTGGGAATAGCATAGAATAAAATCATGCTGTAGATATAAAACCAAATGTTTGATAAAAAAGAAATTTTAATAGCATTTCTTCTGTCTTTACTATTATTGGTGCTGCCCCTGCACATGTGTGTACATACACCCACAGCCATGGGTTTTTTTAAGTTTTAAAGCAAAGTTATGTAATTTTGAAAGGCTGATTTATTAACTTTATTAGTGCTACTTCACATTAATTTTTCAATAGCACCCAGAGGATCAGGATCCGGGCTCCATTGTGCTAGATGCTGTACAAATAGGAACACAGGCTGAAATCCTGACCCCACTGATTTTACTGGAGCCAGGATTTCACTCTGGGTCCTGGGTGCTTGAGGAACGTACAGCCTAACAATTAGTACATGAGCTTGTGATCCTGCAAATGCTTACTACTGCATGCTATGCCTGGTAGTAAGCTTTTGCAGGATCCAGAGCTAACATTGTAATTTTATTGTAAAACAATGTATCAGTGTTTCTTACTGTGGAAGGAGGGTATTAATAATATTTCTAGAATTTACAATTCTATTGACTTCACTGAGAGTTAGTTTTGTACTATAAGTGTTCCACTTACATTGCATCTGGCCTGATTCACCCGCAGATCAACAAGGCCTAAGGAAATATCTTTTACCATATCCTGTTATATAATGGGTTATGTCTATGTACGCACAACTCCTGCTGAACGCAAGGGGAGCTTGGTGCCATTTTGTAATAGCTCCCTTGACATTGTGTTTGATCCTAATGACGTAATATGATGTCAGCAGAAGTGTCTCATACCATGTATAGATTGTAGTCATTCAGGTGAAACCTAAAAACAATAACATTTGCACGGGACTCTTGGGGCCCGCTGCTGCTGCACTCACTGTGCTTCCCAGTCTCCCATTCAGTTAATGGGTACAAAGCAAGCAGGATTAAGACCATGGTTTATTAACTGTACTGTATTCCTTCCCATCTCTAGGCCCTGATCCTGCAACATGTACCATCTGGGCAGAGTGCGGTGCGCATGAGAGCCTTGTGCCTGTAGGCAAGAAGTTGGGAGATCAGGACCATAGACTAAGCTCTTAAAAGAAGGGGTGTGCATGTGTGTGTGTTTTAATACTATTTATTTAATAAGTATGTTGTAGAATAAGCATTATTATTAATTATAGCACCTAGAGACCCCAACTGAGGCTGGACAGCAAGTCAGCAGCAGAACCAGCAACAGATGTCAGAATTCCTGACTTGCAGTGACAGTGCCCTCTCCATTGCTTCACAGATGATGCTCCCTTTCTTGATTAGCCCTGGATTACAACATTATACAAAATTATAACATAAAACAAATAAAACTAAGGAGAAGGGGTCTTACTGCCTGGTTTTTGCTCCTCTCTAATCTCTCAGCATTTCTAATGCAACTATCGCCTTAGCATTTTTAACAGTTGTAAAGTACCATGTTCACTTGCTTCATTTGTTAATTGGCTCACTGTTGTCTTCACAATAGGTGCAAAAAAGGCTAAAATGCTTTAAAAGTACCCAGATGCTATGGTGATAGGCACTTTCAAAATGCTGATTAGATAGAGTACTGTACATAATAATAACATCGCACAGGGTGCAAAGGAGCTATAGATAGGGTACAATGTCTTTGCTCCCATCTCCTTTCTAATGTATATCACAAAACAAACAAAGCTACAGTATATACCCCCTACCATTAATTAAAATAGGGCATGGTTTTGTTTAAGGGGTTTTTTTCCACTGACTTCACTGAAAGTCCTAAAATGAGTCCCTAAATAGACAAAGATGAGTAAATGTACCTATGGGCTCAGTTCTGCATGGTGGACTGATCCTGCAAAGCATTTAAGCACATGCTTATCCTCTTTAATCACATGGACAGTCCCAATGAAGTCAACTTAACCACCATGGGACTATTACCTGCTTAAAGTTAAGTTGTAGTCCTGTGGGTCCCAGGATATTAGAGAAACAAGGTGGGTGAGGCAATATCTTTTATTGGACCAGCTTCTCTTGCTCAGCAACAGACATTGGTCCAATACAAGATATCATCTCACTCACCTTGTCTCTCTAAAGTTAAGCATGCATTGAAATGGTCTGAAGCATTGCAGCCAGAGTGCTCAGCACCTTGCAGGAACCAGGACCATCTGAGTAAAACTGCCTTTCATGTCCTCGCCCAGGCTTCTGTGCTTATGGGGTATGTGGGTGACCTTACTACCATTTGCTGCAAAAACGTGGGCACAGTCAGTGGGGTGAATTAAGGGTGGGATTTCAGTATTTCAGTTCAGTTCAATGAAACTTCATTGGTATGACAAGCTACACAGCATTACCAAAGACACTTCCCCCCTCCCCTTTGGAGAGATCCTCAGGTCTTTATCAGAGGCAAACCCACCTAAAATAGGGTTAGACACTATATTTTGGGTTAGATCCCCTGTGTCCATTTGGCATTTAAACTCTGAGTGTGAACAGCTTTGCTTTTGTAGGTTTTAAGTGTGAGTCCCTTAAGTGATTGTGACATTGGATTTTGTGGTGGTGGGATGGGGGGTGGGGGTTGTTTTGGTTTTGGATTTTTAATAGTGTCTCAGGACCAGGTACAGATCACAGAGTAAGTAGGTCACATGTAGATGGTGGCGATGCACCTTTGAAAAGGGATTACAGATACCAGAAAAGTCTGGTCTCCAGATTCAATAGGCAGGAACAGATTATATGTGTTTATGTATTTTAAGTCAGTAAAGGTGTTGGCTCTAAAGGCAGACAGTGCCTAGTGTATTTTAATCTTGTCATTTCCATCGAGATGGACCTTTAACCCTTTCCAGCCTGAATCCCAATCACCAGACAATTCCCCAGCACTAGAGCTGTGGCTGTATTAAGATCCCTTGCAAGGAGCTGTTTGTTGACCACATTCACGTTCAGAGCCCTGAAGCTAAAAGCACTTTACACCATAAAATAAAAGCACTGTCTTTTTTTCTAAAAGGTTACGTCTGGAGGCCACGCTGCTCATACTTCATACAGAAAACTACTGAAAGGGCTATGAAATCCTCTATGATTTACACTCTTTCTCAGTGCATTAGGATATAGATCTACTCGACTCTAAAAATACTGTGGAGTTTCTAACCGACCTGAATATATGTGCATTATTTCAGAAAGTCTGTTAGAAAACTTGTCAACACATTATAAAGCATAAACCAGGACTTGGCCATTAAATATAGCCATCAGAGACAGAATATATATTGCAGGAAGTGCTGAGAAAAGTCCTTGCGTTCAAAAAAGGTCTATTAGCTAAGAATTTACACACATTACACCAAAGGGTTTAGGGAGAGCCCATGGACCATAATTACTAGGCATAAATGGAATCAGTAAAGGCTTTGCAACCCCAAACGCAGTTAACTGGACTGCCAGAAAATATTTTTAACATTGTCATAATTTATTACCCATCAAGCGTCACATCAAGGATTGTAATACTTATGTTGTACCCACGTGTTCTGGTTAAACTACCGCTTTCACTCCTCCTATCCCCCCAAATCCGCCTGCATCGTTAATCTGCGGTGATATAATATTAAAAAAAGTCTCCTGGCTCCTTTTCTTTCTTGAGTTTAGTTACCTTGCTGAAATCACATGGCAATGCAAAGTGATGGGGAGAAAAGAGAGGGAGAGAAGCGCAATTGTGATAAAATGCCAATATTAATTATAATCCAGACAAGATGAAATATTGTTTTAGGGGAAAGACTTTCCATTTAAATCGAGGATTTTATGATGCTGGAATCAAGTATATGCTAATGGTGGAAACCGTCTAGCTGCCACTCAGAAAAGCATCTGTAAAATTGGCTTTTTAATGTATGCTTTAAGATGTGGTTTAGGAAGTCACCTCTGGAATCTAAAGCCTAGTGCAATAATAAAACAGATCTAGATGTAACTAAGTGCTTAATTTCCTATGATTTTAAAAAGAAAATCAATAAAATGTTGCCGGTTATTTATTGGAAATAACCACAGATAGGTATTCGGATGTTAGGTTGGCTTCAGAGAGCGCACAACTGCGTAATGAATTGTAATTCAGAAGACTGTTAAGTATGAACCACAGAACCTTTCAGGAGTAATAAAGTCATTACTTTTTACACTGCAGCCACCTTGAAAAGCTTTATACACGCTATTATATATAAATCAAATCACATATGTAGCCACAAGCACACACGCCTATTTATATACGTTCTGTAAAGGAACGTATGTTTAGATACAGAGGTACCTGTAATGCAGTGTGATACCCAAAGAATGAGGCAGTTTGCTATTGTCACCTGAAATTATTTTTATTTTAAAAAAATCCTCATACAGAATACGTGTTTACTTTCTGCCTCCTAAGGAAAAAAAAATAGCTCGGAGGAGTCTGTTTAAATAAGAGCCAGACAAAACCCGTGGCGTAAGATAGATGCTGACCTGCTCTGAAGAGCCCATGAAAAAGAGGAAATCGTGTCAGGTACGTGGTTACAGAGCCTTACTGCAAATGAGTCCCGCGTCTTCACAGGCTTTGGGGATTCATTGTTTTTTACATGGGGGGTGGAGACACACCCTCATAGTGGTGAACATCAACCTCTCCTTTTCCCGTTCAGAAGCACTCACTCCACTGCGCGTTGTAGGAACACACTCATTTAAATAGGGTTAAAACTTTACGGGGAAAAGCAAGAGTGTGAAAGCAGGATTAGCAGTTGAATCTCTCTCGCTGTGGACAGTTATAAAATGAAGCTGGACCATAAAACTGTGGTGAAGTGTGAGTGTGTGTGTTTACAAAAAAAACAAAAGCAGGTTAACGTGCATAACCGACACCTCTTGGCTGAGGAACACAATGATGGGGAAAGTGTATTAATAAAACAGATCTAGTGCTTGAGGGGGAAGCTATTGCGCTTCATGACAGGAGACAGATCACCGCTAAGTAGTTAGATGGATTCACCTGCAGCTCGTGATCAGCCCCTTTGAAGCCGCCTGGCGCACACTTCCTACCTGCCTCACTTTCCCTCACGCCTCGCCTGGGCTAGACAGCCGGGGGGGGGGGGGGGCGCAGCAGCGATGCTGGAGGAAGTTGAGGCTTTAAGGGATGTTTGAGAATAAACTTCAGATTGTAGGGGGTGCTATTGCTGTACCATTGACGTGAAACTGAAAGTATCCCACACCAGAATGAAACAGACCTGTGACAACAGCAGCGTGTGTGTGTGTGTGTGTGTGTTTGTGTGTGTGTGTGTTTCTCCATTAAAGAGATAGGGTCTCGTTTCCAACAGGTCTCCTCTCATTTCTCCACAGACTCTCCCCAAAGGGCGTTTATAACCCAGCGCGTGCACGGATCACACATTCACACACACACAAAAGGAGCCGTCCGATCGGAAGCGGCTGAGAATTCAGCGCGACAGCCCCGGCCACTTGCATTCCCTGCTGGTTCTGTGAACAAACTGAAAGATTTCCATTCTCTCCCCACCCCCCTCCCTGGGTAACGTCATTATTACAGTTTTGCGTGTTAAAATATTTCTTACAGTCACAGCAAGCTTCTTCTTTCCCCTTCCTGTGCTAGATCCACTTCTTCCCTCCTTTGCACCTTTTCTCTCTGCCCCTCTCTCTGCGTTCTCCTGGCGGGAGGCTGCTGGGGCGCGCGCTCCGAGCTCGGGCTCGCCACACGCTTTCTAGCCGCTCTGCGGAAGCATTGCCACAAACGCGCTCTTCCTCCTCTCCCGCTTATCCTTATTGCAACCCACTCCCGCCCCGGGCCCGGCGTGGCTGGGGGAATGTGTGTGTCCCCCCCGGTAAGTTACAACCCACGCTGCTCAGGCTGCCGCATCCTCAGTCCCAACTCCCGCCGCTTCCCTGCGCCCCTCTGACCGTTTGCTCGGCTTGGGTCGCCCTGCTTCTTGCCAGCAGCGTGGCTGGGTTTTGTGCCCCGCGCACGGCTGCCTGCGCTCCCGTTTCTTTAGTTTGGTCAGACCCAGTCCCCTGCTCGTTACCGCTCAGAGCCCGGCTTGGCTTTGCAGGCTGCCTGGGCTACTTTCATTTATTGAGTGATTGGACGGGGGGTATGAAGTGCCACCGCCTTCCTTTTGCCTTCTCTGCTCCTGCAGCTTCTCACCCTCCGCCTCTTTTCTCCTGGACTGTGAAACTCTTCTCCGTGCTCCCCTCTCCAAGCTGAAAGGAAGGAGGCTGCTCCTGGCCGCCTCTCCCCCCGCTGCTCCAAGTGCAGAACTTTTCTCCTGCGACCCCCTTGCCCACTCTCGGCCTTTGTGCCGCCTGCCCGGGACTGTCACTGCGTCGCGGGGCGATGCAATGCAAAGTTTTTAATTCCCTGGCTGTGCCTGCTGGGTGGGCTCCCAGATACCTGCCTGGCCTCCCTCTCCTGGGAGCATCCCATCGCATTTCACTTGGGCGAGCCTCTCTGCTTTTTTCAGCGTGTGTGTGCGCGCCGCTGTTTGCATTTATTTATTTATTATCCCCTCTCCCCTCCTGGCCACTCGTGCGTTTGCCTTGTGCACTTACTGCTCTGCGGCCACTTCTGCACGGCGTGCCCGGCGCCTTTCCCCTCCACACCAACCCCCCTACTCCGCGAAGCAGCGTGCGCCTGGTGCCTAGTGCTCCCCCCTCCCTCTCCCCCCCTCCCCGCTCCCCCCTGCGTTCACTGTCCATTGGCTTGTCCTGGTCTCTTTTTCATGTCCAGCCCCTGATGAGTGTCCATTGGTGTTGCCTTCCTCTTCCCTCCTCCCCCTCTCTCCAGCTTGCCCTGCCCATGTTTTGTATGTCTCTGTCCATCCAGGCTCCTGACGTTCAAGTTCGCAGGGACGTCACGTCCGCACTTGAACTTGCAGCTCAGGGGGGCTTTTGCCATTTTTTTCATCTCTCTCTCTCCTTCTCTCTCTCTCTCCCTCTCTCTCTTTTTTTCTTGCACAAAAAAAAAAAAAAAAAAAAAAAGCCATGACTGCTATCCCACAATTCATCTTCCCTGCGCCATCTTTGTATTATTTCTAATTTATTTTGGATGTCAAAAGACATTGATGAAGATATTTTCTCTGGAGTCTCCTTCCTTTCTCACCCGGCTCTCCCGATGTGAACCGAGCGGCTCACAAGCCACTGCAGCCACCAACCCACCATGTCTCGCCGCAAGCAAGGCAAACCCCAGCACTTAAGCAAGCGGGAATTTTCGCGTAAGTAACCCAAAGAGCAACGTGCATTTATTTCATGCCTCCTTCGCGCGGGTTATTTTATTGCGGAGAAAGCGGGCCAGAGGGGTGGAAATGCACTAAACCTTGGCTCGGAATTTCCCCCCCTCTCCGTCTCTCTCTAATTAAATGAGCTCGATTACTTTTCTTTTCTTTGCTCCTGGAGCCTGCCCGCTTCTCACTCACTCTCGCTCTCTCTTCCTTCTTTTCTTTTTCACCCCCCTCCCCGCTTTGATTTTATTTTTTTTTAATTGTGCCATTCTGACTTGGGAAAACAGCAACAGTCCCAGTTTGCAGCGAGGGGCAGAATGTGTTCTTGGGGGGGGGGGCGCAAAGAAATCCCCGCAGGAGAGACAGACTGGACATTGGACGCACAGACAGATAGACAAGAGATTATGGTCAAGTGGACTGAGAAGAAAAGTCTAGGGGCGAGTGGTTTGAGCCAGATCCCCATCTCTCCCCAGCGAAACCTTGTTGCGTACCGGGGAGGGGGGCAGGGCAATGCCCCCCTTTTGTTTCCGCTCCCAGACGCCGGGTGTTTGTCCCGCTCTCTCCTGCGCCTCTTTTCCCTCCGCGGCGAAAGGGCAAAAGGGGCAGCAGCGGCTGCTTGTGTTGTCCGGAGCCATCGTTGGCTTTCCCCGGGGCTCCGCCACAATCGGACCTTCCCCCAGCCAAGCGACTCACGCCAGGCTTCCCCCCACTCCTCCCCTCCTCCCTCTCCCCCCAACTCCTGCCTGCAAACTTGGGCTGCTTGGCTCGGCTGCACGGAGCAGAGCGAGCGAGCGAGAGGAATTCCCTCCTCTCTCGCTTACTATTTTTTGGAAGATTTTCAAAAAAAGTGGAAGTGGATTTTGATTGGGAAAAATCTCGTGTCTGAATGTTTACAAGCACCGCGTGTGCGGGGAGCCTCCTGCCAACAAGCAGAGACAAGAGCAAACCCAAGCAAAGCACACACACACACACAGAAAAACAAAACCCCAAACCCAACCAACTATCCTCACTGTCACGATCAAATTAAAAAAAATACACTCCCGCGGACATTTAAGAAAAATACTATTCGTCACAAAAATCCTCCCCCTCTTCCACTCCCCCCCCCGCAACAAAATACAAGCTGGATGCAAGGTAAGCAAGGTCGCTGCATACACAACAAAAGGGAACTCGGATCTGGAGCGGGTGGGAGGGAAGAAAAGAGAAAATATTTTATTTTTTGGACGGTGGGAAAGCAAAAAGATGCACGTTTGTATTTTATTTCCCCCAGTATTCCAGGTGTTTTCCTCCCCTCTCAGGGACCGTCTGCTTCAGTGCAATTTCGCTGTCTGCAATCAACCTCTCCCCCCTCCCCTCTCTCTTTCTGTAAAAGTTTACAATGCAATTTCCCCACTCAGATGCATAGATACTTGGAACACGATTTGCACATAGTCCGCTGCAGAATGTTAACGCTTTGGATAAAACAGCTCCCGTAAAGGCAGGGGAAGCCAAAACATTGGCATTCGTAAAGTTTTCCTTAAAGTAAGACACCTTACGGTTCTCTTCCCTCCACCCCGTATTGTTTGAGTCATTTGCTACCAGTTCTAAGGACTTTTTGAAATGCCAAACGTTGTGTTATGTATTGCAACATAACTGTCACATTTCTGGAGGTGCTATCTCTTCCAGAACATGTTGCAGGAACCCACCCCCCTCCGCCCCAGTCTTCCGCGAGCTGCAGAAACTGGTGCCGACAGTAGTAACCTATGTTACTTTAAAAAACCTATACCAGAGTGCATTCATCCTTAGGGTTTGTGTGCACGCGTGTTAGCTCACTTGTCACAGAATAATTGAAAGATTAGATTTACATCCCCAAATCCTTCCCCAGCCGTGCTGGGTTCCCCCTGACTTGGCAATTCCGTATGTAATATACAGATACATATTTAAATTATTATTATTTTTTGCTGGCACTGTAATTGCCATTTGGTATATTTCTCCCTGTGAGATCTGGAGGGCTTGGGGGCGGGGGGCGAGATGTGTTGGAGTTGGATTTTAAAAAACTGGTTAAGGATAGGTTTGCATGTGAGTTTCAGTCGCTAGGAGGCAGAACAAGATCAAAAAAGCCCAACGAACTTGAACCTGATCAGTTTCACCACGTCTTTAATTCTCGGCATTTTCGTTTCGGAAGGAGGGAGGGCGGGTTTTCTTTCTTTCTTTCTTCCCCCCCTTTTCCCCTTTCTTTCTCCCCCCTCCCCCTTTCTTTGTTCTTAATGTTGCCTTGTGTTATGGCTGGTAAGGAAACAGGAACGTAGCCCGTAGACCCACACTGGAGAAAAGACCCAGTTTCTCCCTGTAATGTTTGTTTTAACGCCGTCGCCGTCCGTTCAGAGCAGCAAACGATTTCTGAGGATCGCGAGGACTAGCAAGTTGGCCCTTCATTTCCCCCCACTCACCCGACGGCCGATCAAACCGTGGGGGTCACAGAGGGGCTTGGGAGCCTCTCCAGGCGGCGCGGGGCTGGCTGGGATCCCTTCCGTCTAGTCTTAGCTTTGCACGATGCTGTGGCACATGGAAAGCAAATGCCCCCCACCCCCAAAAAAGCAGCTTGAACCACAATTTCGAAGGGGAAGCCTAGGGGCTCCGGGGGAGCCGAGTGGCATCTTCTCCTCGGTGACTTTGTGTTTGTTTTGCTTACTGGACACGTCTGCTTTTGTTTCCCCCCCCCCAAGTAAAGGGGATCGGGTCATTTAAACTCTCGCTACCGGCCCATCCGAGGCAAAGACAATCCTCGTGAGCAGAGGGGTTGGGGTGGAGAAGCGGGAGCCGAGCTGAGCTCGGCCCCAGCCGAAAGGGGAGAAGGCACCTTGCTGGCTCGCACGTGTTTGCACTAGGCTTCCGATCCACGCTGCTCCCATTGTGCCGCCTGCTCAGTCCTTTCCAAGTTCGCTCTCCCTTCTTTTTCTTTCCTTCCTTCCCTCACCGCGCTCCCGCTTTCTGGCTGTTTTAAAACACCGGCCACTAGCCCACATTATTAGCCATCATTTGTTCCCTTAGACTGTCAGACAATCCCACACTTGAAGGCAAACTTGGACTAGACAGTCACTCTTTCTCCCCTGATTTTCTTTTTTGTCTTCTCAGCTGTCTGCTGCTGGGGTATTTAGACGTCTCTGTCTTGCTGAATCCATACTGATACATTTCTCCCCCCCACCCCCGGTAACGCAGAACTGGTGCTTTTCCTTCCATTGCGCCCTTCACACTTCTTTTGAGACAAAAATCTATTTAACTTGATATAGAAGATGGTGTTATTTTGGTGGATGTTGGTGGGAAATGGGGGAAAGGGAAGAGAGGCTAGAAATACATGCATCTGAAGAAGTGGGTTTTTTACCCACAAAAGCTTATGCCCAAATAAATCTGTTAGTCTTTAAGGTGCCACCAGACCCCTCTTTGTTTTTGTAGAAATACATGTTTATGGAAGGGCAATTTCCATTAAAAATATAGACGACTGATTAGATACCCAGGAAGGAGCTTTTGATTGCCCCAAAATTAAAAAGATGAAGACTGAAAATCAGTGGCAAGATTTTTTTTTTAAACCAGCAGAAATAATAAAAACACATTTTTCTGTCTCTCAGAGCATCAGGAGCCAAATGTTTTGTAATGAACACGGTGCCAGAGGTATTTCATACATTAGTATATAATTCTTGTTAATTAGAAATAATTTACCTTAAGAGCATAGAAAATGTTGAGGTTACAGGTTTTATATCTGTACATTTGATCATCTTGTTATTTTCGAGAACTTTGCCTCCTATAAAATTAATTAGGTGAAATGTGGAGGTGTAATCAGCAACCTCTGAATTACCACTTCATTTCCTGGTTTTGATTGTAAATCAGCCTAGTCAGTACAGTCTTTAGCAAAGTCTATTTTTGTTTAGCATTACTTTTAACTGTCTGGTATCTGAGCACAATATTCTCTTTCATTGCTGAGTAATATTGACAATTTCAGAAAAAAATCAGGCCAAGGAATAAATATTACAATTGAGTAATTATTGTGCAAAGTTCCAGTCAAAACAGTTACAAGGAGAATATCAATTTTAAAAAATATTTTGCTACTTTGAGTTAGTAAACTAAAAGTTACAATTACTGCTTAACACAAAAATACCTTTTTTGTAGAAAGGAGGTGATGGAATGACTTCCATATTCAGTTACTCACTTTGTGCAAATGCAAACAGTTTGTTACTTGAGAAAATGACACAGACAGACATTTCAGAAACATTCCTGTTACTTTTTCTATGCAAGAAAAGTGTAAATGCATGTTGTGTATTATCTTTTGGTCAGTAAGTTTAGAAGAAAACCCAAATGATTAAGATATTGTTTTTATTAATATGAATATAACCTTCATATTACTGTAGTTGACCTTATGTTAAATTAGGAGTAGCACTAGAGGCAAGAAATTATGGAATGTATCAGTGTGTCCTACTTGGAGCTAAGGTACGGTAAGGTGCTCTTTCAATATTATTTTACACAGCACAACTGGGAGCTACTCCAGATCTTCCTCCTCAATATTCAGCCTAGGTAGGGTTGAAATAAATTTAACCTGAGTTCAGTGGATTTTTGCACTTTATCAAAATCTGTTCCAATATTCTGCAGTCAAATTAAAATCTATTTTTTGATTCTCTGTGGCTTTAAGTTCATTAAATGTGAAATTGGCAGCTTGCTAAAGAAGGTCAGACTGATTAACTGTTTAAGAGTTGTATTGGGTCTCACTTTCATTAACTGGCAACATTTTGAGGCATTTTATGTTTTGTGGTGTCAGCTCATTTTGGTGGTTGTTGTTATTGTTGTTGTTAGTATATGTATTATGTTGCATAAGGAGAGAAATACCAACAGTTTTTTTTCTTGCAAGGTTATAGTGATGAATACTGCATACATATTGCCAAGATATTTCAGTACAAAGTGAAAAAAAGCAAACAGAAAAGAAAGGCATGTCTGCCTTGTTATACAATCCACTGACGACTATGTGTGTAGAAATAGTCTCATAATGAAGCTTTTTGGAGCTCATTCAGAAAATTAGTCAACTTTGACAACATTAGGCAAGGTATTTCAAGTTTAAAGAAAGGTCTTTTCACCGTTGTTATGAAATGTGGCATTCAGTTGACCATACTGATTTATATATGATGAAGACCACAATTGCTAACATATTTAGAATAATTTAGGCATTCCTTTCTTCAGAATGAAAAAAACAAAACAAAAAACCCCAATTGGCTTATTTTCTTAATTATGCAAAAGTATCCTGTTTAGTTAATGTGTCTAAGTGGAATTGCCAGTGAATTTGATATTTCTTTAATTTCTGGGAGGTATCGGAAAAGTCTAGCTATTTAGCTTCCTTATTTATTAATTTTGTCTTTTTCCCCATGATTAGTTCACATGTTTTCAATTTTTAAACAGAATATATAATATACATATATAATCATACGTACGTACACACATAGTACAGGGCTATGTAGCCTCTGTGTGGGTGTGTGTGCATGCATGACCTATGTGGCTTTTAATGTGTATGTTCATATATTTGCATGCGCACACACACACACACACACACACACACACATACCTAACTCACAGGTCAACATTTCAAAACGTATGACTTGGTCATCGATATATAGCTATTCCATGACCACGTCATATATTACACATGTGCGCGTGCGTGCACACACACACACACGTAAAGCTTCAGTCATAAATACATAAACATAAATAAAACCTCCGGCAACAAAGAACAGTATTGGCTTCTCTTCATGATACCACAGTTGTCTCATAATAATTTTTTTCACAGTTGTTATTTTAATTTTTACTATTAAAATGTTCCTTCAAATTAGAATTTTGTCTAAATCCAGGAATATAGATAAGATTGCAGGTTCCATTCCGACAGTTCTACATATTACAGCTGCTTTCTCAAAATATATTCCCTATCAACACTGATAACTACATTTGCTTCTTGCTGGACTGATAACGTGCTATCTGTTCATGTAGTGCAGATTTAATTTTTTCATCCTGTAATTATTCCAAACACGGATTGGCATCCATGAACAGGGGGCTCAACAACATGATTTTCTCTCTCCCTACCTTCCCCTTCTTTTCACAAGAGCTCTAATGATTCTCCTTTTGTTTCTTAAACTGCAGCTGAACCTCTTGAAGCCATTCTTACTGATGATGAACCAGAGCATGGCACGTTGGGAGCTCCAGAAGGGGATCATGACCTCCTTACTTGTGGCCAGTGTCAGATGAACTTCCCATTGGGGGACATTCTTATTTTTATTGAGCACAAACGGAAACAATGCAATGGCAGTCTCTGCTTAGAGAAGGCTGTGGATAAGCCACCTTCACCCTCACCAAGTGAGCTGAAAAAAGCATCCAATCCTGTGGAGGTTGGCATCCAGGTCACACCAGAGGATGACGATTGTTTATCAACGTCATCTCGAGGAATCTGCCCTAAACAGGAACATATAGCAGGTAAATTGAAGCAAGGAGAAGCATTTACAAGTTTATTTCTATGTTCAGTCAAACTGTAGTAATAATGCTCACAGTTGTGAAGTGCTGTGTCTGTTTTTCCATTCTATTCACCATGACAGCCAACATGTTAAATACCCTGCATCTCAGTTCATATTAAGTACACAAAAAATATTTCCAAGTGGCTGAGTAGTTTTAGCATCAACAGGCCCATGCAATGCTAGTGTGTATTTTCAACAGGGTTTGCTGGGATTCTGTTTTCTTAATTGTATATAGTATAGAAGCTGTCTCCTAGTGTGTTGCCTATCTTAATTCCATATATGTATATTTTACACCCTGCTGTGTTATACAGGAACTAGCTTTACAGTCTTTTGTTAACTCAGGGGTGAAAGAGTTAACTGAGCATCAGCTAGCCTTGGATCCATATTGGCTGTCAGCGTATGGACTGTAATTAAACACAGCCCCATGGCAAAGTGACACCACCGACCTTGACTTTAAGATGCCATTTTCGACTGGCCAGGCCAGAGTAGAGAGGGCAGTTGCTGAAGCGCACAGACATGCTTATTCGAAAAGTTTAAGGGCATGTTGGAAATTTCAAAAGGTTGGTTTGACAGGAAAGGCCGCTGTCTGCAGCCTGCCTCCTCAGCCAAATGATAAATGCTTCTCTGTGCTCCCTCTTGTCTCTGATGTGGTTTTGACAGATGTATCTTGATTTTGTTTGCGGTTTACACAACCACATGTCACCCGTACAAGTGTCCAAGACCGAATTCTGTTTTGCACAACAAACAATATAAAAATGTAATTTAAAAAAGTAAATATTGTCATTCTCTATGATACATTTTTAATTGGAAAGACCCTAAACATGTGAATGTCTCAGTGACTGAGGTTAAAATAATTGAACTTAATATGAAAAAGAAAATCAGAGAAATACTGGAAGGCTAACAAGGCATAGTTAGTTTCTAAAATCCTTATAGTAAATATGAACACCACCCATTGCTTGGTATTGAAAATCACGTTAAATTATGCTTAAAACGTAATTATAAATATGTAGCATATTAAAATCAACCAATGCCTGATCTAGTTTTATGGAAACATCAGTTAGGATAAGACATCACTTATACCTCTATTTTAATAGCCTAAAGGATAGTTCAGTATTAGCAAAAGTACTGTATGCAATCACATGATATACTGGATCTTGTCTTTGACTTACCATGGCCACACAGTTCAACCATAATAGGTCAGTAGGCACTGCGGGATTCAATGTGATATTTTTTTCCTCCAACCAATCATTAAAATCAAATGTGGCATTTATGTTTTTTGAAAGCTTTGCAGTAATAGCGCATATATATAGAGAGAGAGAGAGAGAGAGAGAGAGAGAGAGACACACACACACACACACACACACACACACGGTCAACTTACTGGCAAGCTGCATTTTGAAAGATGGCTTAAATTTTCCAGCACATTCAACTTCTGTGACATGTAGGTTAAAGAGTTTTTTTTCCAGAGTAGTATATGGCAGTGACCATTTCCATGTGCTGTCTGTGATTTGAAAGAAAATGAACAGAAGTGTAGGGCATGATTAATGAAGCAAGAGCCTAGCGGAAGGGATTTGTAGTCTTCAGAGATCTGAAGCCATGCTAAATCACCAAATATGGAGTAACACTTGTGTGATGTAACATCGTATTTACATATTGAACTGCTCTGTTTAAAAGACAAAACACAGTATCTGTCAAGCAAGAATTAAAACCACACTTCTTGCCATGGTCTCAAATAGGGCCATTCAGTCTAAGACACAACCACACTGAGGAGTTTAGAATTCTTTGCTTTAGTTTAGAATTCTACTATTAGTAAGTTATTGAGCCATGTGAGCCAAAGCCTGCCTGCTTTACTCATATAAGTAGGGTGGTTACCATTAATTAGACTCCTAGCATGAGTTAAGTGGGCAGAATTTGGCCCTGAAGGATGTAATGGTGTTGCTAATTAGAAGAATAATATGTTTTTAACTGCCCCTTGTTCTTCTAAATGGTTCAGTAAGCTAAGGACTGAATTCAGGGTTTGTACAATATACAACAGACATAAAAAAAACTAGGGACCTGATCCTGCAAACCCTTTCACATGCACATAATCTATACTTATGCAGATAGTCTTTACTCAGAAAAGTAATTCCATGAAAGTCAATAGGACTACTCACAGAAATAAAGATTATTCTTGTAAGTAGGGTCTGCAAGACCCAGCTCCAGTTATTTTCATGTCTTCTGTGCAGAGAGATTTCTGTGCAATTATGTTTAAAACTGACACATACTAGAAGTCCAATACTGTCTATATTTCTTGCACATTCAAAGCTCCAGCAGGAATCAATGGGAGTTTTGGGTATGCAAGGAATGTAAGACCAGCTTCTAATTGTTTTCAGAGGAAAAATATATACAAGCTCTCCAGTGGGTGCACAAGTGATGTGACTCAAGTGAGGTAAAGCTTTCATGCGCGGATAATTATGAGCTCTTACACTGTTCCTTTAATTTTTATTTAATATAATGTTTCTACACTGGAATTAGTTAAGCAAGAGACAGTTTTGTGATATCACAAAGTAATATGTCAGTAGCTGGAATTATCACACCAATGAATTCCCAGTGTCCGGCAGTGAAATTAACAGTCAGGGTCATTGAATAAGTTGTGGAGTTCAGGTATTTTGGGCGTCCCTGAAGTGAATCTCAGAATGGCAGTTATTAATTCCAATATTTTATATCTGCGTTCCTTTGCAAGAGTAGAAAGAAAACAATAATCATAAGAATGCAAAAGATATGGGAATATGTAATTTAAAAAATAGGGACAAATGTACAGGGCTGAATGAACCAATTCTTCATGATAAAAGTCCAGAAAATATATTTAATAACAATGTAAAAATGCAGCCAATTAAGTATTCTTCAGAAAGAGGTTACTGTAGTGTTCTAAGTTAGATATATTTACAGTACCTGCTTTGTGTGTCATTCTGCAGTCAATAATTTGGTGCATTATAATAAAAGACCATCTTCCTAAGATAAGTAATGCTTAGGGATCAGTGCACCCAAATACAAGAAAGGCAGTCACTCAGATGTACAGTGAAATGATGTATACTTTAACTGTCTCTAGGCCTCTCTTCACCCTAACCATTTTCCAGATAAAGGAATGCTTACAATAGTATGTGTGTACATCTACAATATGCATGCATGTACATAAAATATAAATACACACATCCATACACAGCTGTTCTGTGTATGTGTGTGTATCTCTCTCTCTTAGGCTTGATATAAAATTTTGAGTGACAATCCAGTGCTATGGCAGAAATGTCATAAATTTAATGAAAATTAATAGGATATGTTGTGTGGGTCCAATGAGGCAGCTTTCATCAATATGTATGTCAAACACTCACCACCAGATACCAGCAGTCTGTGATTTGCAGTGAGTGCTACGGCAGGGGTTTAGTTATCCAGTCTCTTATTTTACAATGGAGGAAATATTAACTGAAGTACCAAGATATCAGTGAATGTAAAACTGCTGTTCACTTATTGAAAAGGGAAAAGAAATATTTATAGTCCATTGGTGTTAGGTTTTCATGCTTGTTGAATATATAAAGCTGTATAGATTAATGAAAGATTATTTTTGGGGGGAAAAAGGCATTTTAACTACTACTACACTTCATATTTATCTCATTGGAATGTTACATATAGTCTCATTTATAATTACGATTGTATAGCTTTGTATACTGTATGTGCAAATGGAGAGAGAGAGGAAGAGGTTGACTTTGAGTGCCTGCATCTGTTTTCTCCAATCGCCAGTTAGATACAAATCCAACATAAGGAAAACAAATGTAAGAAATACCTTTCCATTGAATAATCAAATGGAAAATGAACCTAGTGTTATACTAACTGATGGACCAAGTACATTTAACGATTAGAATTCTCAGAATAGAACTTCTTTGACTTGTCTATATGCCACAGAAATTCTCTTGGTACACTGTTAGCAATTACTATTGTAATTCTGTGATGAGTAAATTGCATTTCCTTATTATTATTTTATTTTGTTCTGGATAAAAATCATTGACTGATCAACTGAATAGTTAGCATTGCATCTAAACAATGAGTCAGACGAAGCTTACATTCACAAAAATGGCTAAAATTCTAACTGTAATTGTTCAAAACAAAGCTTCATAGCAGATATTAATTGGCCGGACAAAATAGTTACAAGATGGAAAATTTGTGAGGGCACTATCCAAAGATTCATGATCATGAGATTCTCAGTCCTGCATACAAGCTGTATTTGTAAATAAGACAGAGAAAGGTTGTGAACTGGCAGCTTGGATGTTTTGTCAAAGTACAATGTCAGAGAAAGTCTCTTTAAGACAAATTGTAAATAGAACTGTCACAATGATTGCATGATTGAGCTACAGAAGTGTCTTTCAATTGTTGGCATTGTCAGAGGACTTTTGAAAGCTTAATTAAACACAGTGGCCTGTATGGCTGAGAAATTTACTTCTAGGAGGGAAAAAAATGTTAAAAACGTAGGGGATCCAAAAGTTGTTCAAATGTTACTCTTCCAGTGACACATAAAAGATTCAACTGTTTGTGCATTTTCCTTGTTGCCTTTTTATAAATAACAGTTTTGAAGAAGCATCCATGTGATATCAAGATCATCCCTTGTATGAGGTGGAGATTGAGTTAGTTTTTCTATTCTCTGCTGTTACAGATAGTTAATGTAAAAATAGCCTTTTATTGAAAACACAAATATGTGTTCATTTCAAGAACAGAAGCAGAGTGTTGAAAGTTTCCTTCTGATTCAGCATGATTATTCCAGGGACGCATCAAAAGTATTATAATTCCTTAAATTGCCCCATTTCTTGTCTCCTGCAAATTGTATCTTTTAGTTTAGAGGACTAGAAATTTTGCATTCTTTCTTCTATGTGACATTTAATTGTGAAGCTCATCATGGACTGAAATACAGCTGAATACAAAATATTTGTGGCTGAAGAGCCAGTCTAGCAAGCATTAAATTTAGCATAGATATGAAAAAGGTGCAGATTAACATTAAACATTACAAGCTTTGCAAATAACATACTTAATAAATGTACACCCTATGTAGCCAGACTGAACAATAAAGACTGAAATATGGGAGCTGGGTGGTGAGGGGGAGAAAGTGGTAAGTAAAAGACCTTAACATTAGATTACGGGCGAGAAGTAGATTCTCTCCTAAAGATTTCCATAATTTTGTAATGTAAATTTAAAAGAGAAGGAAATCTTTTAGCATTACACACTTCTGTACATGCAGCCCTGAGAACCTGAATTCCCTTTTTATTCAATTCAAGTAATAAAGACAATTAAGGAGACTTGAGAGACTGTCAGGCAGTGGGAATTCAATCTCCATTTGTTTGTCTGCTTGCACCGTTTATTATATAAAGAAAATTTTTGACAAAATTCACCCCAATCTCCAGTCTGCTTTTATATGCAGTAGTACCAGCTTTGTGCAATAAAAGGCATTTAACATCAAGCTGGACATTGCTTGGCACATTGCCACTTTTTTAGCATGGGATCTAATCACTAAGGATCTTTAGTACCTTTCTGCTTGTTCAGATTTCATTTGGGTCATGGCTATGCCAGCAGTGTTGTTATTACAAGGGATTTTTATTTTTTAACTTGGTGCACATTTTCAATACAGTCTTCCATCTAGGAGGTTTTTATTGTGTGTGTCAATTTGAGGGGTATTGCTGAAGTTCATAAAATATGTCCAGATCATATAATTTAATAGATTAAGACCCATATTGTTATTTGTAACATGGTCATAAAATTCAGTGCTTTTCCCCCCAGGGGAAATAAGCATATTTAATCTGAATATACACACACATTGGACCTGAATGGGAGCAGGATTGGGCCCATTGTGGTCCATTTCAGTAAATTTATCGTTGTGATTTACTACATAGTTTTTAAAACAATAGGCTAATCAATTTATCCACAAACCGTATTGTTGCTGCCAGAATTGTTTTCCATCACAAAATGAATGTAACTTGGCCTTTAAGGTCCGATTCTGCAAGTACTTGGTGTTAATTTTATGCACGGTGAGTCGTCTGACTGAAGTCTGGGCTCACATGCATAAAGCTACACATGGAGGAGCAGGGCCTAAGTCTGCAGCTTTTAACATACAGAGACCAAAGGCAAATCTGAAATTAAAAGTACCTTCATTATTAAAGCCAGTCTGCTTGATGCCAAACCCATTTTGAAGCCTTATAAACATCATCCTGTATTTTTAATCAGTGTTAGTATGCAATGTATTCTGTATTGGGTTCACTGGAGTTCGTTTCCCAACCTTTACTGGCCAGCGGCACTCACTGTGCATTTTAAAAATATTTCAGAGAGGCTTTTGCTGTTCTTAGAGGGTTAGTAACTTGGGGCCGGTGTCTCAGCTCATTCGTCATTCTGAGATGGCATTGAGTTAAGTTGGCAAGGGAAAGGTTTGAGGTGTGGGGTGTGGTGAGGGCAGCCCTGATCCCAGCAGGGAATTTGTGTTCTTCATTTGCCTTTACAATAGGAGCACAGTTACTATACCTTGGAGCAGCTCTCAGGTGTGAGCTCAGATGGGCACATGTAAATGTCCTGTCAGAGGCAACACAGGAATATTAATGTTCCCATACTACCACACTATAATAAAGCTGTACACAGCAAGCTTAATATGCAGCTAGTTCGGGGAATTGTATAAAACTTAGATGGCCTAGTGTGAATGACAGCGGTGGAAAAATGTTCAATATGCCACAGATTCCATTCTTGTTTTCCTTTGATCTAAGGCAAAATGAAAACATCCACTTCTTTCCCGCCTCATTTCATATAACTGATTTTCTCCTTCACCCTCCCAACCCCCTTCAAACCCTCTGCCCCCAAAATAAACAAAGATTGCATATATGACATACAATGGAATTATTTGGAAATATGTCAATAATTGGAGTATTTTCTTTTTCAAAGTATTAGCACTCATTTATTTTTACTACTTGAGATTGTTGATTTTGCTTTCCTGTTTTAAATTTCTCTATCTATACTTGATTGAAACAAAGGAAATATAATCAACATATGCAGTCAGTTGCAGTCTCCTTTACTCCGTACTGTAAAAATGAAGCCGGGCTTTAAATCCAGAGTAACTGGGTTAGTATTCACACAGGTTTCATTTGCACATTCTTACAGGTTCACAATTTAAATGCCATTAAAATGTATATTTCTCAGCTTGGGGATGTTAGAGGATTTTTAATAATGTGTTCATTTAACAGAATCAACAGCTGTCAGAACCAGTTGTAGTAAATCTATGAAACATACAAAGAAAAATACACGTTTCCTGAAACAAAACACTTGAAACAAATTGGCTGCCAAAAAGCTGTTGAGTTCTAGGTTTGCAGATAGTGCACAGAAGTGTTTCTTTTCTCTGCTCCCTCTGGAGACCCATGTGAGCTTGTCTGATGCAATTCTATTGGAAGTTTTACTTGAACAGGTTGCTGTAAAACAACACCTATCTATATTGGATGGGTGCATATAAACCAGCCTGCGATCAGGTTTTTGTGTTTTAATAAACATATAAAATACCAAGGTTAGTGTGATAGACACACACACACAAACAGTAATAACTACATGAACATCAAGGAAATGATCAAGCTTAATCTTTCTGTGAAATAACTGTTGTGGGGAGGGAAGCAACTTCACTGCTAAACTGTGCCTTTACAAGTAGGCGTTGTCAGTGTGTTATTTAGGTCTGAATCAGCTTCAGTCGTTGAATTCACACTGGAATAATACTGAACATGCACATTGATGAAGGGTTACCTGGGGAGATTTGTCCAGTCAAAAACAATGAGTTTTTGTTTGCATCCTCCTTGTTCTCAGCATAAATGCTGAACAATCACACCTACAATTTAATCTTAGCTTTATCTAAACCACTTTTCTGATTAAAAACCTCTAAACACATAAAGAATGGAATTATTGTTAAATAACAGGGACCTGAAGAACATTGGCCCTGTGTGTGTGTATGTGTGTGTGTATGTGTGTGTATCTATATCTATAACTATATATCTTAGTCTCCTTTCTTTTAATAAACTCAACTTATAGCATATTACCTATGAGGAAACAATTTCTTATTTCTAATTTCATGTTCATCGTTTGCTCAGTTGATGTAGTAGGCAATGAAGTACAAAATGCAAGAAACAACCCCCCCAAAAAAATAAAACAACTCCCCCCAAACCCAACCACCCTCTCCCCGCCCCAAAAAACACCAGCAAAAATTATAGCAATTAATTTGCCATCAAATAAAATGTTACCTGGCTAAACTATCAACATCACAGCTGGTGTATCAGACACTGCCATGTTGATTTTGTTGGGTATTGGCCATTGAGTTTATTTCTTCTTGGAGAAAAAATAATGATCAGATAAGGATTACACTAAAGCCTATTCACATAACATGTATGATACATTTACTGCTTTGGTGTAATCAATGGCTTTAGACCATTTATTTATCAGTAATATTATTTAAAAAATTGTTTTGGTCAAAAGAAACACAATAATGTCACATCCTCATTCTCTGCAAAATAGTTGTTTGTATTAAAAAAAAGAAAAAAAGAATGTTACCTCCTGTGGAATTGTTTAAAGGCTGTAATATTTTGTAATAAACTATATATTGTCCTCTGTTGAATTTGTGTTACATTAGAAAGAAATCAATAAGGAAAAATTAAATTCTGATAAAGATAGTCTTGGATCTTTGAAAACAACTGCTGTCCTTTTAACTAAAACATTTGAGGAGCTTCAAAGAGTATGTATTTCTTCTGATCTTAGAGCAGTGTGACTGGTAGCAGGAAAAAAAGTCTTATTCTACATACAAGTGGATTGCTTAACAAGTCAGCACAGACACATACTTGTTTGTACAATAGAGATAAAAATTCCTGTATAAAAATAATTCAGTTGCTGACAGCAGGTATTGTGCTAGCGCTGCCTCTTTTGTGTTGGTCGAGGGTCAGGGATCACGACTTCTGCTTTCTGTTCAGGGTAGTCTGTCACGATTGCATGTTGAATTGTGGCAATAAGTTAATTGCTTTATTTTTAGGAAAATTTAGAGCCCTTATATGTGTTTTTACTCTTGCGTACTGTAGCTGCTCTAAAAGCAGAGAAAGAGAGAAAAAATCTAATAGGGAAACAGACTTGAAGGAAGTTTGAGATATTTGGCCTTCAGAAGCTATTTGCTTGGCAACAGAGCCTTAGTTTCTAAACTTTTGTTTTTAATCTAATTCTGATTTATGCTGTCACATCCCATATCAACCCTCATTGAACTCTACTCATGTAAAGTAATGTTAGTATCAAAGAGAATTGGTCAAAACTGGAGACCTGTGGCTGATACAGATGTTTATTGATGCAGCTTTCAGTACTGAATTCTATTCTTTCTAATAAATGTTAAAATGTAAAGAGTTAGTGAACAGGACACATGGAGGAGAGAAGCAAGGGAACAGGAATAGTTGTGCGTATCTTTTTGGTTAAAAAAGGTTGCAGGTAAGATTAACTATGGAAAATAGTCTGTGGAGTAGAGGGATGAGAATATAAATTATTTGAATGTTCTATAATCCTTCAAAGTCAGTTCACCTTGACGGCAAAAGACACGATCCCTGTTTCATTCATGAAACTTTTTCCTTAAAACTGCAGAGCACTTTAAATTATATGTGGTGCTTTTTAAGCATAAGTGGAGAATTAAAGGCTCGATCCTGTAAATTACACTTACAGTGGTTAGTAGCATTTACTGCTGTGAGCAGTCCCATTGACTTCTATGGGGCTACTCGTGACAGTAAATGCTACTCTTCAGATTAAGTGTTTTCAGGATTGGGCCCTAACAGATAGGATTTTTTTGCATTTTTGAAGTCTGATGCATGATAATCTCAGTTCCCACAATGTTGACTAAC